>NC_136907.1:62504470-62829470 GCF_949606895.1 Notothenia rossii
CACAACTCACACAACTCAGCAAGAAGAAAAATAATACATCTGATGCTTTATTCATCTGTGATTCATCACACATTATTGAACATGTACAAAATGATTTAAAAATGAGCATACATAGCACAACCACTGGTAGGCCAACAATACAGAGCTTCGCAGTATGAAAGGGTTGGAAGGCAGGCGACGGTCTGATATTTAGACTTGAAAATAATTATCCATAATAATAACATTGAATTCACTAACCCTGATTATATCACGAGGCACAACAACACTCGTTCTCAGCGCGGCACATAATGTTCCTATAGTACTTCTGTCATTATACTGTATGCATGTGTTAAGGCCGAGTCAGCATTATACCTTATAATTTACAGATATATTCCAAATATGTAATTGAATAGTTTGAAATGGATGAAAAATAAGCGTTTTTTTTACCATTACTCAGTTGATTATAATTGAAAATATAGGCCTGTTTACAAACCACCATAATGTAAACAAAGCTTTTACAACATCACAAAACGTGAATAACTTGGATTTCATTGTGATTTAATATTAGTCAATATTTTAATTGGCAATTTAAGAATGACAAAAAAACATAAGTGTTTAAGGATAACCTTTTTTTCTCATTTATGCACGGATTGCACCTTTAATCGTCTGATACAGTTATAATATTTTTACAATGTTCCTGCAGCAAGTAGGGACTAGTATATATTTTAAAAATGTTTTGGACCTGTAAGATTGCTATAGTTCATTTTCGTTTGGGTGATATTAGTAATACCAGCTATAATATAAATGTGTAAACTAGATCACGTCCACCAACTTTTTTTTTTGACATTATAAATACTATATTGATCCTTTCGTGCGTCTTGCAGGGCTCAGGCTACATCCCAGCCGCAGTTTTTTCACGGTGCTCCTCTTCATTTACGGTCTGTGGAGCCGAGGTTTTGGCCGCTATCTCCTCGTCCCCTGCATCTCTGTGGGCTCAATTTTCTCCTCTGGGCCCCCGTCGATGTCCCTCTTGACCACTGGCCTCAGATCAGTGTCCGCTTGCCCCAAGTAGTTCTTCATGACCCTCTCGTAAAGGTCGAAGGGGAACTGTCCCTTCAGCTGCGCTGGGTGTCCCGTTTGGAGATGGGGTTGGGGTACTCTGTGAGGATTTTGGCCGCCAGGTATGTGGTCACCTCGTCTTCAACATCGCCACCTTCATCATCTTCATCATCAGTGACATCAGACTGACGTTTCAGCGGCATTTTGTTGAGCTCTGACAAGAAGAGGTTCTCCCGGCGCCCGGAGGGGGTAGGAATTTTAACCGGAACTTGTTTTGCAACAGGAATGGACGCCAATGGGATTCTTTCTGCGGGTGGGGGTGTTTTCATGGGTCTCTGCACCAGGGGATACTCGTTACTGATAGTCTCCACTCCGATGATGTCCAAAAAGTCCTCTCTGTCCATGTCCTCGTGGACGGGCTTGCTCTTCACCGGCAGTCTACGGCTGTAGTACCTGATCTTTGGGGTCTGTCCGGTGGGGAAGCGAGAGGAGGCTGGGGGCTCCCGGTGCAGCTTCCTGAGCTCCTCAGTGAGCAACATGTCGATAAGGTCCTGGGGAGGGATGTGGAGCTTCAGAGAGAGCTGGAGCAACTCCCTCAAAGTCCGAGGATCTACTATGGAGGGACGGATCAGTCTCTTTCTCGGCTCTCCGGTCGCTTCCCTCTTCTGCGTTTGGTCGCTCATCTCCAGCACTTTCAAGAGGTAGTAGTCTACCATCTTAGTGTCGTCACCCCCCTCCTCTGGGTTCTGGTTCGCCCGGCGTTGCATCTCCTCCCTGTCTGCTTCCTCCTGCTCGCCGATCGCCCTTTCCATCTCTTCGTGGCTCCCGTTCTCCATTTCCTCCGTCTCCTCCCTCTCCTCCACGGGGACCCACTCCTCTCCCCCGGCCACATCCTCGTACGCCTGGCTTCTCAGACTGAGCCCGTCCCCCTCTTCGTCATCGTCGTCCCCGAACACGTCTCTCTTCTGTCCCCCGAACGTGGGCATCCTCCAAGTTCTTCGAAGATGGAGCGTAAGTTGGCGAGGCTCTGGGGGGTGTACTGCTCATCCAGGTCCTCCGTGGCCCGCTTGGAAGCGTCTGTGTCCTCCTCGTCTTCAAACATCAGCGGGTATTTCTTGTGGGGTCTGGGGAAATTGCCGAATTCTGACGGTGGGCTCTGCGGGACTTCCGTTTCTTTGGTGCGGTGCCTGTGCGTACGGCGGTCGTTCCGGGGCGCCGACACGGGAGCGGGCTTCGCGTCTTTTCCAGCCCGGTCCTGGAGAGAGCTGAGTAGGGCTTTCATCAGCTGCTCAGCGGTAATGTCCTGCCTCTGCATGCCGGGGGCTGGCTGACGGTCCCCGGGACTCTCCTCCTGCTGCGAGGCGAGCTGAAGCAGGACCCTGAACTTTTCCACTTCGTCGTAATCCGCGGGTTCAGCTCTGCCCCCGTTGCGCTGCTTCAGATTCTCAATGTATTCCAGGCTTTCATCATGTCGGAGCCGGGTGGGTAGGGAGCCGGCTGTGCCTCACTCTCCCCGCCCCGGAGCCTGTAGTGGCGGGGGAGAGACGCAGCCTGCACGGTGCATCCATGGAGCAGGAAGGCGAGCAGGACCACGGCTCCCCCGCGGGCAACTTGTGGTGGAAATGCAGCATTATAGGCAATTTGTTTCCTGCAAACAAGAGGGTATAAAATGTCAGTCAAATAATTGAAAAATGTTTTTAAACAACATTTTTCTGGCCAAAAACCTACCAAAAAAGCAACGTGCATAAATGTGCGCGAGTCTGTTTTTATCATGGATTTGCGCGAGGAGATACATTCACATCACTGGATGAGTCATTCACTGCGTTGTTATGGCAACCTCAGCATCCGATTCTCCATAACATCACAATCATTTTTTACTAAAACATCTTTCCTTCCTCGTTATTTCACCATAGTTGCAAAAACAATACCTCACATTGTGATTGTCGATTGCTGAGAATGTTTGTTGATCACATAGAAAATCCAAATCGTGACTTTTGCCGAGAACGGCGAAACGCGAATGTGATTTACACCAGTGTCTTTAGTCTAAAACATTTAGCTATTAATTTGAACTGAAATAATATTAAAGAAGTAAAGAAAATGTGTCTTACCTTTGGTAATGAAGCTCAGACAGCGGTGAAGGTGTATGGCATCTCCTCTGGAGCGGTGCTGTTTTCTTCTGGTTCAGCACTTGGATAGCTCCCCTCGTATAAGAGTCAACACCTGACCACCGCGTCATCACACAACACACGCAATAGCCGGCCCTAACAAAATTGACATGAATGATTCAGGTTTATTATATGGCATACCAAAAGCTAGCTGCGTATAAAAATAGTTTTCTGCTGTCTGTTGCACCACTTTCTAGAAGCAATTGACTGCAGATACTATCTTTGTAAGACTGGGAGTAGATGCTATGATTTCAGGACTGCTGTGTCTCACAAATAGTGATATGTTTATGTGGATTCTCATTCATGCAAACTTTGCATGAAGATATTTAATTAAAATAAGACCTTTTCACAAGGGGAAAAGTTCCCTTTTTATTTACAATTTATGTAAACATGCACAATTGTGCCACAGATTTACGAGACAATATCATATTACAAATTTTTTCCAAATGTATACCAACAAATAACCTTTCACAGTGACAGAGAGAAAGCACTTTTGAGCATCAAGGTGTAAAACAATATGCAGTTTTCACTTCCACCCTTGTCATGGCACACGAAGAGTTAAACCCTCCAGCGATGACTCACAGGCTTAAAGCACCGCGGAGTTGCTGTCGCAGTTCAGCCCCCCCCCCTCCTCTTCCTCTGACAGAGACTGTGATAAACACCCTCCTGCCGGCTGGGGGCCAAAGCTCCGGCATTCCGCAGGTAGACAAGATAAAGCGGCCTCAGCACGGCACCTTCCGATGAAAGGTCAGGAATGGGTGGTGATAGAGTTTATGATGAGTTTAAAAGCTTTACTAAACAACATGCAAAGCTGCTTCCTCTACCGGGATCCTGTGAACATCTGGGGTAACCATCAACAAATGGCATCATCATCTTGTCAGCTATTTCATTTTTAGCAGCATTTTTACACTTAGTTTGAAATGTGGTAAACAGATCTTTCCAAAAATAAACATATCAAATGAGTCACATCTGGACTCCATGCCAAACCCTTTCCTAGAAAACAGGTTAAAATGCGTACTTGTTTTATGATTTAGAATGTCATTCTCTTGGGAAAACAATGACATTTCTTTTTAAAGACATAGTAAAAAGCTCCATAACAAATATGTGTATGCTTAGCTGGAACCATGCCATTCAATGCACTAAAGGTAATTACTATATTTAATGTAATATTCACATTCCACTGACGTTTCACTTTAAATGCAAACGTCTCTGTTGGTATCCCCCTGCAAGCAGCCGAGTCAAATACATTAGGATCATTTGATTCGACATCTCAAATCTCTTTTATAACCTCTAGTGATTCCTATATTGCGCTCAGTGCCCTCTGATACCCCATGCACATAAGTGCTCTCCATTTGTAGCCCTGTTGTTACTGCACCCCACACCCCACACTTTCACCATTGAACTTCTAATACATCAAATGTGCCTCCTTTTCATTCCATGTTGTTATCCTTTCACGTCCATTGAACTAGTCAAATGGAAAATTGGCCAATTCATCTTTCACTTCACCATCAGTGGTGAGCACACAGTGTGCCATCAAATAGAGACGTTGGAGGTGCTTTTTAGTGAAATGTGCCGTCATCTGCCAGCTCTCCAGGGCTGAAGGGCTGCAGAGAGCTTCCTGACGGTAAGATACACATCGATCTGCCTGCTGTGTGTGTGCGCCAAAGAGAAGGAGGGAAGGGGGAAATAAAACAGGTTCACAGTTCGAGAGACTCTTAGAGAGAGGGAGTGGCGTGTTGTTTGTAAAATGTGTTGTATAATCCCACCGCATCACCCCTCAAACATCGCGTCTCTCCATTCAGAAACAGCCTCCACCCTGAGGGACGGCTTCAGCTCCAGAGGTCACGACAGCCCGCACACTGTAGTATCAATCATTTAAAGGTTACACCTTCTAGTGCCCATTAAGAGAGGTGGTTAAAAGAATATGATCAATGTCTGCTATCTATTTAACTGAAATTGAACAAGCGCAAAGGAGCTATTTGCAGATTAATTGAATTGTTCAAGTCATTTTATCGCCAGGCACTGACTGATTAAAATGTCAAGCTTTTAAAAAAGATTAAGGGAGTATTTGTCCAGCTCAAGGGCCCTTTAGCTTTTTGATTGGAGTCCATTTACAGCTAGGAACACATACTCAAGCGTATAAAAACACACACGCAAGTGGTGTTTTATTCAGAAAAGCAGAGACGTTGGTTTCCACTGCTACAAAAATAACTTGTCATATGGTTGCTGTGGTGTGCATGAGTAAGGTATCATGCACCACAACAAACAAACTGGAATGCATTTTATAGGGATATGTCATTTCGTTAAATGTACCTTTGCCAGTGTCTAAGCTATTGATGTTTCTTGGCAGTTTCATGGCCATAAATGTTCACAGGTCTATCTGATGTTATTAAAAGGTACATCCTTATAGGTGTGAAATCTTAGCTCATCTAAATGATGTTGTATCTGTTGTGTACGTTGTCAGCCAACAGGGTACTATAAGGACTCCAAGTGATGGATCAGAGGTTTTTAGACTCAATTCCCAGCAGGTTCCTGGTGGTGGAAGATTTACTGACTCAATCTGTGATTCTGCTGCGGGGCCTGTGATGTGCTGTCTATGTGCATCAATCGTTAAAGACCCACGCTGTTACTTGAGACATTCAAAACAGAAGAAACCTTTTTAGTGATTGGTACATGCTATGTTCCTTTTATCTCCCTCATTATTTCTACTGAATAGTTCTCCCTGCTTCTGTTGGTTACACATATTGAGCTCAGTGGGATTGAATCAGTGATTAAATGGAACATGTTCAGCTAGGTCCACATTTTCATATCAGCTTTTATTGTACTCAATTTCTCCCTCTCTCCAAAATACATTTGTTTAATTTTGTCTCATAGATCAGTGTCAATTTGTTCCATTCTCTACAAAACATACCTCCTCCGTCAGTCTGTACACCCATAGTAGGCAATGGGGACACTTCTGGTGTTTATCCACATGTCCATCAGAGCAGCAGGGAGAGAATGATATCAGCTCAACAACAGCTCGCGTGCGTCACAATGGCAGAAAAGCACACGCCCATATGTGCATATGCAATGACAGCCAATTGCAAAGATGGAAACACACAAAGCCTCGTAAAGCTGAATCTTTCTTTGATATATTGTATCAGCTCAAGGACACGTTATCAAACATAAACAACTGACTTATAGTAGCAACCTTGGATTTCTTCCTTGATGGCTTAACATTGATGAAGCCATATGTGGTCATTCTTCCCCCCTCTCCTTTGTGTGTTTTCTTCCTCACCTCTTCGCCCCCCGTCATGAGGCTGGGAGAGAATGGCACGCCTGTTGTCATGGCTCAACATCTTCTCAACCAACGTCTCCATGGTGACGCAAGCTCATGGCCTTTCATCTGCTTCCAGCGTCGTCTCTCCCCACAGGTTGGTATCCTCCTCTTCTCATTAGTCGCTTCTTTTCTTAGCATTTTCTGAGTGACTTGAATTCATTACTTTTCTCTTCTTTTGTACCCATCCGGCTCATCTCTCTCCTTGTGCCAATTACTGTGTTTAAATCATGGTCCTTGTCTTCAGGAAGGCAGCAGGTGGTTTCAGCCAGGAGCAGAGCGGGGGCTGCATTAGGGCAGCTACATGTTGTCTGAAACCATTAGGACAGAGGAGCAGTCCTGAGGGTAGAAGTGGTCTGTCTTGAGGAACATAGGGAGGAGAGAGGGAAACTGAAGGAGTGTATGACAGGAACAAAGGTGGACATTTTAAACAGGTTTAGCATTTTTGAAAAGGGCAACATGTCCATGTTATGCTACAGGAAGCCTGTGTGTGGGCAAAAGTATATTTGTTTTTTAATGAGGCTGAGTTCACCAACCGAGCCTCTATCTTCTATTAATGGCCCATGTTAATATTTGTCTCTAATAAGAGTTTGACATTTAGGACATGCGTCACTTTCTTGCTGAGAGTTAAATGAGAAGACGATAAGAGTTTGTGTGATAAACATATACAAAAATGTAGCACCTGGTTGGCTTGGTTCAGCTTAGTTTAAAGATTGAGAAACTTTGGAAACAGCTAGCTGGGATATGTGCAAAATCCACCTTCTGTACTAGCAATTCTAAGATCACTAAGAAGCACTTTATACCTTTTATTTTACCTTTATTTAAACAGGATATCATTGAGATTAAAAGTCTTTTTTTTAAGAGAGTCCTGGCCCATCTTGTTTGTTTTGTCCGTACAAAAACAGAATGAAGAAGATGTCGTTTAACAGTTTTTTTTGTGCCAGATTATTTCCTGGACGGGAGCTGTAACTGCTGTTCTGGAAACTTGCTCACGACCAAGACAAGTCCAGCAAATAAACCACAGTGGTGTTCAAATTGCTTTTTTTACACCTTTGGACTGAGCCCCGCTGTTCTCCATTAACAGTCTCCATGCCAAGCTTAGCTAACCAGCTGCTAGCTTCAGCTGCACACATATTCAGCGAAGACTGGTTTTGATCATCTCATCTAACTCTCGTACTTGACTTTGGAAAAATGGAAATCTCTGCCTCTCTTGCAAATCGATTTACCCTCAACTCATTTTTACTTCTCAACATTAAAGCCACTATTTCAAGCACCATCACAAACCTATTCTCTCTTGTTGAATCAGCAACCAATCCACAAAGTGTAGCACTATTTTATTAAACTTATCTTCAGTTTCAGCTACTTTTACCGCCCTGCCTCCTGCTACCCTGTCAACCAACATTTCGCTCAATACGAAAACCCTCTTGAATCTTCTTTGACTACATTCATATCGAAGGCTGCAAGTGTTCACCTTGGTGTTCTGACTCATCCCCCTTTCATCAGACCGACGGTGAGCTTTCGTGCTTGCTCCAGCCCTCCACAGTGCATGTGAGCACACGTGCACAGATTATGCTAGTGTCTATGGTAAGAGATGCAGTGTGACTCACTTGCTGACGTCACCAGAGGCAGGATGTGTGTTTCTGATGAAGGAATCTTGTCAATGGAGAGAGCGGAATGAGAGACTTAACAAACCAATACAAATATTTGCAGCAAGAATGATACAAACCATCGTGCACATGGTTGTGTTGTGAAGCTTCAAATAAAGTATCTCAATTCGATTTCTGTCTCCCTAATGACTTGCCTTATGTGTTCATTCAGATGTACAGCTTCTAGGCAACCGGTGGTCATGGTTCTGTCCCCTCTACATGACTCTATCTGAGGCTACAGGGAATTGTGTTTTTGCAAATGTGTATTGACACTGGTTACACAACAGCTCAGACAAACTGTATATTTATTATCACAAAAACCCAATATGCCCTATTCTTAAGTATCCAAACACTAACAAGCAGCTGCTTCTGCAGTGTGGCACACCCAGCAGGATCGTTTTTTGTACACTTCATTTTAAATATGCTCTTTCTCATAGCATGCTGTTCTAATTTTATCTTATATTGTTCACAGTTCACCCTCTCATCTTCCCATTGTGTTCAGTCCCATTCATCCACCCTCCCTCCCCTCCTCTCCCCTCGCCGCCTCCTCCTACTGGCTTGTTTTCCAACCTCCTCCTCTGCTTTGTCCCTCCCACCGTCCCTCCTCTCCCCCATTTTTCTCCCCCAGTGCTTCCTCCCTGTGGTCTCCGTCTCTCCCTCCACCACTCCCTGTCGGCGGTGCAATGATGCTGTCCTGTCCGCCTCCCAAACCGCTTGCCCCCCTCACTCTTCCACCCACACACTTCCCTCCCCTCCCTCCTGATGCTATAAATACCCAGCATCGGTGAGTCATCGCCCAGACATATCGGTTGCCTCTCTCTCTCTCTCTCTCTCTCTCTCTCTCTCTCTCTCTCTCTCTCTCTCTCTCTCTCTCTCTCTCTCTCTCTCTCTCTCTCTCTCTCTCTCTCTCTCTCTCTCTCTCTCTCTCTCTCTCTCTCTGCTCAAGCTCATTGCCAGACCTCACACATTTTCCCACCTCCACTTTGGCCCTCACATCTTGATAACCCAGCTGGGCAGAGTTGAGGTGTGTGTGCCTGGCATGGAGCAACCAGTGATACCGAACGCTGCCAAAGGTCAGGTTGACACTAAAAAAACAAAATCAGCAGGAGTGCACGCAATATGGGGAAACAGAGCTAACCAAAAAAGTAGAGCATCAGATTCACTAACTTTTAATGAGCTGGCTCTCCTTAAATGTGCTGTTAGTATCGTCAGCAGCGGGTGAAATATCTTTCTGTATATCTTCTTGTTTTCAGGGGTAATTGCTGCTAAAATATGATACGAGTGAAATGCTGAAAGCCAAGATTGCATTAGTACATCAAGAAAATATGTTGGATGTTTTAACTTTGCTATTTTAACACAACATGATATACTTGGTATATTTAGATGCATTTGAATATGGATTTCAAATTCTTTAGCATTGTGAGTGTGACAAAATACATTACAAACACAATTGAGAAGCTACATTTCATACAAAAGTGAGGGGTGGAAGAGAAAGAAGGCAGCTTTATTTTTCTATCCTGCCTTCACTATCCACATTTTTTCTAAACTAGCCCCTACTGTAACGTAGTGTGCTTTATATTTCATTAAGACACTCCAGTGTCACATCTCAGTCCCTGGCCTCACTATCACTCTCTCTGGTAATCATTCTCAGTTTTTTCTCGAAGTACCACCCACCTCTCCAGAGTTATGAGGCAGACCAGCTCCTCTCATCCTTGGGTAAACTCCAACATGGCCCTTTGGCTCACACTGGAGTGTGTGTATGAAGCACAAACAGATACAAGTCTGTGCGCACTTCTGAGTCATAGGTAGACAGGAAGAGGGAGCAAGCAGGGCGCAAGGGAGGGACGAGGGAGAAAGGAAAAGTTGGAATAAAGTATCAGAAAGTAAAATGAAGGCTATCACATAAACACATAAACACATACACGCATGCACTCACACACAAATCTCATTTATGCAATCTAAAAGATGTCCTTCACAGTTTCTTGCTGTCTGGTGCTGTTATTGTTTTGTGGTAGAGACACACTGTGTGTGTGTGTGTGTGTGTGTGTGTGTGTGTGTGTGTGTGTGTGTGTGTGTGTGTGTGTGTGTGTGTGTGTGTGTGTGTGTGTGTGTGTGTGTGTGTGTGTGTGTGTGTGTGTGTGCGTCAGTGCGTCAGAGTCAGTGGGCTAATGAAGGCAGCATGATGCCTCTGACGCACTCTCCAGTCCCATAGGGTTAGATGAAGGGAATAGAGGAGGGGAGGAGTCAGAAGAATCAGTCATCTCTCTACGGTCATATAGCTGCTGTTTAATGTCAAATAAAACGCGGAAACGGAACCATAACGCAGGACTTCAAGCATCTGCGTTTTCTAACATTGCTCTTACATGAAATGTTTGTCGTTTTCAATACGTTTGTTATCAAATACCTACATTTAATATGTACCCGTTTTGTTATTGCCTGAAAGCTCTGAAGCCGATTTGGACAGACCAGAATAATTTGTACTAATTACAGCTGAAATAATCAGTCCATTAATAACCTGTCAACTAGAGAGTTATTTTTGTTATGTTGGTAAATCTTCTGAGATGTGAAAACTGCTTTTTAAATTCCTACTATGATACTAAACAGAATTACTTACATTTGTTTTGGAAGGGCTGGACCTGGTCAGACAAAAAATATTCAAATATATAAACTTGAGCTTTGGGCAAATCTGACATATTTTCCCTATATTACCTCATGATTCATCATCATCAGTTACAGTCCCTTTATCTGATCAGGGCCCAATATCTAAGATAAATTGATCATTGTTATCCTAAGCAATGCAAATAGTGTGGTAAAATGCTGGATTATATCTTATCTAGATGTGTATGGGATCAGGATAGCAGGTGCAGTGAGCAGTTAAGCTTCTTCCTTACATTTCTTTTAAATGATTCACCAATCAGAAGCCGAGGTCGACACATTGTGAATAAAAGCAGCCTATGACTGGAAGAAGAGAAATCCTTTGTTTACTAGCGCTGAATGAAGGTTGACTCCGAGGACTGCATGTTCTGTTGGCGTCCTCATACCACAAGTCTTTCACAGACCACACTCACTAAAACACACATGCACAGACACACTCGTTTCCGTTGCCATAGAAACTCAGGATGATTCTAATCAAGCTGCTGATCAAACCAGCCACACGTCGTGCCTCGCTTTGTTTAGTTGTCAAACACACACACCTCTGAAACACACAAGGACAGCAGCAATTACAACACAACTTTTTTATTTTCATTACATCGTTTTCAAGGCCAAATTACAAATAAATAAGGAAAGAGACAATTGCAAATAGCCTGGCTCGCAGGGCCACTTAATCACACAAATCAACGAGGAGACCCTCGAAAACTGGTCAGTAACAAAGATTATTAAATATAACAGGAGACTTTACACCTGTACAATTATTGGTAGTTTGAATGGACTTGAATTCATAGATCCCTTCCCCTCTCAACCTATTTACAATGCAAGTGAAACTAGAGGAGTGGTCTTCCCACCGCCACTTTGTCTTGGCCTTGCTGAAATGGATGTAGCAGGACACAGCATTGCGTGCTATCAACTAAAATATGGGTAGTGCTTCACATTCTTAAGACCCCTGAAGACAGCTCATGTGTGTCAGAAGGCAACTAGCTGCCTCTAGCCAGGCAGAGGAAAAGCAGCAAACAGCACAGTAAGCTACTGACTTTTCACTAAATGTCGAGAGAAAGAACTGTAATAAAAATCAGGAAGGGAGGAGTGGCTTTCCATTTCATCATGATGGTACTGTAACTTCTGTACATGCTAAAATAACCTTTACGCTGAGCTAGTTGGATAAGAGAACTAGTTAAGAGTACCTGACTGTACATTTGTTAATGCTAAAATTCTTCAGTACAAGCAAAGCAAGACTTGCATTACAAGAGGGCACCTGGGGGATAGACGTCGGCCTTACAAAAGACCGTTGACCAAAAACTATTTTGTGTTTTACCCATAAATGTGAAGCGAAGAAAGAAAGACTGAAGCGAGGGTGTCACTCGTACTGATGCCATTCAGGTCATTTCACCACCAATCTGAAAACTACAGTATGACATGTATTCAGTATTTTTTACATGAGTTCAAACATGTGGCGGTTGAACCTCTTCATATAAGTTGCAATACAGTGTCATACACATGAACCAATTCGAAGATACTATGAGGTCTGGTAAGTTTATGCTATTTACTAACAATTAAAAAAGGGAGTGTATTGATAAGGAATTTCTTCAGTTGTTTGACTGGAGCGCTTTCCTCCTCATTTCTTCCTCAAATATGTATTCAAGTGCTTTGGTACAGTTGCACACTTTATATTAAGCGGTTTCTACAGTGCCCAATAATAAATAGTTCAGTCTGAATAAAGATGATAGCATTATTTAGCACAGTACGTTCAAATGGGCTTCATCGAGACCTCCCTCTCAGTGTGTCTCAACCCCTTTAATCCTTTGCTTGTGTTCCAACATGTCTTTCAATACGAGCAACAGACCTTAACATTCATACACTACGGAGGGGCTGCTGTATGTGCGGTTTTTTTCTTCTTCCTATGTACTCTAGTTTAAATTTGTGTATAAATATTGCACATTCATTTTGTAATTCATATTCATAAGTAAAAAAAGACAAAAGTAACAGTTACTCAATCTATGGAGAAAAAAATATAACATTTCCGCCAAAAAGTAATTGAAAGAGTAACCCATAAAAGGCTTAATGTAACTATTTTTCTACGCTGGGCTTATTTCCCTCTGAGACATCCATACGGTGCATTGGTCATGACTGGAGGAATACGAGGCAGGGCTTCTTAATGATCAATGAACAGACAATACAGAATAACCATTTAGATACAGGCTGGGAGGTTTCCCGGGGGGCGCTTAGGTGGAAAAATGAAGCCGTGGGCAAAGAGCAGAGACAGAAAAAGCCCCAATGGATGCGTTTTACAATTTAGGTTTGACCCTGCTGCAAAGGGGCCGAGACCAAAAGAGAGACTGAATCGCTTCTGCTAGTCAAGTTAGCAAGCACACACTCAAATGTACAAGCTTTGAGACACAGGCAGAAAAAAGGGGCAGGGCAGGAAAGCCAACCAAAAAAGAACCTGGAAACAAAGCCCAATAAAGTACTTTGCGTAAACAAATTGGCAATACAAAACAGGAGGATAGAGAAAAAAAGACCCTTTAGAATATGACCATACAAAATACAGTAAGAAAATAATAAAAAATGTTGATGCTCAATCTCTCATGGCTTTGCAACACCGATTCCTCATACTTAAAAAAATACTCATCAAATGGGGTTTCAAAGCTGACGAACCAAACATGAGAAACGTGTAATGAAGATCCCTGCATATATTCCAACCTGAATGTTACTTAAAGCCCAGGAGAGACCCCTCCATCGCTCTCATGCTACCCTATGTCCCTGCCAGGTATCTGCACTAAGTCCACTACCATACTGAACATTTAGAGCCCTCCAGAGAGCAGGGGAGGAAGAAGAGGAGCAACAGAACGAGCGCACGGACACTGATCCAGATATACGTTTAGCCTGACATTTATTTCACTTCGAGTCATACGGACGTCCGACTTCATGTGCCACCTCGGTTGTCATAGAAACTCAAAGGGGAACGGTGAGTAAGTCGCACCGGCTGGTTCAGCCATCTATGAGGGACCATGAGCCTTTTGGTCTTGAGAGATAGCAAGTAAGCTGGTTTCAAGATTCGTCTCCCTCTTTTGATCGAAGCTGGTCGCAGGGAAGCCGAGGAGGAGATGCATGAGATGCTTTATGTGCCTGTAGTAGAGTGTGTGTGTGTGTGTGTGTGTGTGTGTCTAAAGTAGAACTGCTCCCCCAATATTCCTTGTAGTGGCTTCTGAGCTCCATGTGTATGTGTACAAGTATATATGTGGATGGGTTGTTTAAAGCATTGTTTTATTTTCCTCCGTACATTCTCTCAATGTCTTCCTGGTAGTGTGATTTCAGCTCCTTGCGTTTCAGTTTGAATGCGTCGGTGACCAACCCAGTCTCCGGGGTCCAGGGCTCAGAACTCAGACGGATCTTCTTGGGGATCTCGAACCGCTCCATTTTCGCTGGTTTGTGGAGAGAGAAGAATCACAAGTCAGTTTGTTAGTGTAACACTACAGCAAGTCTGTCACAAGCCAGACATCATCGCACCCCATCTGAACCGTGAAGTTATGATGGAGAGTAACACATCTTTAGTATTGTTGAGAAAGCTTTAATGAGGGCATTTACAGAATGAATATAAGCGAGGAAGACGATTAAAGGCCTTTTGCCCCTACCTGAGAGGGCAGCTTCAGTAATGATGCGAAGAACTTCTTTCTCCATCTGGGAATTGTTGCACATCTCCTCCCATGTGCCTCTAACCTGCACCTGCTCCGCCAGGGCCATGAGCTGCTTGTGGTTAGGCACCACGAAGCTGATCACATACGACTGGTCACTGAAAAAAAGTACAAAAGAGTCCAAAATGTAGTTTTACCACCATTAGGGTCTTATATCTGAAAGGAACAGATTTCAAAATGGAGTGTGTGCAGGACTTTACCTGTTGGCATAGGCACAGATGTTGTCTATGAGTGAGCAGTTCTTCAAAACAGCCTCCACCTTTCCAAGAGAGACGTACTCGCCTGCCTGTAACTTCACCAGGTCCTTCTTACGGTCTGTTGGAAGACAACCAGGTCACAGTCCTAATCGAACAGATACAAGATGTGCCACACATGCTCTAGTTTGTGGATTTCTTACCAATGATCTTCAGGCATCCGTCAGTGTGAACCTCTCCAATGTCTCCTGTACAGAACCATCTCTGGCCATTCTCATCCACATAAAAGTCCTCACAGTTCTTAGTTTCATTTTTGTAGTATCCCATCGTTACGTTGGGGCCGCCAATCAAAATCTCCCCCCGTGGGTTGGGCTTATCGGTGCTGTAGTATCCACCTAGAGGAGCAAAGGCGTGATTAGAATACCAGTACTTTTTATTGCTTTTCTAACTTTAGTTTTTCTCATATAAAAACATTACAACAACAGCTGTGCACGTACATAACAACCCTAACAAAACAAAAAGATGCAGTTGGGAGTCACACTCTCATTTGACCATTTGTCAGAACAGTTCCTCTAACTCAATCAGTCAGTATTCCTTGTCGCTGGTTTGAATCTTAAACATTGACCATTTCTCTTCATATTGTGTTTCTTGCAGTCCCAGTCGATATGTCATTTTTTCCATTATATGAATTTCCTCCACGATCTCCCATCCACTGTTCCACAGTAGGAGGCTCCACCTTGCACCATTTCCTAGTTATGGCTTTCTTGCCAGCTATCAACAGTATTTTTTAAAGATATCTATGTAGTGAACATTTTCCTCTGTAAAATTGCCCAGATAAAGTATCATGTCGTCCATAGGAACCTCATATTTATTGCTTTCTTTAAAGTTGGGTTATTGGAATTGGACTCACCCTCCTCCCAGTCTTTCAGTTTCATCTCTGAACAAACCAATGGAGCACCAACTCGTCCTGTGCTGTAGTCCCACACTGAAAAGAAAACACCAGCAAAGACTTATGGTAAAAATATAATGACTACAAATCAAGATGTTTTATATTTTTCATTTGCTCTTCTCTTAATTTCCCAAAGGTGGCACAAAAACGACTGCCGTTTCACATAAAATGCAGTCTCTCTTACTCTCGCTGATGGTGCCGGCTCCACAGGTCTCCGTCAGGCCGTAGCCCTGGCCCACCGGGCAGCACAGGCAGATGTTCATGAAGCGCTGTGTGGCAGCAGAGAGGGGGGCTCCGCCTGAGAGCAGGACCCGGGTGTTCCCTCCCAAGAGCGCACGCACCCGTTTGAACACCAGACTGAAGGAGAGGAGGCAGACAAAATGAATACAAAAAAGAGACGAATGAGTGACTGATGAGGCCAATCAGATTGTTGTATACTACTACGTATATTCCAAAATTTACTTAAACCAGGGGTGTCAAACTCAAAGCCTGTAACCCCATTTTATGTGGCCTGCAAGAGTTTGCAAAGAATATAATATAAAATACAATTGGTGTAATTGTTGAATATTTGCTTTAAATGATTTTCCCTAGACTTCTGCTTTCAGACGTAGTTATTTATGAAGTTATTACCAGAACTGATAATAATCCAATGCAGAGCCAATAATGTAATATAATACATTATTTAATATATATTATATATTTATATATGTGTATTGATATAGTCTTAAAGTTACAACCGGCTCTTTGAGTGCAAAGAGCCGGTTGCTAATGTAGCCCACAATGAAATTGAGTTTGACACCCCTGACTTAAGCAAAATAACATCCTCTGCAAACACAGTGTCAGAATCCATTTTATGCAACGATTTACCTAGTTCCCTAACCTACTTTTATGACTAACACTAGGATTCGATTAACCATGTTACTGAGGTTAATGTTTGCTCTTGTTTCACAGGTGTCTCTCTCTCTCAGAACAGGAATGAAATGTTTATTTACCTGTCGCAGAGTGGCGTGCTGTAACCCTTGGAGATCTGCTCCATCTTGTAGTTGTAAGCCAGCGCAAACAGTGTCCTCTGCAGTTTGCTCATCTCCTCCACTTTAGTCATCACATTCTTGTAGATGCGATCCATGATTTCCTACGCACATTAGGCAGGAAAACTCTTTCAAAACACTTATTACAAGCCATATTACTACTAACAATTGATTTTTGGAATGATAAAAACATCTTACTGGTACAGCAGCCATGAGAGTAGGTTTCAGCACACTGGTGTCCCCTTTACTGCCCTTCTTTATCTTGGTAGACTGTAAACAAAACAATCGATCAACTGTCAGTAAGGGAGGTAGATACATTTTAAAATCATGACCAGAGGTAATTGAATGGATTTTTGCCAGAGTAAAAAACGGGATAAAAGTCAGGTAAGATCTTTAAGGACATTATCAAACACCAAATGTTGTGATAGGATTCAGGGATACATCGTTAAGGAAGTTTAAAAAGGATGAAGTAAAAACATGAACGATGATTTCCAAGGGCATCAGCAAAGGAAACGGTGCATTTCGTAATATATGAACGCGGAAGGCAACTAACACATTCTGCCCACAAGGTGCATGTGTGTGTTTTTACACTAACCTGGTCAGCTAGAGTCTGGGGGGAGGAGTAGCCGATGCTACAGCCGTGAGAGATGCAAACGAGTTCTGCGCTGAGCTCTAAAACATGCGCCAACGGCAGGTAGCCAATATAGGTGTCTGATTCACTGCCGGCGCAGAAATAACAGCAGATTAATTTCAACAACAAAAGGTAGGTGGTGGTGGTATTTGAGTATGACAGGATAGATGTGATCGTGTTTCAGAATCAGTAGAAAGAAGGGGAAGAATGGGAGTTGGGGGAGTTACGTAACACAGGACAAAGAGGACAGGAAGTGATTCTGATATGGACATACTTGAGGTTAGGGATTCGCTCGGCCATGCCAGTAATGCCAGCAATGATGTTGCCATGGGAGACCATGACACCCTTGGGGATGCCTGTGGAGCCGCTGGTGTACATGATGACCGCGATGTCTGAGGACTCTGGCTGACTGCGGTTTACTGCGACTGCACAGGCAGAGGAGCAGAGGGAGATGGTTAGAGAGAACATGGATCACACATCAATGTAAACATTATTAGTTTAAGAAATGTCTGCTCACTTAAGTAAAGAACAAATGGTACAGTGCAAAAACCATTAAAACACAAAGGGTGTCTATATTTCTTTTGAACCAAAGCTGAACTAAAATGATTTACAATGAGAGAAAATGATAAATGCAGCTAATCCTCACACTGAGTTTTGGAAATAGTTCTTGTTTTCTAAATTTCACAAGTATCTTTCAAAAGTTATTATTTCACACATTTATTGTTTGTTTTCTATTTTAATTATCCAAGATTTTAAAACAATCCACGTTGGTTTTCTTTACAAATACTGCAAGGGGAAATTGTAAAAAAGGTCTTAAGTAATTTTAGTAGCACAAAGTAATTTCTGTTTTCCTTAATTTTCCCTAAAAGGTCAACCAATGATATTGTGGCAATGGGGGTTTGACAAATTGTAATTTAACCTCTAGCTGACTGTCATGCACTGCACGTCACTCCAATTACATATGAGGGTGTCCGCTTTGAATTAATCCTCCATTAGTTGCGCTTCCATTAATTTCCCCGGACGAAATTGAAAACCTTTTTAATCACAAAACACGAATACTCACTATTTTCAGGCTTGGACCCTATCTCCTTCACAGCGTCCATACTGTAGACTGTGATTCCTCTGGGGATGTTTGGCCAGCTTGTGGGTTTACTGTCAACTACAATGATATACTGCAGCCTCGGCACATCACACACTATGGCCTGGGACCGAGAAGTTGGATGTAGGAGGGAGGGATGGAGAAGAGAGGACATTTTAATGATGCAAATGGAACAGAGCTTCTTATTAAGCCATAATGTTTTACACAATAAACACCCAATAATGAAGTGAACTTTAAGTGAAAACATAGCCTTACCTTGAGACGGCTCTGAAGCAGGTCTTTGCTTGTGATGATGTGCGTGATCTCCGTCTCGTTCAGGCCGTGGGCGATGGCCATGGGTCCGAGAGTGGAATACAGTGTCACAACTGTCAAAATCAAATCCAGTTAAGTTGGTCATTCTTTTCTTACTGTAGGCTCAAGATGGTCTGAATACACATTATGTTTGTCTTTCTGTCACTCACGTTGGAAATTGTACATAAAGCAGGCTTGTGCTACCAACATCCACTCTGCTCTGGTCTCGCAGAAGATGGCGATTTTACACTGCGGCTTCAGGCCGAGTGCTGCCAGACCGCTGCCAAAACACTTCGCTGCCTCGTAGGCTTCCTCGTACGACAGCCAGTTATAGTTCCCTAGAATTACCTGCACACAACATGCAATTGTAAAATGGATAATGAAAGATTATTTCCACACACTACACCACGATACATGAAAACTGTCCTATGTACATACATTCTACAGGACTACACATCTTCAGAGATTTCACTAAAAGTGTCCACAATGATGTGATTAATGTGAGAACTGTATAGCTGTATATAAAAAAGGTAATACTGACACAGCTGAATCTAAAAGAGGTCCGATGTTGTTACCAGTGGCAACATTATCCTTCATGTGTGGTCAGTTAGCGCCATCTGTAGGGCTTTTGTAGCCATGCAGGTGTTAATGAGGAGGCTCTCTGCTTCCACCCACATTCCTCACACTGTGCAGTGTCTGTCAGCCTCGCACACACAAGCAAACTTCCTGTTATCCCACAGATTCACCTAAAGCGTATACAGTTCTAAATGTACATATGATAAGCGTTGCCACCCACTGACATGACTATCTTTCCTCCTGACAACAGAACAATCATTCAAAAGAATACTGAAGGCAGTGTTTCCCCTAGGTTTACTGCTTTGAGAGCGGTGCTGCCTGAGCGTGGGGGGGGGGAGGGAGGGGGTGAAATATATATATTTTAATTTAAATCTATTGATTAATGCATCAGTGTTTCTTAGGGTCAAAAACACTAAACTCACAGCTTAAAATGAAAGTGTTTAGTTTGTTTTTTAACATTTAAAAATAAAAAAATAATAATATATATATATTTTTAAACAACTTGAATTTCAAGGGGGGCGCGGGGCTCCGTTGGCGGGGCGCAGTACCCCTCCAAGACAATGGTAGGGGAAACACTGGAAGGTGATAGAATTGTTTTATGAAATAATGTGTGTGTCTCACCTTTTTGAAGACCTTGCCGTTCGGCTGGATCTCATCCTCTTCACTGAGCACCTCCCTGGTGCCTAGACAGTCTCTCTGTGGAAACCGACTGGCAGCGTATTTAAACATTTTGTCCAGGGTGCCAACATTGGGGTGCATCCATGCCACCAGCTTGTCTTGACTGTTGGTGGCCCTGTAAGGCCCTAATGGCAGTCCACTAACTGAGCGTGCCTTGATCCGGTTTGCCCGCTCTAGGTTGTTGCTAGCTCCTGAGAGGAAGTACCAGGGTATGAAGGTGATGACCGAGTAGACCCACACCACAGAACGGAAGACTTGCAGCAGCAGCGGGTTCATATCCTCCTTCAACTTCATCTTTGAGGATGAAGGTAAATCAAATAAATCAAACTAAACAAGCGGCGTCACACTCTTCTCAGCGCTTGAAGTGTTTTGACTTGCTGCGGCTGAAGATTGCAGGCAGTCGTTCGTTTGTGCAGTAAGTCCAAACCTGCAGCACAGAAACACAACATGAAATGATAGAAGTATAGTCTGGAATACAACATTTAAAAGCACATTTGGATATTTGAGCAGCTGGAAAAGTGTGGAACTGCGTCCCAGTAAATAAATCCTTGCTGCCTATTCTTAGGCCGGCTCTCTGGTACTATCTATTTCACCAAATCTACTGGCAAGCAAGATGCTTTAGCAATTATCATCATCAACAATAATAATCGTGCTAGTTAATAAACAGTCAAATGAATGGCCTCTCCTTTGAAATGTGCAGTGTTTTCATTTCATTACCAATAAACATTGCCTCCATATGCCTCCCCACTAGTTTGCAACTCATACCAACTCAAGACATAATATTACATTCAGCAATACAGCATATGTCATACTTGTGACTGCTCTCATTTCTTTGGCTATACCACAAAACACTTTGGCTCTACTGGGACACTGCCCCTGCACGTCTGATCCTGAGCATGCTAGAAGTTGCAGCAGTGACTCATTCCTATGATTGAGAAGTCAAGAGTTCACGAAGGAGGTGAGCATAACCTGAGCAGCTAACAGGACTGAGAAGAATCTAACACTGACTGATGAGAGGGGCTGCTCAAACACAAGCTAAAGGAAACAACTGAGGAATGACTCTGTAATTCTACATGTTTAGCAGCACAAGAACATTTAGGGACGCTCCTGTCTAGATAACAAATAGTTTTCCTTTAAACGTGGCTCACAGCAAGGACTGTGAGACCATGGCCAGGATAATATTACACTGCAGGGTACAATCTGTTCCTACACAACAATAGTCATTCTCTGTACAGAGTTCGTTATTAATGCAAATCAGCATATTTATATGTAAGTGTGTGCACACGCATGCTACTTTCTCATGAGTTCTACACTCAGAGAAAAAACAATAATTTCAAAGTGAGTATATTGGCACATCTATTAGCAACGTGTGTATACATATAATGCTGCTAGGTGAAGGAAACAACATTCTGTTTCTGTTGATCTAGTGCAGGGTTTTAAAGGAGGCAAACAGCAACGGCCTATACTAGAGTATAATTCTAAATACACATTTTATAAATTGTGTCACAGGTGAACGTTGAACTTGTCTCACCTGTTTTGCAGGGAGACACATACCTCAACCAACTGAAACTTTAATTTAATTGTATATTTGGGCACATCAGGAAGGTGAAAGTTCCCTTTGTTTCTTGTAACACTGGTTCATTCATCGGGTGCTTTACTTTGATTTAGGTCGACACACCTGCTCCTACTTACTTTTCCAACAAGAGTGTGGCACATGATCAGATTGTCTAATTTAATCAGGATAGAAATTATTTAACATGGTCCACAGTTATGATTACAGAGCAGATATTCTGCTTCACATTCACAACTTTCATAATAAAAAATATCATCAGGACTGTAATGCCAGGCCATCTTTCCATCTTTCTTTGTCATGCCACAAAGCCAAAGGCCTAGAAAAAAGGTTCTGATCAAAGCAGACTTAAATAAACAAACACGTTGCCAATACTTAAAGGTTTGGTATGTAAAGTACTCCATCAACATGCTTGACACTACAGATTTACACCACAGATGTCAGCAGACTTGCAGCTTAACTAAAGTATCAATAATGATTTTATCGAGCTTTAATCTGATAATGAAGATATTTTATCGAGAGTTATAGTATAAAAACAACGTGATGAGGTTAAATGATAAACCTTTCCCCTTTATGATTTACATCTGGCAATCGTTACCTGCCTTTTTCTCCAACTTATCAATGAATTCGATATTGCGTCACATTTGAATTTTCAACAGGCTGTATATTATGTTTTAGCTTAACTATGATTAACGTTGTTTATATGTATTTATCTGTTGATATCAATAGTGTTTTGATTCGTGTGTCGATATCATGAATATTAGATAAAATAATAACACATAACTGTTATGATAACCTATACACAATTATAGATATGATGTGTGATGTTATCAAAGCATAACCTGGCACGGTGGTTGTTTTCATTCTAATCTAATAAACAAGACATTTGTATTACTCCGCAGTGTGCGTCTCTGAAGCTACAAGGCTAACGACGAAGCATCAAGCTTAGCAGCTAGCATGTAGCTCAAAGACGAGCTAGTATTTAGCATTTCAGCTAACCACTGCAGTTGTTGTTAGCCCGCTGCTGATACAGTTTGTTAGTTTGTTTAACAAAATTCAGTTGAGAATCAAACGGGAGCACACACATCGTATTGTACACAATTACATGGCACATTGTAGGCGATGTGTTGAGCAAACCGGTTGCTAACCATCAGTCTCATCAACATCAGCAGTTCACACAGCCATACATTCTCACCTCTTTTCCAGCCGCTACGCCTAAGTCGCTGCAGGGTTGAATCAAGTCTCTTTATCGTTGTAACCAAAGCTCTGACATCATATTGGCATAATCTATAAACAATATGTGTTTGGGTATGAATCACATCTACTACCCTGTTATTAAACGATTGAAAAATGTAGTGAAATTATAAATTTGAGCATCACCGGGCCAGTGCTGCCAGCCCGGAAGCTTCTGAGTGATGTCAGGACATTACTCCACAGCGATTGGAGCACTGGAGGTGGCGCGTGCTTGGGATAGCTGGACGTCAGTGAGGTTACTAGCGGTCACAACTGTGGCCAGCGTCAGTCGTCGGCACACTGTGACCCGGGATATACCCGGTCCCAACGGGTCAATTCGACCTGTCACCGTGAACAGGTTTGACTTTGCTCCAGTGTTAATGCACCCTGAATCCCAAAGATCGAGACAAACCTAAAGGTGTGTGTACACACCAGACATAGAAAGGCGCACATGGTAGATGGAATTGAAACTGAATGGTGGGCTTTACAGGAACGTATATTTCAGAGTCTAGACTACAGACTGTGCGAACAGTCACCAGCGTATTCTCCTAGTTACCTCTCATGTATGAAAAATTGATTTAATTATTTTTTGGGCAAAATCAAACAAGCGAAACTCCTTTTTCTTCTGTTAGTGCCAGTAGCCCCACCATGACTCCTCGTGACTAAGGCTATGGACTATAGACTTAAAGTGGACCTCCTACATAACCACCATGCAAAAATCCCCTAAAGTGGCATATGTAGCCTACAAAGGAAAATAAAGGGGGGCCCAGTGGTTTGCTTCCAGTTCCATTCTAAAACAAACTAAATAGTCAATACGCAACACTCTGGTATAGTGTTTTCTAAACATTTCCATAACGTTGCTATCCTAACATAGGCCTACTGCAGGATTTAAATTAAAAACATGAAAGAATAAACTAAAGTTAAGTGTTAACTTGTATATACTGTAGTTATCATATCCATGTATAGCCTATTCAACAGAAGAATAACACTGCAGGACAACTGATAAAGTGTACCTGTATAAAAAATCGTAGCCTATTTACAAAGGAAGTTTGTGTAAAATTAGCAATTGGATGGATTTTAAGATCCCTTGGTCAAACCCTTTGGTAAAGATGTAAGCAAACCGTCCTCTGACTGCTGACAGTCTGATAAACTGAGGAAAAAGATTGGATTGAAGGACTGTCGAACACCCATAAAACTGACGTCATGACCGTGTTCACAGCAACATTAGCAGACACTGACAGTGAGTTTCAACATAATGTACAATGATTATTAGACTGAAAAGGTTTTTTATGGTTACTATTATTTTTGTTTTACACTGTTAGCCTACTGTTTAATACTATTCATAAGGGATCTCACTGTTAGTATTTTATAATTTAATTCATCCAACGCTCAATTTGAAATTGCAGCCTTGTTATAGTAGCCTATATGCAGATTTATATTTTAAAAGGTATTCAACTCATATTATAATGGTTATGCTGGCTGTGATGTTGTAATTATTCAGTTATTTATGAAGTAGACCTTGATTATTGTGCTACATGGCTTCCTCAATCACAATATAAATAAATATACAGCAACAATAATCAATAATTTCCGGGATAATGTTTTTGATGCAAACCATTTTTATTTGGTTTTATCGACATTTTAGATGGAACAAATGTGTTATTTCTTTCCCTCTGCCATTTAAACGTTCTCTCATGTTCTTACAAACTTCCAGTTAACATTGTTGATTTTAATGTGTGCTTTCATTTTGGAGAAAATGCTGGGGGGGGTTCTCAATGAGGGCGGAGTTAAATGTATAACCCCGCCCTCGTTAAAGTGACACCCCCTTTATTTCTCACTTCAATCAGAAGGTATTTCAAGTCAAGTACTTGGCCCCGTTGGTAACTGTTAGGGTATAACTTTGACCCAGTTTATCAGTTCAAACTGTCCTGACTGAGCACACGCACTGTAACCTTGGCTGCTGTACTCTCAGTGTTTTGTCTCCCTGTTCCTGCCTGTTGGCGTCAGCTGATAGAGGTGTTATGATTCTATCTTGTTATGCAGCATGTTGATTATTCTCTCTGAACTAGCTAAATACATGGGTCTGGGGTAGAGTTCTTCAGATTTGACGTGGCAACTCTACCGTGAAGTCAGAAACTCTGGCTCTTGGACTTGTATTTTTAATTCTCCGGCCGAAGCTCCTAAATAAACCATCAGTGTTTGACATCAAAGCTATTGCTCTTCCCGTGTCTACTTCATGAGTCGATGACTCCCACTGCATTGCTACATAGAAGTTTCCCCCACATGAACCACTGGTTTATAGAATAAAGCAAGCTCTAACCTTATGCAACCAACAGATGTGACAATGGTGATATTGTATTCTAATATACGAGGTCCAATTGTATCCAAGACATTCAGTCAGATATAGGCCTTCTTTTAGAAATCTTTGTTATTCCAGTTTATCACTCAAGGCAACACCACATTAATGGTAGCTGCATAATTCATAATTTATTCACTACATGCAGTATGTTGCCATTGCAAAAATAATGTTGTTCATTTTCATCCTTTTTACCCGGAATACCTAACTAAGATTGACAGCGTTGGGCATTTTTCACCATAATAAACATTATAAAAACAGTTGTGGTCCTTAATAAGACGTATTGATAAGAGGTGCTTGCAATAATGTGAGTTGTTTGTGAAGTATTGGAACGTTTTGAGTAACAATGCGGTAACAGTTTCCTTTCCTCCTAGCTGTCCCTGTCACTTCTATTTTTGGCTCCTGGCTCGTTGTACTTCTCCCTCAGCTTGTCTCATTTGACCTTGTTTCTTTATCAGTCTAGTTCTGTCCTCTCATTTGTTCAAATCAGAAGAAGGATGACAAAGAAGAAGAGAGATCCAGAAGAGGGAAATGGAAGTAGAGTAAATGGAGAAGGGGCTATAATTGAGGAACCTGGGGGTGGATAATCATTGAACCATTTGAACTTCAGCCCACAAAACTATAAAGATTACAGTTAACCCCCTAAACAAAACATAAAAAACACATAGTCTGATTTTTTTCTTTACTGCGATCATCTGACAGGCACCATCCCTGATAGAGCCATCTGCAACACAGTGTGGATTAGTCATACTGTTACTGTTGAAAATCAATATATTCTGGTCCCATGACAGTACTGGTGGCTATTTAAAAAATATGTCATTGGGCAGAATACACCAAAGTCACTCAACTACAAATATATTTTGGGTCACTGTACTGGCAACTGTTGTTCTTTCACCATTTTGATACAAAGTTTGTATGTAGTTTGTAATAACTCTACTGTGTAACGAAACCATGAACGAAACTAGATGATTCCAGATACAGAGAGAAGAGGTTATTTTTTCTCTACTGTAATCTCACATGTTTACACTAGAGGGAGTTGGTGCACATTTTATTCATTTTTTTAACTGCATTTTTTTATAATCTGATTTGTTTCACGTTGACAGAGAGAAGATCCAAGAGTTCAAGACAGAGGAGAGTCTTAACATCTGAAGAGCCACATAATGGAAGTGAAATAGCTAGGTAAGCCATGTTTGACACATTGACCCTAAACCTTGATCCCTTCTCACTGGTCTCTGGTGTGTTTGCATGCTTGTTAGGCATATGTCTGTGCAGTCATAATCTGACAAAAACATGCACTCAAAACACAAGTTCATGCCTTTTTCTCTTCATAAACCCACACCATTCTCTCAACATGTGATCACATGACGAGATAGAGTGCGTACAGAGTGGTGATAATCGCTCTCCTCAGGCTATGTCTGAGGTCATCTTGATGGGACACAAACCATCAGAGGGCAGATGTCATGAGCAAAAGGAACACTTTCATCTCCTCTGTGAAATCCGTGTGTCCAATCTGATAACGACACACTTTGCTCACACTTGAAGGAAAGACACAGGAAGAAAAGAAATGTATCCTGGAACTGTCTGTCTCTGTGTGACCCTGTTTTTTCTTGACAGCATGCACAGTGGCTAATGGCTGTTCCCTTAGTGTCATGTGACTTGTTAGAGTATTCACTTAATGATAAGCTTCTTTTAAGTTCTTGCTGCTCTCAACAAGACTTCCATGCACAGTAAAGACCAACATTATAAGACTTAAAGTTCCCCTATTATACCGTTTTTCATCAATATTATAGGTATTATAGGTCTCAGATATATACAAAACATGTCTCTGAAGTGTTTGGCTCGAAATACTAAACAGATCACCCATTGTAGCATTCTATAAACCCCTCTGTTTCAGCCCTGTTTCAAAAGTGCTGATTCTCTGTCTTTTACTTTAGATGAAAATAAGGAGCCACTCCCCACGCTCATCTGAGAGATATTTGGTTAAAAAGAACACAAAGGTGCTCTAGGAGGATATTCAGGTGATAAGGTGGGGGGTGTTACCTTGGTTGGTTATTGGCTAATGGTTACATGAGCCAAAACATCGTTATGACATCATAAAGTGACAAAAATCTTATCAGCTCATTTTCAGACAGGTTTTTATATAAATGGATCAGGACAAAAAGTGGGCAAATATTTTTTCCTGAAACTTTCAGAATCTCTTTACACAGAGGGGACACATGTTTATGTAGAAAAGACATGAACAAGTGGATTTTGCACAATAGGTGACCTTTAAATAAAATAGTAATGTTGTTACAAGAGGTGTATCACTGTTATATTCCAATCTTTTCAAAGTAAAACAACGAAAAAACCAATACGTTTTGACCCCCTGGCTGATTATGAAGCCCCTTGGCGTCCAGTTGGATTTATAGGGAAAAGGAGAGGGGGGGTCTGTGTGGGGATTAGAGAACAAAAGGTTCCTTCTCTGTCATCAAAGAGGATCTGCTCAAAACTCATCCCCTGCTCTGTAGCGACAGCTTCTTATTTTGGGGAGAGGGAGTGATGGCTGGAGGGAGGTTTGGCTAAAGCGGGAGAGTTTGATGGCAGGGGATGCAGATTTCAAAGTAATCTTTAACTTTAAGCCCTGCAGTCCCTGTGAAATGAAGCCCTTTGCTCCAGACTCAGTGTTGCCTATGGCTCCCAGTGGAAACCTGCCACCCCTCCTTTTTTCTCAAGCTTTTGTCACGGTGGCATTTAAGTGGCATTACTCACCGACTGGATGACCAAGTGAAGGAGTCCCTTTGAGAGATCTGAAAGAGATGGATTTTTACTCCCGAGACCAGTGTCGCCTCTTAAAACAACACTAAGTGGAGATAAATACCTACTGTGTTTTTGTGATACAGCTAAACTAAATGGAGACATCTTGTTAAATCATAACCAATCTTATAATAACACAAACCAAGCAAATTGACAGCAGGATAAACACTATTATACTTTTTTCTTAAAGGAAATAATGGGTGATAAGAGCATCTGTTTTCGTCCTATTATTATAAAAGAGATCGACAGAAAATAAAGTAGCAATTATTTTCATCCCACACTTGCCTGTAACCCAAAAC
Organism: Notothenia rossii; assembly: GCF_949606895.1. NCBI lineage: Eukaryota > Metazoa > Chordata > Actinopteri > Perciformes > Nototheniidae > Notothenia > Notothenia rossii. Next base: position 62,532,680 of record NC_136907.1, read on the forward strand.
CTTTGAGAGTGATCTGGGCGTGGACCAAGTCGTTAGTGGAGTTTGTATGTTCTTGCTGTTTATATGACTATAAAAGCAAACTTAAGACCATCATATGATTTAGGACCCCTAGGAGGTCATCTGCATCTATTGTTTAAATACTTTACAACACTACTTATTTTGGCCCCATACCCCAAAGTTATTTCTCTCATCTTGTGAAGCCTCATGTCCCCTCGGGGTCTTTGGCCCAGGATCCCCTGCTGATCTGCTCCTCTGCAGGGAGTCAGTGTAATCACATAGAGGCAGTTATGGGGTTAGCAGGTTCTGTCATTGGCACTATAGGTCATGTTATTAATAATGCTGGTGGTGCAATGACATTATAATAAATCAGTTACATAGCAACACGTTGACACCAACGTACAGTACATGCTTGTACAGAAGCTTCCAAGCACCCTATATTAAGTCTGTTGTGTAAATAATGTTAGTGCAGGGAAACAAGTGGGAGGAGATGAGCAAGACAGTATCTGCTAATGTTGCCATTAGCAAGACAAGTCAAAGTGCTCTTTCTGTGATTTTAACCTTTAGCATAAGCATTTGCACATGATCACAGTTGCATTTTACTGAAACCAGCAAGAACTTAAGGCTAATGGGCATTTCCTTAAATGGGGTCCAAATAACAAATATTGAGGTTCATCAAAGGTGCATCCTGTGAACGGAAAGCTGTAAGAAGCCAGAGAATCTTACAGTTTTTCTCGATTGCTAACACACTAAAATGCTACATAAAGCACAATTATTTTAACTGACACTCAAAGAGCCATACATCGGCTCAAATCTCCAAAACTCAAAACACGTTTTCAGCTTTTCACACAATTTGCAAATCAACATGGCACGTTTTTGCAAACCACTGCACACGTTTCTGCACGTAAGACACAGGCATCTGACATAAAGTCACGTGTTAGCAGGTTTAAAACACTGATATTCAAAATGCCTCACACATGGACCAATGATCAAGAAACACATTCCACCTGACCAAGCACCTGATAGCATAATTGTTGGCTCATCAATCAGGATGTTAGCACTATAAAAAGACCACAGGTGAGTACTTTCTTACAGCAACAATGGACGCCAACATGGAAGCAAGAGCAAGAGGAAGAGGAAGAGGAAGAGCTGGAGGGAGAGGACATTCAGAGGGTTCAGCCTAATCTATGCCGATTTACTGTTGCCTCTGTAATCCGGACACCTAGACTTGAAAACAGGTTAGTTACCAGTTTTTAGCTCTGCATAATTCATGATATATCAGAGCTTATATCTGTTGTGTGAAACGTATTTACTTCATTACTTTAATTGAATTGTTAGCATGTTGCATACTATAACTGTACAAAACTCCTGCACAATGTACTGTGGTATAATTACTGTTATGCAACACAGACACTGACCAACCACTATATTTTTGTTGTTTATCCGAAGGACTGAGAAACAAAGAGGTGCAGGTGGAAGGCTAAGGATTTTCAATGAGGCACAGGAAGCAGCAGTTACAAACTGGGTTTTGGCAAACAATGCCATCACACTTAGAGAGATCAGAAGCATAGTAACTATGTGCTGAGATGCATGTTGCACAATGTTATCTTTGAATAAAATGTGATTTTTTTATACAAATCAGTTGTATTTCTTCATTCACTGTATTTCTTTATACTCAAGCAATCTTTCTCTGCAGAAACCTCTATGTACAGAGCATAGCCCATAAAAGATGGAAGTGCTTTAGATGATGCTCAGCAGTGTGTAGTTGGGTGGTCAAACAATCTAGTATTATGAATGAAGTCATATTTGGTACAAAAGTTTACATTTGGTAAGTGTTTATGTAGTTTTGAGTGCAGTTCTTCATTTAGCAGGAGCAATTAGGTGTTTTGCACTTTGGGTGTGTGGTTTTGTGAATTGTGTTTAGTGTTCTGAGAAACTGAGCAATTAAAAAAAGAAATTGTGTTAGCAATCGAGAAAAACTGTAACACATAACATCCAAATTATTGTATTGTATTGTATTTTTACTCTGTATTAGTAGATACTGTAGTATTGCTTATTTAATGATGCTCATACAATCCGTTAGATTCAAAATAGGTATTGTTTTGTAAGAGACATCATTTATAAATTAATTACAAAAAGCACATGTACCTTATAACTTTAACAATAACTCAAGCCCCAGTAAATCAAGAGAGTGTGACCGTGAACCAGCATGCACAACACCATAACCCTGAAACACAAGCAGCTAAATGGAATCCAGCCAACAATCATTTTCATTTTAACACCTATCGTTTTCCAAATTCAAGTCATTCATCCTTCACAAACACTGAAGCATCTATATATCATACTAAGCACACTGAAATAAATAAACACATTTACCTTTAATTATACTAGTCTGGCTATTGTATCCAGATTCGCAGCCAGATGATTACATCACATTAAGTGAGGAAACTGCTGGCTTCAGTTTCAGGTCTGTACTTCAACATGCACATTAACCAAGTGAGGATGAGTGAAAACGGGGCTAGGACACTGGCAACAAACAGACAGATAGGGCCGACGGGCCACGACGTGTGATTAAAGTTATGCACAAAGATGAGCCCCAGAAATAAGAGCACCACCATGGACATGAAAGAAAATATGGCGCACACGCAGCCGGTCATGAACGCAACTTCTTTGCAAGTCTGACAGCTGGCGTTGCTCTCCTGGGAGGTGGCTGAATACGCGGCTGAAACTGTCTGGACATCTGTGAAGGATGAGTCCAAGGGCTTGTGATTTTTATGCGGGAGCGACTGAGTCAACGCACTGTTGTCGGGGAGGTTGTACACACGGTACTCCGGCACCGGAGTTCGGTGGCGACACACGGGGCAGCCGATTCTCCATCCACGACCCCCACGGATGTGCAGAGCGTCAAGGCACTCATGGCAGAAGGTGTGGGAGCAGGCCAGCAGTTTGGGAGTGTGGCGGCCCAGGTCGAAGTAGTTGTAGCATATTGTGCACTCGTATTCCTCGCTAGGGAACGAGTCGGTCACGTCAGGCGGAGCTGAGCCACACTCACCTCCTGTAACGACCGCCTCCGCCATGTTCCCGTAGAATAGGGCTACCGAAACAGTATTATTTCACGAAGATACATTTTCAATAAACAAGCACAATCATATTGTGCAGTATTTCCTGGTTGGAAGATGGCCGTATTTCGATACAACGCTTTAATGTGAGAAATATTATCTCTGCATCACTGCATGTCCTATGAGTCAGTCCAGTCGTCTGTCGTTGGTCTACCCGGTTGTGTCCAAGTCTGATCACAGACTTGTTGCGTAACCGGCCCGGGGCACAACCCGTGGACAGGGACAGACTATGGGACTCATTGGGATCATATTACCAGAACTAAACACTGTTTACCATAAAATCATCCAGGCGGCAAACGTGTTCAAATTGACTTTCCAATATGGTCTGTGTCACCTGGTTCATTTGTCACAAGTGTGGGTCATGTGTAAGGTGTATTAAATAGCCCTATTTAACCGTATAATTAGAATGTAGTGCCTGCAGCGACAATAGACAGCACCACCTTTCGTTTGTCCCGTAGGCATTTCAGAACCACATGCAGTGGACAGCGCCGAGTAGTGCAATCAGCAGTGACACCCTGAGCTGCAGCGACATATTCTAGAAATAAGTCTGTGTTTGAAGTGCTGTTATTTAACTTTCAAGATGAAGGACATCATATTTGCCAATGGTCTTTTGCTGTCCCAAATGCTGCCCCATTTTCTCCACACTTTAAAACTCCCTGTCTTTACAACCACTCTTATGATCAGTTAAAACTTGATTTTGAATCTAAAAACACTATCTGACCACCATATACGCATACTTTTTTTATGTCAAAAATATTGATGACATTTTTCAAGATGGATTAAACCCTTCAGGCTCAGGTTGCCCACCTTGACCCAGATACACCTGTATATCAATTTTGAATGACTGTACAAAGTGTTGACAACCTCTGCAGCATCCATACCAAACAACTGCCAAATGTCGTCATGGTTTCATGGTCCATAGAAATGCACTTGGAAATGAAAGCAAGAATAATTTTATAAATGGATTCCCCTGCTGGAAAATCAATTCATTTGGGGGATTGAATGTCAAATAGTGTTAACTCTTCTCGTCCGACTTGTTTTAAAACCTTGTCTGGTTAACAGAAATTATATTGTACAGCCTAATTTATATTTGATAAAAAAAGATCAACTGCTGTAATTTCATCACCTCGCCACACTTGATAACACACAGTGAGATCTATATAAAGTGAAGTTGTGTCTTTCAAGATTTTTTAGAATAGATACATGTCCCTGTAAAATTATGTTAGTGGGTCTCATGGTGTCAGACGGAACTTGGAACTATGGTATTTCTCCGAGAACATGTGCCCTCTTGTGGATGAATGTATGCATGCATGTTTGTACAAAAAGAATAGAGGCCTGCTAAGTAGCATATTGTGTCTAACTGGATTACAGTCTCATACAATTACATGCAATAATGACATTTAACATTGTAGTAACTGTAATGAGTTACAGTTATTTAAAGCAGTAATCCGATTAATAATACTTTTGAAAGTACTTGTTCAATTAGACCTGCTTTAAAGCATGTTAGGATTATCAAAAGAGAATAGGTGTGATAGAAGACAAGTTCTCATACATTAATCATGGGATTAATGATTGTTGTTGTTTTACTATGCAAATATGTACGTTTCAGTAAAATAATGTTAAATATAGTCCAGAAATGTTTACATGAAAGAAGTAAAATAATGTGAAAACAGTACAGTTTGCATAGAACCCAATTATGTTCTAAAAACAGAACTTATATGACATAAAATGTTGGATCCCTGCATGTTGCGCGATGGCAAACTGCAAAACATTGAAAGCAAAGGGCAGCCTTGTGTTTGACATGTTTTGGTCATGTCCAAGCAAAAGTAATGTGCATAATATACAGCCAATTGAAAATCACCTATCATACAATATGTTTCACAGTTGCAAATTGACTCACAACATAACCTTGTACTGAATTATGTCATAATCTAAAATATATTATTGCTTTATATCAGGATGCATCCAGTTTCTTTGGGGAAGTGTGAAATCCACTTCATGGGGCATGTCACAACACAAGATACAATGTCTTCCTTGCCTCTCTCTCACACACACACACACACACACACACACACACACACACACACACACACACACACACACACACACACACACACACACACACACACACACACACACACACACACACACACACACACACACACACACACACACACACACACACACACACACACACACACACACACACACACACACACACACGCTGAAGCAGAGCCGTATAATGTAGGAAAGATAAGAATCTTATAGTATCTCTGTATGCTCATCATGGCACCATAAACTAGAGACTCACTATTTTCCATCCTCGCTTGCGGAACTATTAAAGTAATCCTACTTCCCCAGAGGCTGTATATTAACAAATGCTCTCCTACTCTTTTCTCTCTCTCACCTGGGTGCACCTTTTGGCTCTTTGTTATGATAACTGCACTCAGTTTGACTTCCCACTGAATTGTTGTGGGCTGTATGTATTTGATAAGATCAAACACATGGGAAAAACAGTGCCTCTTTTGGAGGTACCTTGTAACAGAAACATCCTAAGGATAGTGGATTTCCTTCTTCTGCAGATGCAATGTTTTCTGAGATGCTTATCTAGATGTCGGCCTGGCCATTCTTCTAATCTGTTTCTCATACTTCACACAATGTCTGCTCTGTAGTCTTTGTGATGCAAAGCTCTTTTGAATTGTCACTGAACTGCTGCAGGCTCATAAAGGCAACACATCAAACATAAATGATGATATATCACAAACACTAAAACTATAACATCAGATGCGATTCAATTCATTTTAAAGGGGAATTATAACCGCACTTCATGGTCATTTCTATCCAATGTTAACATAGGACATAGTGTGTTGCCTCAAATTAGAATTGAATGCAGAAATCATTTACATTAAAATAAATAATGGAAAACCATATAACTTTGGACTTTATTTCAACTAATACATTATTACCACATCTTTAGTTTAGGAGCTGTGTCTGCATGCCATGTGACCAAAAAATATTCAAGCACCTTTTAAAAATAAGTAGATCTGTATTTAGAATATTGCATAGAGAAACTGGAATAAGTAATCAATCTCTTTGTCGAATCCTCAACTATAATTAGACCATTGTGGGTGAGAACTAGAGACATTATAGTGCATTATTCAAAATTCCCTCACAGCAGTTGCATGATTCTCTGAGGACTAATAAAGGTTAGGCACACACTGTTTTACAACTAGCTGTTATTTTAACGTACTAAAACCGCTATAAAAACCCAATGAATAATGCAAATCAGGGTTATCCACTCAAGGTATCTGTCTTTCTGCTTGTGACAGTAGGCTAGAGCTAGTGTGTCAACTGTGTGTCTGTTACATGAAGGAATGCATGACTGACTATTTTAATTGTGAGAATGAATTGAAGCTTCTTCATTTAGAAGTTTAATCACTGTGATGGTCTGATTCATTTTTATCTATTTTTGATCTGATGGTTAATCATGAAGACTGAGCAGTATTGTAAGTTCCTCTGGAGAGAATGGAGATGTTTCCAGTGCTCTAAATAGGCCTTAGTCTGACGCACTGTAGGAACTTATCGCTATGGCCTCAGCCAAGATCAAAACTGCCTATGGGTTATGGGGCTATTTGACTAACGTTATCTTTATTGGATGCATAGTTATTCTGGGATTTCTATGTGTTCAATTTCCGAAAAATACAGCCTCGAAAGCCCATGGCCCTATCCTGTGCGTGGGCCTAGTAATTTTAACACACTATTTATTTTCAGGGCCATTTTGTTCCTTTATTTTTTATGCATTTTGTTCACCACCACTGCACATTTCTGCTCAGCTTACCCCCACTAATTGATTTGACATGGTAGATCCAATATCCTTTTCATGATAGTCAAACTTTAGTATGATAACTTTCTTTCCCCCTCTCAATTCTTTCTTTTATGGACATATAATGTTTCCACATGTTCCAGGTCCACTACACAATATTTTCACTAAGTCTTACAGGAGGAATACAAAGTACACTAAGCAACATGCTGTGGGATACTGCACTGAAAGGAGCAAAAGGGTGACTATAACGTTAGGTTAATAGTAACAATAATTTCAAAAAAGCTCAACAAATCTTATGTTACAACTCTTATCCCCCATGGGAAAATGCTGTTTTTTTAATTACTTTTTTACTGTCACAACAGAAGCACCAAACAACTGGTTTTTCTTATTCATATTTTCACTTAAGGCCGCATTCATTCTCTACATAAGGTTGTGATAATATTTTTTCTTGATCATTGTTATGTTTAGACAACAATATCTTAAGGTGATCAATTAATTGCCTGCCAGAATGATGCATCAGTTTGTCTAAAGAGGTCATGACCGACCAGTCACTCATGGTGCAGGTTGTGGAGGCCTCTAAACAGAATCAGGCAGTATTATGGTCTTATTCCTGGGGGGAAAGGAATAAAATGTATCGGTCTATTAAACACGCCTAATTATCATAATTATCACAACTCTACAAGCTTCAGAAAAGTCAAATGATCCCTCATGTGGTTCTATGTCTATAATCGACCATTTGCACGGATGTGTTACAGCGCCGTGTGGCTGAGCCACGGGTCCGCGCAGCACCTATTGTTGCATTCAAACAACTATCAGAAGACTGTGCAGAGCTTTTGCGTGGGGTGTGGTGGAACTCGTGAAAAAAATAGATCCTCCTTTGCACGCTGGGAATCCCCCGCATCCACACAATATTTCTCTCCTGGACTCCATTGTGAGTGCTGTCTGTCTTCAGTAGCGAAAACCTTATTACGTCCTTTCTCTTGGTGATTAAATAAAAATGAGCCAGTTCTACTTTTCAAAGTTTTTATTCCCCAAATGTAATTTTTGGCATAAAATAAAAATAACATCGTATGCAAATCAATTATAAAAACTGAAAGAGTTCGCATCATAAACCCCGTGTTATTAGTGGCGTATCTATTTACAAAGTGACACAATACAAAGCTTTTGAGAAAAGAGTAATAGACTGATGCACCATGTGGACTCCTTTGGGTGCAGAATCTCATTTGTTGCAATTAAAACAAAGTGGTGTTGGCTTCTAATGACCACAATGTAATGTTAGTTATTATTATTAATAATAATACTAATAACAAACAACATGATATACTTTGTTCCTTTCAAATAATTGTTAAGTGCTGTCTTTATAATATTCCCTGTTTAAGTTATTATAATAGGTCGATGGCTAACATTTTCCCACGTGCTGCATATCTTTCTACTCAGAAATGAGAGCCCAAAGCGAGCACCTGCGGTGCACCACACCGTCATAAGTACTCGGTAGCTTTTTAACATGTAAAATAAAATCTCCACGCTCATAATATACAGTGATAATACCCCGTATTTTCCACAAGCATAACTCAATGCGTAAACAAGATCTAGTTTTGAATTAATTCATTGCATTTGTCAGTGTTTATAACAATAATAATAAAAAGTTAAACACTGATAGGCTAAAAACAAACAACAAATTAAACAACTGCATCTGTTTTAATATTTTACCAGATCGAAAAACAATAATACATTTTCTTAATATGTTTAAGTATGGAAATATAAAATATGCACCAATCTGTGTACATGTGTGTTGGGAAGTATTGTATAAAGTTTGAGAATCTTTGTATTCCGGTCAACGTTTCATAAATATAAGCTAAAAATACATTATTTATTAATTATTTATATACTTCAAGTATAGGCTTAATCATTCTGCACTCTTTTGTTTACTGTTTGGTACAACACTAAACGTTCTTGTTATAAACACCCAGTGTCCAGACACACGAGCATAATACAGATTTCCGTGAAATAAATCAGATATCCGTACAGGTAATTCCTTGCTTTTAATAAAAGTTGTGCTGTTGGTACAACCTTCTTGCAGAACCTTGTGACACCACAAACTGAACTCGTGAGGTCAATCCAGACAGAAGGGAGCTCGTGCTGTCCAATCACAGAGCTCCCACAGCCCCTGAACGTCCGGGTCTTCGACCAATCGGGAGGCGCAGCGCGGAGTCGGAGGGGACAGCCACCACAGATAAAATGTTTGACTTCCATCCATCCTCTCAAAGCATCCCCTCTATCCCCGCAGGACTGTTAGCGACCTGCACTCTGATTTGCACTCTTACCTTAGCCCACTCCGGCCTCTGGATACCAGTCAGCCACACTGAGGGGGCTCCACTGTTTGTCTTGTTGAGGCAACCTGTTACTTGAGGAAACGCAGGCTGCATCGCGTCTGTAGAGAAGGCGAAATATTACAACAAACAAAAGGGTATTTTGTGGGATTAAAAGCGAAACACAAAGGCAGCTTCGTGTTACCTGACAGAAAGTCAGGAATCATGACAGCGCTTGCAGGAGGGTTACCCAGGATGATGAGACCGACTCCTCACCAGAACTTCCCCCGGGGAGGATACTCTCTGGAAGGTAAGACCCCACCACCAGTTGCTGCTCCACTTTTCGATAACTTCAGTAAAGTTAAAAAACACGAGTTCTGAAACGATCTAAACCTGAAGAAAAATAGCCAATGAATAACGACTTGTTTAATCGTGTATGTTTTAAATAACCATTTATAAAACAATAGAAATCCCGGCTTGAGTCGTTATAGTGCCACATTATCTTTTTTTATGTAAATTGTATTTATTTAGTCTATAATTGATCGCTTTTTATTTTTTATAATCACATTAATTTGGCAAGACATGAGTGAAGATTTCTGGAAATAAATGTATTTTGTGCTGTCACGCGAGATGCAACATTATATTTCTTTAGGTCTGTTGGATTTTTTCCAGCCTGAATATTTTGCCTATAAAACGAACGATTTGTTTTATGTTAAATACGTTTGATCACACTTTAAAAGTGTAGCTATTCGCGGATAATAATCTACAAAGCTACTTTGCTACAGTTTGTAAGTTGTTTTCTTATCACTTAATATAACCAGCGTTCGAGTTTTGAAACCAACGAAACCAACATTGTTTTATTCTACAAGTTATGAATATTTTATTAACTTAATGTCATGGACCTCTGTGCAGTGTCCACTCCGTTAGGACAGGGACGGGTGAACCAGCTCGGCGGTGTCTTCATAAACGGCAGACCTCTCCCCAACCACATCCGCCATAAAATCGTGGAAATGGCCCACCACGGGGTCCGGCCGTGCGTCATCTCCCGTCAGCTGCGCGTGTCCCACGGCTGCGTCTCCAAAATCCTGTGCCGGTACCAGGAGACAGGCTCCATCAGGCCGGGAGCCATCGGAGGCAGCAAGCCTAAGGTGAGACACATGTCCCGGTGCTATTTGTCTAAATTAATATACTAAAATGTGAGGAATTTGACCACCAATGTATCTTAAATTAAGAAAAAGGTTGTTATGCGGTTTAAATGGCAGTCTCCACTGTTTGGGTGTGAACAACACAAGTTAAATCAGTTTGACTTGAAGATCCTCTTCTTTTGGAACATGGTGTTACAACTCTGTTTTTAACATATAATTCAAAACTTTATAATGTGGCAGTGTCTCACCTTTAATGAGACTATTAAATATAAAACAAGTGACAAACTGTTCTTCTCCTCTTTCTCCCATCAAAGCAAATCGCTTCTCCAGAGGTGGACAAGAAAATTGAAGAGTACAAGAGAGAAAACCCGGGCATGTTCAGCTGGGAAATCAGGGACAAACTTCTGAAAGATGCGGTCTGCGACAGAAACAACGTTCCCTCAGGTGGAGACAGTTTCTGAAGCTGGGACGCATAGAAAAAAACTGGCTAATATTTAATTAGCTTGTACAAATCAGACAGCATTTGTGAAAATAGTTTTTTAAAATGTTTTTGTATTCCTTTGCATGCAGTTTATTTTTGTATTAATGTGTAACATCAATAGTAATTTCTATATCTATCTGTATTTATTTTTGTTTCACATTCTTTTTTGAAGTGAGCGCCATAAGTCGCATCATGCGGTCTAAATTCGGTGGAGGCGGTGATGACGATGAGGAGGATGATGAAGTAGTAAAGAGGGAGATGGAGGAAAGCGAACCACGGACTAAACACAGCATCGATGGCATTCTGGGAGACAGATGTAAGTGCAGCGTTATATATTTATTTTTTCTACAACAAGGGACATCTTTGCTGTGTGCTATAGGATCCAAAAATATGTTCAACTGATCTGGTTATGGATGTTTGATATTTGGTTGTCGGTCTCATCTTGGACGGAACAGTTTTACGACAATAGTTTTATAATAACACACACGAACATTAAAATCCAAAGAGCACTAATGTAGCAAGAATTGTAACCTTATTTGTTTATATGGAATTTATATAAATGGCCACCCCTGTTTATTATGGACCTGCACAAAAAAGTTAAATACATAAGTTCCAGGTGTTTACGCATGCGTTTAGGCCTTCACGTTTTAACAATAAGGGCATAGATTTTTTTTAAGTGGATAATCAAACATTTGTCTAACTTCCAAGCCTGAGAAACTATTTTTTACGCACAATCGGACACTTGAGGATGAACTTCAGGGGACAAAGCAGGGAGAGTCCATTGAAACCCACACCTCAGTTTGACGAGCACAAAAGCCAAACTCCAGTGAGCGGCTCAGTGGTGTACAAAAAGACGCCAGGGCCTTTCAAAATGGGGAAAGAAAGGGAGAAAAATCTGCGCTGACAAAAGGCCGGGAGAGGACATTATGAACCCGCAATGAGCGATGAATTATTCAGGGACACCAATGGGCCCAGAGCGACCTGGTTTATAGACTGCTCAAAAAAGTGCCACTTCTTGGGGCTTTTCCCCACTGTTTACAGTTTGTCATTCAAAAAAGATGAGAAAAAAAAAGCTCGGGCTTTAGACAAACACCTGTTGATTTACGACCTGTTGTGGTCTAAGGATGTTGCCGCAAAAGGAAAAGGTTGCTGTTGGAGACATAATGCGGTTTGGAGTTAATTATTAATGACTTGTCCTTTGGAAACAATGGTGTTTGGAAATATCAATGATTATTGCGCGGATTTGTTTATTATTTCGTTGTTGTTTGTTTAGATTCGTTTTTACTGTTACATTTTAAGTTAACAGAAAGAAAAAAAAGTTAACGCATTTGGCACCATGGCAAAAGGCTCGTGATTTTTCCCTGCACTGTGTTAAATTCGCGTTATTAAATTGAACGGTATACCGTTACTTTTGCGCAAGGAGCTTTTGTCACAGTCTTTGCGCAGTGAGTGTGACGCCTTCAGCCAGTGAGCGCAGGGAAACCCTTCTCTCCACTAGATTAAATCCAAACCTTTTATTTCTCTCCACTTTCATCTCAGACAGAGTCCGCCCCTTTCCTTTTAGCCTAGGGCGCACACATTCATGCAATATCTGTGGGCACTTCCCTCTCCCTCTTCCAGGCGAGACACTTCTCTAATACTGATCAGCCTGTTGACTTTTCTAACTTTTAAAACGCATATACTGCAAAGAAAATTTCAAAAAAAATAATATATTAATTAGGATGCACCCACAGCCTTTTCTAACATCCTCTGTAGAGTTAATTGTGTTAGTATTTTGGATGCAACGTTGAAAAAACCCAACATTGAGCAATTTTTTTTTAATCTTCAATTTATAATTTTAGGCTGATATGAATTTTGTGAATGAAAACAACTAACATTAGCCTTTTTCACATCAAATGGTTGACATTCTACATGCAAACATCTCTGAGGAACTTTTCCCCATTGATATACAGAACAGCACTATTTCATTCTTGTGTCTCTTTGTGGAAGTAGTTGTTGTTTTTCCCTTTTATAGCTCTTCATTAGAATGTGAAAAGGGAGGTTTGGGGACTGAGAGAGTGTCTTCTGGCCAAATATTGATTAAGTAGGTGTTTGCAGAGGCTATTGTTGTGGTGGAGAGAGGCCTGTTGCTCTCTGCCCCTTTCTCCTCTACTACTATTGTTGTCTTTCCTTAAGTGCTAAGATCAAAGCTGACTCATTTAGATTTATTTGTCTGGGAAAAGGACTGCTTAGGTTTGTGGGATAAAGTTTACTGAGCTGCCCCAGGTCTGCATGGCATTAGCAAGTGGCTAGAGCATTGTGGGAAAAGGATGTTTGCTGGGATGAATCTGAAGCTAAGTTGTTTACATCTCTTTTATCTGTTGAGTTATGGACGAAGAATTGACTCTGGTTTAAACAGTTTTTAACAGCAAGTTGAGCTCCCACTTGACAACAATTATGTCTGCCATTTATCGCATTTGCCCAACAAGCAGGAGAATATCAAACTCTCTGGTCTCTGGTTTATAATTTTAACTTGAAGATTAAACCCAGAAATTGTCTCTGTAATTTTTATTTGAAGACTAAACAGTCTCAAGTAATTGTTTTCTGCCATAAGTGGCATTGAATTAATTGATAGCTTCCTTGCTTCCATTTTTTACCGTTGGCACTTTAGCCTCATTTAACTAATTAAAGTAACCAAAGTCATGAAAGAGGAGTAGCCACTCTCGCAGGATTCATTTATGGCAGTGGGGGTGAAAGGGAGAAAGAAGGAGAAGAAAAAGAAAGCTCAGAAATACAAACAGTCAAAGGGGTAACTTCTCTTTAAAGGGAATCCTGCGGTGCCAAATTGAATGAGCCCAGTTCTTTCAAATCTGCCATGGTGAACGCAGTCAACATGTAATAATTGGTTTCATTGAGGTGCATTCCAACAATCTGCTGCCATTCTCCTGCCTCTATTGTCCGGAGGCAGGCAAATAGCCAGAGGGACAGGAGGAATCAAGTGCTGACAAAACATGAAAGATTTAGCTGCTTTTGTCAGAGGAGCTGAGTAGGACTTTGTTTGTGTAAATAAACTGGGTAACTGGCTCCCTGTGACGTTGGCATGGATTTAGAGTGAAGGAAATTCAGAGAGTAATGAGAGCAGAAAAATCATATTTGTGTTTGAGATTTGACCATATTTTCGAACATTTTAAAAGTGTTTGTAATAAGAATTTCCGAAGGGGAAAATGATGACGGTAGCAAACTTCCACATGCAGTTACCACATTCTAGCTAATCTAATTCAAAAGTTTCATAACCCACATTCTGACGAGTAATCTAGGAATATAAACATATACATTTCTCTCACACGCAGAGAGCAATAGCAACAGAGCAGCACGGCAATAACCCATAACTGTAAACAGAGAGATAGATGTTGAATTTCTACAACTTGTGTCTTCGTCAGGGGTCCTCGCATTTCCACTGTAAATTGAGTTAAAGATTGGAGGTTTAGGGGAGACAGAAGGCTTCATCGCAACCAGAGGAATGTCTGCTACACCCACATTTCCATTTTCCTGGGGGGCTGCATAATGTAGAGTTTTATATGTGGGCCTCACTCTATGTTTTTCTCTTTTTATAATGCTAACCCACAGAATTTTGTATATATTTTTTTAAAGATTGATAGATAAATAGATAGATTGATAGATGGATAGATAGTTCCTAACCCCTTGTTTCTCTCCCCCTTTTCAAATATCAATACTCAACACTTTTACCTTCTGTGTTGGCATCACTCTCAAGGCTCTGTCTTTCTCCCCAAAAAAAAAAAAAGAAAGAAAAAATCCACACTGGCTGATCTGCAACTGAATGCAGACTCTATGCTTCATTAAAGCCTCTTTCTCTGTTGGCACCCACATTGTGATCCTCCAATATTAATTCAAAGGACAATTAATGAATGCAGGCCAACTTTGAAGTAATGGGCCGGGGTCCTGCCCTGAGCCGGCCCCTCGGCGCTGATGTACTCTCCACATTCTCCCCACTAACCCCAAAGACACTGTGAAGTGACTGAAAGAGAAGCAGTGAGCAATAGAAGGTCAAGGAGAGGAGCCCCAGTAGAAAAAGAGCTCTCTATTTCCTTGGAAGTATTAGCCAAGCAAAACTCTGTGATGGGGAGGATAAAGGAGTGTGAAGAGAATAGGGTCGGGGGCGAGGGGACTCTGCAAAGAGGAACACAATGGGATAGTTAATTGAGTAAAGCCAGACAGCGTTGTCAATCACTTAACTTTGTTTAGCCTCAGTTCTTGTGGAGCTGTTTCGTCCAGCACATTGCACATTATAGACACGCCAGCACAACTCTGTTTCTGATTTGATTAATGTCTCTTTTTACCTCTATAAATAAATAAAAACCTCAGACAACAGACGATTAAGGATAACAAATATAACAAAAATATATGTTTTTAAGTTATAACTTTTATGTCTTACATTTGTCCAAACACAGGCTTTAAAATGACAATAAAAGTTTAAAATGTGCGCTTAAAGCTCATAAAACAAATAGAAGTACACCTTCAATTGGAGACCTCAAGGTAGTGTGGAATGTGAGGATGTGTGAGTTGTGTTGCAGGGTCACTGGTAAGGGTGCCATGCAGAAGCTGTGAAAGGTCAGGGGCTAACCGAGGGTCACTTGACTGTTAAAACTATCAGGGACCCAGGAAAAAGAGGTTACAATAATGTTTGGGAAAAGATGACAACGGACCATCTCCATAAAATCACATCAGTGAAACAGTGTTATTGAACCTTCCCTTTTAAGATGGGACAGCTCTGGTCTGCTGTGTGAATTATAGTACAGGTTTTTCTGTTTGGAGAGCTGGTTCTTCTGATTGAGGTGATTGGTTTGGTTGTCTGAGTGTCTGTCTAAACGGGGTCTGCTGGTTAGTGTCCGTTTGACTGGAACGTGCGGCAGACTGGCCTGTTGCTTCGTCCCTGCGTGGGTTCTGTGCCGTTGCTTTGTCCTTGCCCCGAGGGTGGAAATGCCACCGTGAAAACCGTCACCTAACGGCACCACGGTGGAACTAAATAATAAACACTGCACACTGGGCACACATAATGGCCATGAAGGGCCATTTGTGGCTTTTTGTCACGTCACCAATATTAGACTGAGATGCATCTTTCAAAGTCATATCGCCAGCTCTTTCTTTGTCCGTTAAGTGCCAACCTCCTGTGCGTATTCACTCCACTTTTTCTGTCCATCACATCATCATCTCCGTCTCTCTTTCTATATATCTGCCCCCCTCGCCCCCCCCTCCTTTTCCCGAGCAGCTGCAGAATCCTGGGGGCTCTTTAGCAAGTCAAGTGAGCAGCCCACTCACTCCCATTTTTCCCTTAACTGTTAACCCCAGCTGAGCCCATAAGCTGTCAGTTAACTATTCTTTTCCTCCAGTGCATCTGCTCGCTCTGGCTCTATGTAGCATGCCACTATTTTATTCAGTGGCCCACTCACACTATGCTCTGTGGCCTGAAAGGGCTAGATCTACTTCCCTGGGCAAATAACTAGTTCATTTGTCTCTTCTGCCCTTTGTTTTGTGTTGCGAACACATGTCAGTAGCTCAATTACCTTCTCTATTAACTGCCCCTGGAGGAAGGGCTAGCCAACCCCTACCAAGACAAGGCTATAAACTGCCCCATATGCTCCGCTTCTCCTTCTCTTTCACACTCCGGCTCTTCATCCCTGTCCCTTCCTACCATTTCTCTACCTTTCCTTCCATTTACTTGCTCATTTTGCTTCCTTCCCCATTTCCATATTCTCTCTGTCGCTCATTCATGTTTTTGCCATTTCAAGCTACATATGTGAATTTGTGTGTGCATTTATGGGTGTGTGCGTCTTTGCATGTCTCTTCATATTAACATCTCTTGAACGGATGGAAGGAGGGGGTGAATGCTTGGCAAGAAGAGTCCTGGCTGATGTATACTCCGCAGTAAACAAGAGCAGTCTTTATTCTCGCTGTTGGACTCCTCACTCGTTTTTGTTGGCCTGTTATAGGCTGAACTGCTGCAGGTGAAGCTAATAGAACTGGACGTTCCCAAAGTTCACATCTTGTGACCCTCTGGGGTTTATCTTCCCTGCTTGTCAGTCTCCTCTCTTGATCAATAAATGGTTCTGTTAACCTTAAGCGGTTGGTCGGTAGCACTGCCTTTTCCCCGCTGGTCTTTGGCTTTGTATATTTGTGTGTGCACATACAGAGCTGTAAGCGTACCTCTTTAATTACATTTACTAATCAGGGAAATAAACCTGTTGAATTCACTTGTTGAATACACCACTCTAAACTATGTGAAACAAATCACGCTCAATCCAATCTGCTATTTAAATTAGCTTGTTATTAGTGTATTCATCTACATCTCACTTTGTTTTGAAATACATGTTTTATGGCCAACTCTCCAGCAGCCCCAATTTCCGCTTGAGGGATAATAATCTATCTTTCTATTAAGATTCTTGTCAGGACCACGGGCAGACTGTGAGCGGCTATGGGGTATTTTCAGCTCCCTAGTGCTTTAGCTGCAGCGTAAAATTTGATTTGGGGTGTTTAAGTAAGGAGGTCGAGGCCTCCCTTTGTGTGTTTTAGTATCGTCCTCTGCAGTTTGTCGCGGGGAATGTGTGGGAACAACCCTCTCCGAGTCCGCTTTTGCATCGGCGTGCCTTAAAAATCGATCCACAGCAGCGTAGGAGCCTTGTTTGAAGATGTCAAAGTAGTGGATGCAGCGGCGGGTGAGCACACAGAAACAGAGAAGTGAAGTGAATGGATGTGATGGAAGGGACAGGTCTGCTTTTATGAATGACCAGCACCCCCATTCTCCTTAGCTTGGCACCCCACTCCCCTTCCCCTGCATCTTCTTCAGGTGCCTTCAGCCTCCCATCTCCTCTCCATGTCAACCTCTTCAACTCCCCCATCCCCCCGGCTCTGTGCCCCTCAGGCCGTGGAGGGAGGGGATGAAGGGGTGCTCCCCTGCTGTGCCCCTCCACAGCCCCCAGTGGCCCTTCTCTGGACCCCTTTGTGCCCCCCCTTTTCCCCTCCCACCCTTCATTCCCCCACTCAGCCCCTGGCCTTACAGCCCCCATCTCACCCTACAACCCCCCCCGCTCTCCCCTGCTGGGCAGGTGACAGACCCCTGAATGCGGGCCCGGGCGTCCCTGATGGCTCCTACAGATGGAGCGTGGTAATCGGTCCAACAGAGGCCTGCCACAGGCTTTCCCCTGCTAAGATACAAAGGCCTGGCCTCATCACTTCCAAAAAAAAAGACAGCGAGTGTGAGAGGAAGAGAGCAAAAGAGAAAGTGCAAGCCAGAGGATGACAAAAGCAACAATGTCATTTGCCATTAAGGGAGAGTCTGTGACGGAGTGTTTTCTCTGTAGTTACTAATAATAAAAACAGGGAGGGGAAAAAGAGAGGGAAAGACAGAAATAAAGCGGGCAAAGGAGGAGAGACCCACCCCCACCCTGCAGTTAACATGAGTTACAGTGCCATTGGGGAGCTTTCTCCTCTCAGGAGTTTTATGAGCCCTCCTTCCCTCCCGTAGGAATCTTTTCGTTTCTGCGCCGTCATTGGTTCCCTGTCTTTTCCTTTCTCTTTCTTTCAACATCATTAAAATGGTAATGACATTGCATTTAACTTTGCTTGCTGTTTCCTAAAATCTGCTCTAGTTATGTTTATGTGCTGATTATTAGAGGTTTTACTCGATAATCCAAACAACATTGATGTTTAAAAATCTGCTTACAGAAAAAGTATCAAGTGTTCCTGCTGTGTGGCCTTCTCCTCATGGCAGTGGTTCTATAAAATGAGCTCCAACTGCTCTCAAGCCACATCCTTACCTAAACAAACCACATCCCAAACTCTCAGAGCACGTTCCAGGAGTATCTTAGCTTGAAGCCAATCCTCTGTGAGACTTTATGTCAGCGTGGCGCCCTTGGTTCAAATGTAATAAAGAGCTCTTCGCATCAGAATCTTGTGTGCTGGCGGGCCGAAGCACAGCAGCATTCCCAGGGAGCAAATCCGTGTGTAATTCCTGGTCAGACACACACTGGCAACCGGCACAAACATTTCCTGCTTGGCTCCAGAGGCTCCAGAGGCAAGGGGAGATCCCTGATACCCCCCTCCTTGTCTGACTCGGCACTTTTTAATTAAAGCTTTAAATCTGGAGGGCAGAGAGAGAATGAGCAGTCTGGGGCAACAGGCGAGCTTCAGTCCTCTGCTGAAGCCTTTCTGTTGCCTACACCTGTCTCTCTGCTTTTGGGGTCTCTTATTTTCTTTTCTTTAGCGTAGGTGCTAGCTGCATAGTTTCAAAAAGGTGCAGTGAACCTTCCTCATGAGAGGTCCCTCTGGGGTGGATTTGGGAGTGGATTCCAACTCTTTCTGTCTTGTGTCCATCTGCGTTTGACACATTGTCATAGGCCGCGTTCATTGAGTGAAAGCTCATAGCCGAGACGCAGCAGATGCATGTTTGTGAGTGCGAAGGACTGAGAAAGAGATGGGGGATTGCAGACATGTAATGGCCGACAATGGCAGGCTGTCACGCTAGTTTACGGAGCCTAATCATTTCTTAATAGATGGGAAACCTCCCCCCGAAAGGCAGAAAAAGTCCTCTGTCTCTACTCTCAGGCCTTCATTGATTCCCCTCTTCTGCTGAATTAGATCCCAATGGCTGTCTCCAAGTTACCCAGTCGCTCTCTCCTGCCCTCAACTGAACAAACAGATTAAGAAGCACCTGCAAAAGGCTGCCTTTTCTTCACTATGGGACCCTATCGGCGCAGCGCACAGCATGGCTAAGACTGAGAGAGACACAGTGTCCCAGGGAATAGAAGCCCCAGAGGGATCTAGCCCTCTTTAATCCATGTTCAAGCAGCCTCTGGCTTTTGATCCCCTCAGGCACCACTGAGGAGTTTAAGGAAGGACACAATCCAAATCTGCTCTGTACAATGTGTTACACTCAGCAAAACCCTTTGTCTCCAATCTGTCCCTGCTTAGTATTTACCCCTGGGTTTTCTCAGCCTCATTCCCTTGAATGTAGAAGTAACAGTGTGTTTGTTTTTTCAATTCCAGCCAGTCACTCGGACGAGGGCTCAGACGTGGACTCTGAGCCAGGCCTGCCTCTGAAGAGGAAACAGCGTCGCAGCCGCACCACCTTCACAGCGGAGCAGCTGGAGGAGCTGGAGAGGGCCTTTGAACGCACCCACTATCCCGACATCTACACACGGGAGGAGCTGGCTCAGCGGGCCAAACTGACGGAGGCTCGAGTTCAGGTTAGACAAATGCACAGACTCTCTCTTGACAGCAAAGATATGTGTCGATCTGTCATGGATATGTGTCTTGTGGGTGTTAAATTGCGATGGGTTGTTGCCACACATTCCTTACAGCTATTAGACATGTGTCCCCCTCGACTCCACGCTTGACCCCCCTTCTACACATGCATAGACACAGACAAACTCAAGTACACTGCACCCACTGTGTATGAAGACGGCTAACTATTTTTGTCAGACACTCTACAAAACGATCTATGTTTAGATCTTAAAATAGATGTCTGATTTAGATAGTGTGCTAATATAGGCTTTAACAGCTGTTACCCGATGAACCCATTAACTTGCAGTAGCACACAAAGATGTAATGTCTGTGGTTTCACTGCACGCTCCAGATGTTTAGATCTCTATCAGTTTAGCCCTTTAATGGGTCAGAGAGGCCCCATACCAACACACACACGCACACACATATTCAAAACACCATGCCCTCTTAAATATATGTACTGCACAATTAAGCTTATTCTATCAAGTTAACATATAAATCAAACTAAAACAACTTATTTCTGTTCTCCTTTCAGGTGTGGTTCAGCAACAGAAGAGCTCGGTGGAGGAAGCAAGCAGGAGCCAATCAACTGATGGCGTTTAACCACCTTATCCCCGGTGGTTTCCCTCCGTCAGCCATGTCGGGCCTGCAGCACTATCAGCTTTCCGAGAGCCCCTACACTCCCACTTCTATATCTCAAGGTGGGTTTAGCTGAACACACCCAAACATACTTAATGTTTATGTTTTTACATTTTTTTATTTATACAAATCTGATGACACAAATTCTAAAATGATCTTATAAAAGCAGCCAAAGTATATCGAATCAAACCATAATTTGATATTAAAGTATAATTTTTAATTCCCTTCAGCGTCCGAGCAGCCCAGTACCGTCCACAGACCGCAGCCCCTGCCCCCCACATCCGTGCATCAGAGTGGGCTTGGTTCCTCGGCCGGCTCCCAGGATGGAAGCTCTGCGTACTGCCTGTCTTCTGGGCGTCACGGGTTCTCAGGATACTCGGACAGCTTTGTGAACCAACCAGGACACACCAACACTGTCAACACCGCCATCGGAAACAGCCTATCACCACAGGTTCGTCTCCTTTATTAAAATACAATATTAAATAGATACACACAAAACTGTGAATGTCGGCCTCCATGCACATACTCTTATACACACATAGAATCTGCCTCACACACACACACACCAGGAAAGGGGACATTAATAGTTCTTCACGGTGTTTATGAGGCGCACCATATGGAAGGATAATGATACACACAAACACACACTGTGTGTGACCCAGGAGGTGTCATTCCGGTGACATTGATGAAACCTTGTTAGGCCAAGAAACACGGTAGCTTTTCATTTTTATTTATTCTGATGGGCTGTTTGATGAATTTAAAATGTGGCAAACGTCAGTCTTTGGGGAGGGAAGGGGACCAGACATGAGGAAGGATGTATGGATGTCGACGATGACACAAATCAAAACTGAAAAGACAATTATGGTCGATTACACAGTCATCAGTGTCCATCACTGGCTCCCTACCAGCTCAGAAGATGGACTAACAGGCGGAAAACGAGCTTTTAACCGCCACAAAGGGTGGCCGGCCCTCATGCAATGCATGCTGGGTACTAATACCCATGAGAGAGATTCTCAGACTCCTGTCAGGCACAGATAAAAAACAGCCTCAAGCAGGATAGTTTCTATGTGAATGCCTGAGGATGTATATATATTGGGGGAAAAAGAAGATCTTTGTTGTGTCTGCCAGGGTGCACGGTCAGAAAGTGGTCGGTGGCACCATTGAGGCAGAGTATAATTAATGGCTTTGATATATGAGCTCTAGTTAAGGAATGGATTTTGTTGTTTCCCCCTAAAAAAATAGCCACACTTTTAAATCATTATTCTTCCTGGATTTTGTATTTTTTTTCAGTGGCAAAAGTATAGAGAAACATGGGAGGGTGAAGATGACATGATGAAGGTTGTGAGCGACAGTGGTTTATGATTTTAATCGTAGCATAATTAGCTATCTTGTAACCTGCTAATAGCTGCTATCCTGTAAGTGAGTGCATATCCTTGGTGTGAGTTGACACATCCACGGGGTCACCAGTGACTTTAACTCCAATAGAAAGGCCAAAGGTGCTGTGGCCTCATGGATGGTTTCAGCATTAACCTCAGTGGGCAGCTCCGCACACAGTGGACATCTCATCTTGCGCGGGGACCTCGGCAGGCCTGGAATGTTGTCTCCGTCTGGAATTGCAATCACAGAATGTTCCAGTGTCTTAATTGATTGGAATGAAGTAATCTATCCCCTCGTAACAAAGTGTGTAATTTATGCAAATGACTCACTTTGTTGGCTAATTTGTTTTAATTCATGTATTCATTGCAGCTGTTTGAATGTATATTGCAATACAGTTTTCTCCATTTCAGACGAGGATAGAATTAATTCCCTGATTTTAACTTAATAAGAGGGAGGAAATGAGGATTGATTAAATTCTCTGACATTGATGGTTAATACATGAAGACCTCTCTGCACTTAGAAAACTTTACAGCTTCAATTTCCTCCACTAGCTTCGCAGCTTGGTTTATGTTGTGTGAAATTCTTTCTGGAATGATTGGACTATCTGCATTTTGAATCAGTCTATTAAAGCCACTCAATCTACTTCTGTATCCATAAGGAGATTCAGAGGTTCAGTTAACTCCAGATACGGTCACATTTGAGCGCCATGCAGTTTTGATATGGATAAGGTTGACTTTAGATAGGGGATATTGTTGTCGGAGCAGTTAGAGCTGTATTTGGAGCTTCAGTCAGGCCAGAGGTTTCCCTGTGGTGCGGGGTCTCTGGCGTCTCACCGCTGATCTGGTGCATACCAAAGGAACCCTTTCTCACCAAGCAAGCGAGCGGCCGGGGATTTGCACCCCCCTGAGACCTAATCCCCGGAACAACCTCAAAACAGACACCATCGGGAACTGCTGCCGTTTCAGTTGCAGACAGAGAGTGCATGAACGCATGAGCGTGTAGATAGACACAGACCCTCTGACACAGGCATGCACTCTCTCATACACACACATAGCAAACATGTATGGAGTTTGAAGGAGTATGGCTAAACATCACCTACTAAAGAGGAAAACCATAAAACATATTTAAGTGTCTGTAGCAATAATGTCATTTTCTGATACTTCAACTGTTAAGGCAGCAGGGAGATTTATGAGTAACTGAATTGAATTTGTATTTTCTGGAGATCATGCACCAACATTTTAGAAATACTCACATTGTAATGGAGTATTTAAACGGTATATCACAAATTCTTAACAGGAAGATAAATGAATGTTCGTGGTAGGCCACATTAATTTGTTCCTCAGATGTGTGAGGTCAGATAACTCTGACAGACAACTGTAAATTACCTACATTAAAGAGTCCTGTGTGTTCATGTGCATGTGTGTGTGCCAGCTGGCTGTCAGTTGGGAAAGCCTTATTTTAATATTACTAGAGATAGTTATTCTAGAATTTATTTTTAAATAAAAACTTTTAAGGTTATTTTCAGTGCATTTTGAGTTGGCTTTAGATTTATTTTTCTTTCCTACATGGACTGTAACTCTTGTTCTCTCTTTAACTTAACTTTTTCGACATTTTTGTGACTTTGCTTCTCACGCAAACCTATGTGCAGCTGTTCACGATCTATCACTGATACCCCTACACCCCTGACATCAGAGCAAAAAATGCTTATATTACACATGACCGCGCACACACACACACACACACACACACACACACACACACACACACACACACACACACACACACACACACACACACACACACACACACACACACACACACACACACACACACACACACACACACACACACACACACACACACACACACACACACACACACACCTACTGTTAAATACACAACTCCACACATAGCAGAGGTAGCTCTCACACACAAACACGCTCTACTCCTCGTTCCCACGTACCCTTTGGCCTCTTCACCCTGGCTTCACTAGGACACGGTGATTTTGGGGCATCAAGAGAGAGGGAAAAACAGACAATAAGAAAACAGACACAATACATCAGTGGACACACACAGCATTTTTGAATTCTGGTTGAAAGGTATCACATTCTAACAAAAGTGTTGTTGAAATATATATCTTATGTTATGTAAAATAAGCCAAATTCAATTTTTTATTTCTTTTTTTTAATCAATTTCTTTTGTAACACAATGCTAGAAGCATAGCAGCATTATGATAAGAACAATTTAAGTGAAAAAATACCTTCTCCATCCATAAATTTGAAAGGATTATTCTAACAGAAGCCACTAGTGAGCTAAAGGATTGAAGTCTTTAGCCACCATCAGCTCCCCAATCAGTCAAGCAAAGTAAAGGGAAACCACATGTGTGAGGGAAGCCAGTAATAATGTATTTCTGAAAATGAACAAGGAGAGGGTCTACACTTTGGGCCACCCGAGTCGGTTGGAAAAGTTGATTGAATGGTTATTTTTCAGTGAAGAACTTTGCCATGTATTTCTCATTTTGAATCAATTATTCAATTAGTTCAATAAGTGTGTTACTTTGTGATTTTCTAGTCCAACCCCCTAACTCTTCCTCCATTTCCCCCCACAGGTAATGGGCCTATTGAACCCGGGTGGAGTGCCACATCAGTCCCAGGGTGACTTCGCTCTCTCCCCGCTGACCGGAGGCCTGGAGCCTAACGGTGGCATGGCTGCCAGCTGTCATGGCTCCCAACGCTTGGAGGCTCTACCAGGCCTGACCAGTATGCCCAGTCTGCCCAGCACCCAGTCTTACTGCCCACCTTCATACACCACCCAAGCCTACGCCATGGACCACCACCCATCCTACCAGTATGGACAGTACAGCCAGAGCAAGGTATGTTTGAAAACTTCATTCTTTACTAGTGATGCATTCACAAACATAATACAAGTTCAATCAAAAAAATAATGGAGATATGGTGAAAGGTAAACCCCATTAAGCCGATAGTATTTCAAATGCATGTTTACTAACACATTGACACAATTTCAAAAAAAGAAGGTATTAGAAAATAACACTTACAACGTACAAAAGAAACGTAACTAAGACTTTAATAGCGATCAACCTTAAGTAGTTAATGGTCCAAAAACATTTAATCAGTCTACATTTTAACATAAATATTTTAAATACAATAAATAGAGCCAATTAGATGACTTTCAGATTTCAGAGTATCTAATTGAGAAGTCCCCAGCTGTTTGGTTTCTAAACTGGAATTCAAAATGATCTATACTTGATTAGAGGTTATGTGCCTCTATGAAGTCCTTCTCTGTCTATGTGATTTAGTTTATGTTTTCTATCTCACAACCCAAGCTAATTGCGCAGAGCCCTCTGATGAGTGAGCTTCTCAAATCACCCTGCGCTGTGCTGAAATTACATGTATGTTAGAGCCAGGTTACCTCAGTTTACATTACCATCATCGACAATCCACGTGGCCTGATGCAGAGGCATGTCCGGGTCACATCCCAACACACACATTTTCACTCACTGTCCTTTCATGACCCCATATGATGAGCTTGCCCATCAAACCCCCGGTATAGCGCACCTAGCCATGTAATGACCTCTGTGTAACAAAGATAGCCGCCCCAAATGAAAGGAGCCACTTCCCAAAGCGTGTTTGACAGGAGGCAGGGGAGAGCGCGGTGTGTTTCTGGGGCTGATCTGAGCTACACTACCACATGTTGACCGGCCCATCAGTGGCAACATCTTGATGTCATTAATTTA
Organism: Notothenia rossii; assembly: GCF_949606895.1. Taxonomy (NCBI): domain Eukaryota; kingdom Metazoa; phylum Chordata; class Actinopteri; order Perciformes; family Nototheniidae; genus Notothenia; species Notothenia rossii. The sequence continues at coordinate 62,558,600 of NC_136907.1, forward strand.
GCCGGTCCTGGGAGAGACCGAATTTTGGGGGTTTGAGGAAATGTGTGTGCCTGTGTGTATATGTGAGCGCATGTATGTATGTGTATGTGTATAAAAGGAGGCTCTTTAGCAGGGGGCGATTATGGCCCTTGGCAGGCCAGGATTAGAACCATGTGTCCTACTGGAGGTCAGATTTAGAGTTGTTATTGATCAGTGCTGCAGAGCTACAGATCCAGGCTAAGGCTCTGTCTCAGGATAGTTTTACCCACCACATTAAGTTCAAAGAATGTCTAAGAAGATTCCCAAAGCTATTCACCAGTTTTATTATTTAACCTAGGACCCCAGTTTCCATTCTCACCTGCTCCCAAGCGCTCTTAAAAATATCATCCTTCTTTCACAGTATTACACCTCTCACTTAAGTTCACGTCGCACACATATTGCTATATTAACCAACAGAGAATTTAAGCATTTGAATTAGAGAATGCAGAGAATCTCTTTAACGCTGCTCCTGTCTTTCCTTGTTGTCCTCAGGTGCCTTTCATTATATGAAGCCCCCAACATGGCCTGAACAGGAGTCTTCCCTGACATTCACCGCCAGAGAACACCCCCACCCGCTGCCTTTTGCCTAACCGCCCCTGCCCCGAGGACACTAAGAGAGCGGACGGGTGGGTAAAGGGATTGAGATGTTCTAGTCCAGCAAGGGAAGCAGTTGAGATGAAGGTGGTGGCGATGGAGGGGGTTGACTGGAATAATTAGGACCAAAGGCGCAGCCTCTCCTGTTACCTGGCAATCGCTTTGCTTTTGTGTCACGCTCCAAGGACCAAGCGCGGCTCGTTGTCCATGCCTAAATAAGAAGAGAAGAGGGGGGGGGGGAGAGGGAGGAAAGTAAATACATTCAAGATTCTGTATTTGATTTTTGTAATAAGTGCCAGAGAGGGAGGTGGACTTTGGAAGCCCCCTGTGCTCCTGGGGTCCAACTTGATAGGGGAGGGGCATATTCTTATGGTTGTCAAAAGGCTGTATGGTGATAACATGTTGTGCTCAGCCACAATGTTCTTCTAACGGTCTCTTCATCACAGTGTCTTAGAAAAAAAATATTTCCTGTACATTGAGGCTTGTTTAAGACTTTAAAAAAAACGATTACGCCCGGGGAAAAAACAGCTGAAAGGCATAAATGGAGGGCGAATGGAGTCATAGTGAAACCACTGCAACCCAAAGAAAGTGCAATACATTCATACCTCATGTGATGTAAATTAACACGGATCAAATGTCCCTGATAATACCCTCAGAAAATATGCTCTCTTTTTAATGTCATTCATTTTGGGTTGTGTGCATTGATCAATCAGGGGAAATCATCAAGTGATGAGAAATAGCAAATGTAGTCGTGATGTCATTAAGCCAAAAAATTCTCTGCCAGTGAATACATTATTCAGTTTGACAGTTAATTTTTTATTTTTGCATGTGTTAAGTTAGTTTTCACCAGGAACTTGCAAACATTAGTTCCATTTCTTATTTATTTAGCATTGTTCAAGTGTTATGTCTCTTCTGTGTGTTTTGTATAAAGTGCTCTTAAGTCTTACACAATGTTCCTTATACATGTTTTTTCTTTTGTATAATTTCCATTTCCATTGATGTAAAATGATTTTGTTGTAAGAAGTTTTGTGTACAATACAGCACTATTTACTATTTATAATAAACTATATAAAATTGTACAAAGTTATGATTTTGAGTGTCATTAATGGGATTCTGAATAAATGGGATTTTATTTCTAGCATTTATAGACTCAACATGACTCAACATAAGACTCAAATCAATCATTAAATAAATCAATTATGTAAAAAGGCCTCAGAATGTTGCTCTCGGAATTTAAGAAAGGCTTTTAAGCAACATGTAAACTTTCATTTCCAGACATTTTAGAGAAAGCATGATTGAACAGAAAACCAGATAAATACAATATGGAAATTCAAGTATTACAAATCATTTAAAGAATGTTCCTCTTCTTTTACTCTGTTAAACTCAAACATTTAATTTTTGTCTTCCCATTTTCCACATGCCAGCTGTTACCCCCTCCTATCTAAATGTGGATGAGCAGGACAGTGACAATACACACTCCTTGAGCACTAAATCATAAATATATCCCCTTTCATAAACACTCATTTCGGACAATTTCCTGCTCCCTAGGGGCTCCTTCACATCCCTAATCACTAAAGCAGAGCTGCTGTAAATTATATAAGCACAGCGGCCCATAGTCACACCAGGACATCAGTCACTGACATGGCTGTGCAGAGTTCAGAAGGGTTTAGGCTCTCACTGCCAAACAGAACGGGAAAACACTGTTCACCCAGTTGGCAGACTCCTCAAAAGGTTACAGATATCACCGGTGCATTTTTATCACTCCCTTGTCTGGGTTTTTTCTTTTCTTTTTTGTAGGTTTAGGGATCAGGTATGCAGCTGTCCATGTCATTCATGGTATAAAGTGTCCACGCATGAGAATACACTGCATGTTTGTTATGTTTTAAAACCTTTCACTGCATGCATTTGTGTGTTTGTTTGCATGTTTATGCTCAGTGTCCAACACAGCTAACAGATAAGATCAAGGCAAGATCACATTTCAGTATTTTCTTTACCCTCTACAAACTTTTCTTTAAACTTTTTTTTTCCTTTTTTACAAGTGCTCAACTTGTAAGACACAATGAGTGAGAAAGCCAAAGGGATTGCTTTGGAGTGGAGTGTCAGTCAAGCAGCAACACACTGGAGACAACTTAACCTCTGACCCCAACACTCTTTGAAATGAGCAGACTACTTGACCGGAGCTGACAACAATCCAAGCGTCTCTGCAGCTTCCAAGACCCCAAATTGAAAGTGAAGGAATGAGCACAAAGAGGCCGGCCAAAAAAAACAAAAAAACATAGGAAAAAATAGTTGAAAGGGAGCTTTAGAAGATACTGTGAGCAAAAATGTGCTAGAAGAATTGTAATCTTAGAGTTTTTGACTGATTCAGATTCATTTCTGATGAAAGATTTGTGGAAATCCTTTTCAAAACGAGGTCATTGCTGTGCTTCATGATATTTCGGCTGCATCCAATAGGACAGAAAAGGATTGGGCTTTATCTCTGAAATACCCCCTTATCAAGTCTCTTGAAGGGTGGGTGGGTGACTCACAGCGTGCCTTTCCTAAAGTACTGAGTGCCTGCCTCTCAAACTTTCCATCTGTGGTCCTTCCTCAGTTCCCCTTTCCATTTTCTGTCTAATGTCTATTTTGTTGCCGTCAGGTCTGTGTCCACCTTGTATTTTGGGATGAAACTCATGAACCGGACCCTCCTGCTGTCTCTTCTCTCCAGATGTAATCAGATTATGGAGGACTCTGGTATGGACATCAATGGACAGAAAATCAACATGACTATTTCCAGCACCACAGTGAGTCCTCTGTCCAGCACCAGTCCAGCGCCCCCCGTCTCCAACTCCAGGGACTCTTACGACAATGCTTACTTTTACATCCTGTTTGTCATGATCTTTTACTCCTTCATTGCCATGGGACTTTTTAAGTGCTTAGGCAGGGATGACGAGAAGGACCCCTACAAGGAGTTCATAAGCACTGGACCGCCGTCAACAGAAAAATTCAATACAGGCCACATGGAGGAGAAGTTTTACTTTGAAGAGGAGAGCAGCCTCTTTGAGCCACAGGCTTTGTAAGGAGAAGGAGGGAGGGTATGAAGGCATGGGGGATGTTTTGACAGTCACCAAGCCAGAAAAACGTCAGAGCGGACTACTCAGAAAAGACCTGCTAGTGATTTTGCAGAAAAACCTGTAGTAAGTTCATTTTTTCCCCCTTCTCCCTCTTCCATCTGACAATCAGAAATCTCACGCAAGCAAACAGGCTGGAGGAGACGGCTGCCTCTCATGATCTGAGAGAAGGGTGGAAACATGGAGAAGAGTGGGTCAATGGCAGGCCGGAATCTCCTCCTGTGAGGCCCAATCAGGATCAATAACACCGGGGCCTTCGACATGCACACACCACAGGGAACTAGGGATACCTCAGCAGACTGATGGTGTGGACAGCACGGACACTGTGTGTGTGTGTGTGTGTGTGTGTGTGTGTGTGTGTGTGTGTGTGTGTGTGTGTGTGTGTGTGTGTGTGTGTGTGTGTGTGTGTGTGTGTGTGTGTGTGTGTGTGTGTGTGTGTGTGTGTGTGTGTGTGTGTGTGTGTGTGTGTGTGTGTGTGTGTGTGTGTGTGTGTGTGTGTGTGATAGAGAGAAAGGGAGAGAGATTATTGACATGCAATTGGATTTTCCATTCACTGAAATGTAATTTAACTGGACATACTGAAGAAATTAAATAAGGGTCTCACATTATTTTAATTAATTTCAGATGCAAGTATTGACAGGCATTTATATATGGCTTCAGTATAGTAAATATGAATAATTAGTTTATTTAAATCTGGATTAAAAAAGTATACTTTGATGCGTAATTTCACTTAAGGTGTACAATAATTGCATCATCAAGCAGTTCTTCATACAGTAGTCAAGATATGTGCCTATAAAATGTAAATGCATGCACACGATGTTTCTGAAGAAAATGAAATGACACTCCAGTTTCAAATTGGTTGTAATTAGTGCCAAAAGCGCCATGCAACAGCCGGGACTGAGCGACATTCCTTTGCCATTACATTGTAACTGATCTTTGGAGACTGGACGCACGGCTACAGGGCCGCTCCAACCTCGCAGTGACCCCATATGATCTAAGTTTACAAAGCTGTAGCGAAACATGAACCCGAGACTCACTCCGTAGAATTAACTTCAATTGCGCAGCGGGATTGTGGAGAGGAGTTTACAGAGAACACACGCTTCTGATTTGCACCACAAATCTGATAAGGTCCGAGGACGCGTCAGATGTGCAGACTGGCAGCTGGACAGGTAGGTTATAGTGGGATCGCGCAAGTGCATCAAAGAAATAAGAAGTTAACTCGTTTTTATTTTCCCATTAATTTAAAACATCCGGGTCAGAGGTGACAATGCTGGTCTAATTCGAACTATCCGCTCATAGAGGTCATGCCGGTCCCCGGGGCCATGTGGACCTGTTTCTTCTTCTCCCCTCATAATTACATTTTTGTCTCATCCTCCCCTTGAAGTGCTGGGGTCACCACGTGTACATCCTAAACAGCCAAACAACCCTGCCTTGATGTTCTGGGCTAGCATCCCTAAACATTTAACTCTGAATAGACAGTGACTGAACAGCCTATGCGTTTTTATTTGTATTTAATTTTAACAAACGATTTAAAGTGAGAGGCATGGTCGTTAGTGTGTGTGTCCCCTAGCTGTATCCACACAAAAATCCCCGTAAGAAGATTACATTTATAATCATTGATCAATAGAAAGTATTACATAAACACGTCCACATTAAGTAGCCTATATTGTTTTGATATATTCGAGGAGGAATAGGGGAAGTTATTTTATCTTTAGCATCTTTTAGTGTTGCATCATGATATCTATGATCAGGAAACAAATATGACATAGAAACAATATGACATAACAGCATAGTTTAGAAATGTAGGCTTTTTTAATCATCATCACTGGCAGCACAATAAGATTATGACAAAGCCACATTTAAAAAAACTGATTAGAGCTGCATTTTAACTCTATTTAGTTTATAGAAGCAGACACAACAGACCCAAGCCCAAGGAAACTATGACAAATATTAAAGTGTTCCTCGGAAAAATAAAAGTTATACAAGAGAAACTGAATTTGAAAGGGACAGGTGTAAAGGCTGTAAAGTTGAGGAATACAAATATTATATTCCAGCCATGATAGAGGGTCTTGTGATACTGTTACTTAATGATGCTTATTAGCAAATAGCATGAACTACGATTGAAAAACAACTTTTCAAATAACATATTCATCACATCTTTAATTTCAAAGTAGAGACTTTTAGGTGCTGAGACATTTGAATAGTGAAAGGTACCAGAAAACACATTTTTGGTGAGAACCTGTGTGTATGCCGCCATCTGCTGGTGAAGATTTGACCCTACTGTTAGAGTTGTGGCGTTTCTGCTACCAGTGCAAGAAAACTGTCAAAGCCTGATGTGTTAATGAGCGTGCAAAGGTGTGGCTGCAGATACATTACTTCTGACTCTGAGGATGATTGTTAAATCAGACCCTGAGACTGAGAGCCACAATACCCTTTCAGCAGCAGGACTATATGTATTTCAGACAGAGGTGGAAGAAGTTCTCAGATCTTTTACTTAAGTAAAAGTAGAAGTAACAGAGAATACTCTGTTAAAAGTCCTGCATTCAAAATGTTACTCAAGTACAATTAAGTATTAGTTTCAAAATATACTTAAAGTACCAAAAGTATCGCAATATGCAAATAGGCCCATTTCATGTTTTGATTATAATTATTGACGCAGATTAAAGTGTTATCAAAGCTGGTAAAGGTGCAGGTAGTTTTAATGACTTTGTATGCTGCAGGGTAGCTTGTGAATTTACTCCATGAGTATCTAAAGCATTTTTTAAGTATTGATTATATTTCACATCATTAATCCAAATATGCAAAGTAACTAACGGTATCAAATAAATGTAGCAAAAGTACAAGATTTACCTCTGAATTGTAGTAGAGTAGACTATATATAATACTCAAGTAAAGTACAAGTATCTCAAAAGTGTACTTCACTACAGTACTTGAGTAAATGTACTTCCCACATCTGACTTCAGCAAATGTGCACTTTCTGAAGAACAATAATGCCACTTCTCAGATGGGTTTGTGTGACTAGTAGTGGAGTCTGCGCAAGCTGTGGTTTTGCTGCCATCTACTGGTATACATTTTGTACCTTTTGCAGCATCGCTTGAGCGTCCAATCAATGATCAATGGACCCAAAATAAATAAATTCAAACACTCGTTATGTCCAACATTTGTGAAGAACACCTTATTGCACATTCAATTATTTTAATCGACCAATTATCAAACAGTTACACATATGCTATTCCCTTCAGAGTCATGATGTCATGTGTATGCATACGCTCCCATTCTACAAATTGAATACATAAACGTATATTAATGGCACTAACACAAATATACATTTCTGTTTCTAAAACACACAAATATTGTTTTACAACATCCACTCATAAATAAGTTCTGATTACATAGCTCTATCACTTTATTTGGGGAACTCTCGCGAGATAGGGTTGTCGGGTCTAGCGAGAGTTTTTGCAGTTAGAAAATTGAGTCCCTACAATTTAGCTATACGTAGGGAATATACACCAAGAAAGGTGGAGTTAGAAGTTAGAAAATAAGTCTTCCAATTCAGTCAAGGCTGCGAAACTATTGATCTTTTCATGGGAACATTTTAAGTGAACTGTAAAGCTCTCTCAACTACTCTCTGGGAAATGTGTTGAAGGACATAAAGTTAACAAAATGTAGTCCTGCTGACATTAAAGAACAGGAGTAAGATTGTTTTTAATTAGGTCAACGTTGTCCGACGGTTGCATACGAGAGCTAAAGAGGAACATCAACAAAAAAAAAAACACGATCGCAATCAAAGCAACACATGCAGTGGGAGGACATCAACTTGGATATTTGGACATTGAACACTTCACGTCCATGAGAGAGGAGAATTGGTCTTGACGTCGAAAAAAGCAAGTCAAATGTATTCCCCTTTTCTATATGTTTGATTGAGGCGTTCTGCGCGTATTTTTTCCCTTGTGCAGTTGATGAATTAGACTACATTTATGTTGTTAGGACTCTGCTGCATTGATGCTTCTGTCTAAACGGTCTGCATGACACCAGAGTTTTTAATATTTAGAAATCACCTCCATTTTGCATACATGTCACATGTGAATACGTATTGACGAGTTCTGCTGCTTCTGAGAATGTATTCATCCTCGTTTTGTCCCTGACCTTTCCTTAAAGGAGAGGTAGTAGGACTACATTAAAAGATCAGACTTACAGCCCCTGACTTAAGTGACACCCGTTATGGATATTTCATGTTGTATTCATAATTCATTGCATAACAAAATACACTTAACAGCTTGTGTTCAGGTCATACAGGAATTTATAAAAACATAATGTGTTGAGCTGATCTGATACTTTCTACTACTTTCTTGAGACAGTGTATCATATGCTCTCTACTGGTAGGCATGAACATAGAAAGAGATGCATGGATGGAGGGAATTGGATGGGGTTTAAATACACTACCCAATACAAATATTATTTATTCTACATATATTTATTAATAAACAATAGCTTTACATTTTAAGGTATTGTTACATTAATTGTTCTATTTTATCTATACACAACTGTTGATGTGTTGTATTTTTAAAAGTATGGCAGTTACAAATGACAAGTATTTAAAATTCTTCCTTATAACCGTCAGCAACAGGCTTAGTTTTCTTTCGAGCGTTATCTCAAAGTAGAAAATCTCCCCATTCGTTGTACATTAACTTTTAGTTTCACAACATTTTTAGACAGTGACATTTGTCGTAAGATGTCTTATACAAACATATTTTTTCCTGTTGAATACAGTACTGATATTTACACACAGCTAAAGATTATCACCTTTGATATTATATTTGTTAATATATGAATGTCTATGTGTATACCTAAGATTTTCAATCTAAATGGCACATAGGAAAATCGTGTAGTATTTGTTTTGTATCTGTAAATAATATCATCCTGTATATTTTGGGGTAACAGTTAAGGAAACACATCTCTAGATTCAGCTTCTCAAATTATGTGATTTTTAAAAATGTTTATTTCTGTAGTCTTCTACTAAAATAAATGAAGTATATTTTGGTGTTGGATTGTTGGTTGGCTAAAACAAAAATTTGAAAAATCATCTTTGGCTTTGAGAAATTGGGATTGGTATTTTTTACACAACATTTGACATAACATGACTTTAGAGATTATTGAGAAAATAATAAACAGAATAATTGATTTGAACAATAATCCTTAGCTGCAGTCATTGTTGGGGAATACCACTTGATATAAAACTGTCTTTTTCATGTCATTTTATAACCAAGACTTTAATTAGGCACTGAACGTTTTTTTAAGTGTTCACATATCATTGTTTAGTTCTGAGAGTCTCTGTTGAATTTGATGCGTCCGATAGTCGAAGTGCAGCCCTCACAGTTCTGCTGGATGAACTGTGTGAGAGAGAAAACACTCAATGATTTGGTGAGTGACAGAGATGTGTATAATATTCATTTTTTGATATTGTAGCTATATGGGAAGGTTGCTTGTACTTACATTAGATAATGCCTCTAAAATAACGTCACTTTCCTCTGTTCGGGAAGAACCTGAAACTCTAAGGTGAATGGTAACTGTTTTGGCATCTGTAACAAAGAAAAAACGTGCAAATATTTAAAACTGTTAACTACGTCACTGATGCACAGATCTCCATGTAAAATACTTTACTTGAGCTGACGGTGAAATCTGTGCTTGTGTTGGAAAAAGCAGATTTGCTCCCATCTACTGGTGAAGATGTTACACCACTAGTATCCTGACGTGTGCTGGTCTCTGCAATTGTTGTCTCTGCTGAGGGAAAGGAAGGTATTGTTTAGTGAGCATGATAAGGGAGTTGTATTAACTGAGGGGATTGTTGGCTTTGGCTCCTGATTGACAAGATTGCCAATTTGGCCACAACAATAAATCAATACACAGAAAAATATCCCCCAACTGTTCTGATTAAACTTAAATTGTATCTAGAAATAGAAGAAAATACATTGAGCATCCTCTCAAATAATGAGATGTTTTGCTTTTCTCGTTTTGAGAATCATATGAAACTGATTTTTTTTTTTCGGAGTTTGGTACTGACAATACAAGACAATACAACAAATCACTGCGAGTAACAAGAATGGACATGTTTAATAAAAAAAATTGTTTTGTTGATGCCAACTCCATTTTAAAATCTTACTTGCAGAGATCACAATGACCAACCTGTAGCTATTGTAGATGTAGTACTGCTTGTTTGGCTGGTTGTTGTTGTTGTTGTTGTTGTTGTGGAAACAATTGTGGACACTGGGTTGGGTCTCCTATCTGATTCAGTTGTGCTGCTTGTCGTACTGGGAGTTGTTGTTAGAGAGACTCCGGATGATGAAGATGGGGGGATATCTGTGGCTGTAGATGTACTACTTGTACTTGTTGGTTTTGTATCCAAAACTGTAGCTGATCTACTTGTACTCACTTCCAGCGGTGCAGATTCAGTTATGCTGGGTGTTGTAGTATTAGAGACATTGGAGTATAATGTTTTTACAATGTCTTCTGTTGTGGGAGTAGTATTGCTATTTGTTGTGCTGGGTGCTGTTTTTGCAGAAGCTGATACAATTGGGCTGTTACCTGCTTGTGTGAATTTGCTACTGCTTGTTTTGCTAGTTGCTGTAGTAGCAAACACTGTGGTCACCGGGTTAGTGTCCACAGTGTCTGATAAAGTAATGCTGCTTGTTGTGCTGGAAGCTGTCGATGGAGAAACTGTTGATGACAAAGATGGCCGGATATTGCTCTGTGTAGATGTACTACTTGAGCTTGGTGGTGTTGTATCTGTAACTGCAGATGCTGAAGTTGTATTCATTCCCACCAGTGTTAATGTTGCAGTACTCCCTGTTGTGCTGAGTGTTGTAGCATCAGGAACTCTGAAGCCCAACGTTGTTAAGATGTTTGCTAGTGTAGGGATAGAAGTGCTGTTTGTAGTGCTTGGTGTTGTATTTGAGGCTGTGGATGCTGAAGTTGTGCTTTTATTTGCTGGTGAATACTTAATGCTGTTTGTTTGTCTGGTTTCTGTAGCATTAACAACGGTAGATGCTGAAGTTGATCTCATTTCCACCAGTAAAGGGGCTGCAGTGCTGCCTTTTGTGCTGGGGCTTGTAGTTTTAAAAACTGTGGAGGCTAAAGTTGTTAAGATATCTGCAAGTGTAGGGCTAGTATTGCTGTTTGTTGGGCTGGGTGCTGTTGTTAAAGAGGCCGATGAAGTTGATTTGTTATCATCTGGTGTAGATAAACTGACACTTGTTTGGCTGGTTGTTGTCAAAGCAAAGTGTGTGCTCCCTTCTGATGCAGTTGTGCTGCTTGTTGTACTGGATGCTGCAGTGCTGCCTGTCTCAATGGGTGATGTAATATCAGTGAATTTGGATGCTAAAGTTGTTACGTTGTCTGCTAATGTAGGGGTAGTATTGCTGTTTGTTGTCTTTGGTGCTGTTCTATCTGAGGCTGTGGATGCTGAAATTGGTTTTATATTTACTGGTAAAGATGTAAGGCTATTTGATTGGCTGGTTTCTGAGGTATCAGTGACTGTGGATGTGGAAATTGTACTCTCTTCTACCAGTCTAGATGCTGCTGTGGTGCCTTTTGTACTGGGTGTCATAGTATCAGAGACTGTGGATGCTAAAGATGTTACAATTTCTGCTTGTGTAGGGCTAGTATTACTGTTTGATGTGCTTGGTGCTGTTCTATCTGAGGCTGTGGATACTGAAGTTGTTTTTATATTTGCTGGTGAAGAAGTAATGCTAATTGATTGGCTGGTTTCTGATGTATTAACAACGGCGAGTGCTGAAGTTGTTCTCACTTCCACCAGTGTAGATGCTGCAGTGCTGCCACTGGGCGTTGGAGTAGAGACTGTGGATGTTAAAGATGTTACGATTTCTGCTAGTGTAGGGCTAGTATTACTGTTTGATGTGCTTGGTGCTGTTCTATATGAGGCTGTGGATGCTGAAGTTGTTTTTATATTTGCTGGTGAAGAAGTAATGTTAATTGATTGGCTGGTTTCTGAAGTATTTACAACGGTGACTGCTGAAGTTGTACTCACTTCAAACAGTGTAGATGCTGCAGTTCTGACTGTTGTGCTGGATGTTTTAGTATTAGAAACACTGGATTCTGAAATTGTACTTTCTTCTACCAGTGTAGATGCTGCTGGGCTGCCTGTAGTACTGGGCGTTGGAGTAGAGACTGTGGATGCTAAAGTTATTACAATGTCTGCTAGTGTAGGGCTAGTATTGCTGTTTGATGTGCTTGGTGGTGTTGTATTTGAGGCTGTGGATGCTGAAATTGTTTTCATATTTTCTGGTGAAGATATAATGCTATTTGATTTGCTGGTTTCTGAAGTATTAACAACGGCGAGTTCTGAAGTTGTACTCACTACAGAGGCTGATAAAGTTGATTTGTTATCTTCTGGTGTAGATAAACTGACACTTGTTTGGCTGGTTGTTGTCAAAGCAAAGTGTGTGCTCCCTTCTGATGCAGTTGTGCTGCTTGTTGTACTGGATGCTGTTGTTGGAGAGACGGTGAGTGCTGAATTTGTACTCTCTTCCACCCGTGTAGATGCTGCAGTGCTGCCTGTTGTGCTGGATCTAGAAGTATCAGAGACTGTGGAGCCTAGAGTTGTTACAATGTCTGCTACCGTAGCATTGAAGTTTGTTGATCCAGCTACTGTTGTTACAGAGGCTGATGAAGTTGTGCTGTTATATACTAGTGTAGCTTTGCTGCGGTTTGTTTGGCTGGTTGCTTTTGAAGCAAACATTATGGACTCTGCGTTTGTGCTCCCATCTGATAGAGTAGTGCTTCTTGTTCTACTTGGAACTTTTGTTAGAGGGCCTGGGGATGACAAAGACGGAGGGATATCTGTCGGTGTAGATGTACTAGTGCTTGGTGGCAATGTTTTCGATGCTGAAGATGTGCTCACTTCCAGCTGTGCATATTCTATTGTGCTGGATGTTGTAGTATCAGAGACTTTTGATGCTAATGTGACGATGTTTTCTAATATAGGTGTAGTATTGACATTCGTTGTGCTATGTGGTCTTATATTCAAGGTTGTCAATGCTGAAGTTGTCCCGATATTTGCTGGTGCTGATGTGATGCTGTTTGCTTGTCTTGTTTCCAAAGTAACAGCAATTGTAGAAGCTGAAGTTGTACTCACTTCCCCCAGGGTAGATTCTGCTGTGCTGGGTGGTGAAGAAGGAGAGACTGTAGAAGCTTTTACAATTTCTGCTAGCGTAGGCGTAGGGATAGTGTTGCTGTTTGATGTGCTGGGTGACGTTGTTGAAGAGGCTGATAAAGTTGAGTTATCTGCTGGTGTAAATGTGTCTCTGCTTGTTTGGATGGTTTCTGTAGTAGATACTATCGAGGCAGAGGTTGTGCTGACATCCAATAGTGCCAATGTTGTATCTGATGCTGTTGTTTTGGAAGTGTTGGTGTCATTTTCCAGTGTATGTCTGATACTGCTTCTTGTTGTGCTCTGTCTTCTTGGTGGCGAAGGGTTAGAGCCTGTATTCAAGATGAAAATGTGCATTATAAAACTCATCTCAATCCCAAACAGGCATCACTGTGTATCATTCCTTTTCCATGTGTTCACCATCACTCACCTTGTAAGCAGGTTGAAAAGTAGTCACTACAGCAGTCGTTAAATAGCACGCAGGAAGTGTCACAGTAACAACCCCTTGCACAACTGCTGTTTTGACCAGAGCAACACAGCAGGGGTGGACCTGCACAGCCTGCACACACAACACATCTTTAATCAATCATTTACACTGTATCAATTTATAACTGTTAATCCACTGTTTCATGATCACTCTGGTGTCTCACAACCTCATGATCGTCAATCAAATAGTAAAAATGCATATGACTTATTATAGCATAGCTTATTCTATAGCAAGTGTAGGTGTAGTGTAGATATAATGAAACTATTAGTTGTAGCTAAAAGTCTCTGTTCATTGTAGAGTTGGGATGGAGGCAGATTATGTGTCACTAGAGGATTGGGAGCAAGTAGTTGGCTACAGTGTGTGAGGTGATTTTACCTGTTGGAGCTGCGGATTGAGCTAGAAAATCATAAGAGACAATGACATGTCATTTCAATGGAATACATAAAACAAGAACATTTAAGTTCAGCATTTGCTTGAGCTGAAAGAGGTGACTTGCATGGATATCAAAGTTAACACCATTGATGTTGTTCAATCTTTCCTATAAAATGGTTTTAGTGAAGTGTCTATTTCCAAGTTTAAGAGAAAATCACACATTCTAAAATGAATTCCTATTTAAGGAACTACTCTTCCTTGTCCCTTCTACATTTACTTTGTTTTAATTTATACATTTTAAAATGTAAATTAAAAAAGTGTGTGTTTGTCCAACATTCATTCAGGTTTTGAAGCGAAAATTCTGCAGGTAAAGTCAAGATTTTGTTGTCTTTGTTTTATTGTTTTTAATTGCAGGGACTAAAGTCAGCACTTGAACACTTTGAAACCCTTCTCACATGAAGTTGTTGTCAAGAACCTTAACGTTTCCATTTGGACACAATTTCAGTTTAACTGTTTCAAGTTTTGTTTCAAATGTCTCATTGGAGGCAATTGTTTTTATGGGAATACCAAAACAATACTTAAATATGAAGCACTGTGTGTTAATTTTCATTTCTTGAATTTACAAAGTGACTACTGCATAAACCATTACCCTGATATAAAGCAACATGTACTGCGATATAAGATTCCAGCCATGTTTTCCACCACAAGTAGGCAGGGTCAATGACCTGATCCAGCATATTTATTTGTATTTTAGGTGGAACTGCATTTATGAGACCCATTTGAATAATCTACCGTTATTATTTGGAAAAAAATACAATCAGGTGGGTCATGTCAATTTAGATTATTAATTAGATTATTTATTTGGCTCGTTACAATCAGGTCAAACAACAAAAAACTAGGTCATGATTAAAACAATTGTTGTAACTGTGTATTCTAAATCTTCTATCAATAAGAAACTGAAAAAAATGAAATTAAGATAATTATACCACGATATTACTTTGGTAAACTGTTCAATATTAAATGATGTTTTACTCACCATTACAGAGAGGTAGCAAGCTCGACAGGACAAAGCAGCAAAATGAAAACCGACCCATGACTCTGTCGCTGTTGAGTGTAACAACGGCTTATTTATAGGTACACTCGTGATGACAATAATCCTATTGTCTTCACAGAAAATACATCTGCCTTTGTCTTCAGAATTATAATCATGTTACAGAAGTTGTGTAAACGTTTTTCTTACTGTAATTATCAGACACAGACTGTAGAAATGTCAAGAATGCAGTTGTAGCTACACTTGAGACTGAAATGTCTAGACTAATGGCTACACCAATGTACAGTAACCATAGTACTTAATCATTTGTCATTCAAATACACTTTATGAACAGGTACAAGTCACAGAGAGTTTCTTTCCAACAATATTGGATATTGATACATCATTGTATTGTCATGCATAACAAATACTTTACCCTAATGACAACGGACAACATCTGATATATCTCACAAGGAGTACAAGGATTTCTTGAAAAAATTAAAGATGTGAGATATTTCATCAAAGTTTGTTAGTTCTTAAAAAATGGACTTGAACGTTAGACATCACATTCTTGAAACAATGCAAAATCCCAGAAAACGGTGTAAGCAGCAGACATGTCTTATTTTACTATGATAAACTTAGTGTGTATAACATTTTTATAGTCCAAGTCCTTTTAAAGTCTTCATGGCCACAGGTTATGTTTGTTCCAAGTCACATTTTGGCAGCTTAGGTTTGGAGATGACATGCTGTCTAAGGAAAAACTGAAATCTCCTTAACTCTTAAGTTTTTATTAGGGTAAGGGTTCATCAGTGTTGAGCTTTTTTGTGAATGCCACAGTGATGTTACAACTAGTCGTCAACATTTCCACAGAGTACTTTTGATGTCTTATCCCGACGTCCACCAATCTTTCACACTCTCCAGCTCTCTCCAAACTCTTGAACGTTCTTGGCCCTGGTACCATCTGGCTTCATCATGTCATTCTCCTTTTTACCGTCAAAGTTCCCACACAGACCCCCAACTTTCCTTTTATATATGCGGGGTAGAATGATCTCTGCAGAAACAACATCAACAACAGAGCATTACCTTATTACATCTTTAACTCTCTTCCAGAAAAGAATTACTCATTAACTGACAATGTACGAAATTATGAATTGTGATTTAAGGATTTGTTGATGAATTACCTGCTGTGCTGTGGCCGTCAAACTCCACGGAGAGGCCAAAGTCGGTCTTCAGGTAGATGCGAGAAGAACGTTCCCAGATCTTTAGACCAGCAGTCGGTGAGGCGGGAATTTTTGTTCTCCTTCCATCCACCTGGAGGGGGACAGAGAGGGGTAATTCCCAATGTAACTTATATTAAGTAGACTTGTCTGATACAATATGAAGTTTTAGCCATTTGTGTCAGTGTTACTGTAGTGATGGTTGTTGAGACTGAACAATCTCGACAGCTATTGGATACATTGGCAACAATATTTGGTACAAACATTCATAGTCCCCACAAGATGGTTCTTTTCAACCTTAACATACATGTCTCTGTCAGGTTAATTTATAGTAATCACTTTTCAAGTGGCCCCTTTCATTGCAGCACAATCTAAATCCGTTTCTTCAGAACTCTTTACAAAAAAACAACATTATCAGACTCATTTGTACTGAGTTTAGTGCCACTGACTACAGCACTGTTTATGAGCGCCACACTTTGTAACATTTTTTTCCAACCTCCATTGCTAAAGTCCTTACAGCATGGCCAAGAGGGAAATCTCACATTACAAAGAAAGACACAGCATGCATCAGTTGCATTTATGCTGTTGTAACAAGAAACACTGGTTATTCCACTCAACGCTTTCACAGATGTCTTTGGGCTTGCAAGAATATGATGATCTTATCCTAATGTACCTGCTATGAAGGAGCCACAGTTTAATGACATGGAAAGAACAATATTGTTAGAAATGTCTTTGATACTTACAACCAGCCTCCGGTTTTTCTTTAATACCACAGTATGATCATACACTCTGATCTTAAGCTCTTGTAAACTGTGGTTCTCCTTGTGCTCTTCACTTGAGTGATCATGTTTGCTATCATCATCATCATCATCGTGGTCATGGTCATCATCATGGTCATTATCATGGTCATCTTCATCATCATCATCATCATCCCTAACTCTGCGACTGTGGTCTTCTTCACTGCTGCTGTCGTCATGTTGATGACTATCATCCTCATCCTTTACAGTGTTGATACCCTCGATGTAGACATGTGGAAGGTTATTTGGCAAGTTGTTGGTCCGGACCAGCACATACGAGTGGTCACCCTCAAAGTCGTGTTTCATTTGATCAAATGATCTGTATTCAGGGTCTTCCCTGATGGTGCACTCACTGAAGCCTGTGAAGAAATTCATAAGTGATTTCACAAGATGTAACATGGTTAAGATGTATCACAATTAGAAAGAGTTAAATGGTGACACTTGCAGTACCTGTAGACTGGCAGTAATAACTGCCCTCATCATTTTGAAGGCAAACAGCATTTCCATCGCACTGTTCTTTATCATCGCACTCAATCTGACCCACGCCATGGTCTTTCTCACATTCACATTTCTGACTGCAGTGATTGGTGTACCACACATCGGAGAACTGACAAAACAAAAGTAGCCGTAAGTATTTTATACTGTAAAAAACATGTGACTTTGATGAAGAGCTATTCTGTCACTCACATCATATTTGGTGCCATTCCTTTCCACACAACCACATCGTTCGATAGGCACACAAACCCTCTTTTTCTGAACAAAGCCTTCATCACATACACATCCCTGCACACAACCCTCATCTTCAGTGCAACGTGGTGGGCCATTCAGGTGTGTGCAGGTTGGACTGCAGGCAGGGATACAAGTGGTGTAGTGACTGTTCTCTGGACAAGAGGGTGCTAAAGAGAAAGAGTGTATATTCTCAAGCTTAACATGATAAACAACAAAAGGTCAATACAGAGGTCTATACAACCAGGGCTGAGTGGTAAGTCAAAGCCACATATCACATTTCACAAGCACTTACAATCAAACATCATGTCATAATATGAAATGATTAAGCTTTTTTTTTAGGGTTTAATTTCAATAAAGTGAGACTAGATAATCATGTCCTTTTCAACACTTTGTTGTTCTGGATAACTAAAGTGTTTTGGTTTACATACTGTAATGTCTTTTTTGTTAATCACACTAGAGGAGGTGACATTTCGTCACAAATATGAACATGCCCAAAGCCTCAGCTGTCAATGGTGCCTAACCTGTGAGGTGTAAAGTATATATTATACCCAGTCCATGTATATACGGAAATACTTTGAACTTACTTGGTACAGGGGTAACTGGTGGTTGAGGTCTTGCCAATGTTGTTGATGGTGGTGTAGCTATAGTTGTAGGCTGCGGACTACCTGTTGTTGAATGTGGTTTATTAGTTGTTGTGGGTTGTGGTCCTGCTGTGGTTGGTGGTTGTGGTTGAACTGTTGTTTGTGGTGGCTTTGGTGTAGCTGTGGTTGGTGGTTGTGGTTGAACTGTAGTGTCTGATGGCTTTGGTGTAGCTGTTGTTTCTGGCTGTGGTAGAGTTTCAGATGTAGGTTGTGGTCTACCTGTTGTCGAATGTGGTTGATTAGTTGTTGTAGGTTGTGGTCCTGCTGTAGTTGGTGGTTGTGGTTCAACTGTTGTTTTTGGTGGCTGTGGTGTAGCTGTTGTTGGTGGTTGTGGTTCAACTGTTGTTTGTGGTGGCTGTGGTGAAGCTGTGGTTGATGGTTGTGGTTTAACTGTAGTTTGTGGTGGCTGTGGTGAAGCTGTGGTTGATGGTTGTGGTTTAACTGCTGTCGAATTTGGTTTATTAGTTATTGTAGGTTGTGGTCCTGCTGTAGTTGTTGGTTGTGGTTTAACTGTAGTTTGTGGTGGCTGTGGTGAAGCTGTGGTTGATGGTTGTGGTTGAACTGTTGTTTGTGGTGGCTGTGGTGTAGCTGTGGTTGGTGGTTGTGGTTGAACTGTTGTTTGTGGTGGCTGTGGTGTAGCTGTTGTTTCTGGCTGTGGTAGAGTTTCAGATGTAGGTTGTGGTCTACCTGTTGTCGAATGTGGTTGATTTGTTGTTGTAGGTTGTGGTCCTGCTGTAGTTGGTGGTTGTGGTTCAACTGTTGTTTTTGGTGGCTGTGGTGTAGCTGTTGTTGGTGGTTGTGGTTCAACTGTTGTTTGTGGTGGCTGTGGTGAAGCTGTGGTTGATGGTTGTGGTTTAACTGTAGTTTGTGGTGGCTGTGGTGAAGCTGTGGTTGATGGTTGTGGTTTAACTGCTGTCGAATTTGGTTTATTAGTTATTGTAGGTTGTGGTCCTGCTGTAGTTGTTGGTTGTGGTTTAACTGTAGTTTGTGGTGGCTGTGGTGCAGCCGTGCTTGTTGGTTGTGGTTTAACTGTTGTTTGTGGTGGCTGTGGTGTAGCTGTGGTTGGTGGTTGTGGTTTAACTGTTGTTTGTGGTAGCTGTGGTGAAGCTGTGGTTGGTGGTTGTGGTTTACCTGTTGTTTCTGGCTGTGGTAGAGTTTCAGTTGGTGGTCGTGGTCTATCTGTAGTGTGGGGTTCATTAGTAGATGTAACAGGATGCTCTTGTCCTTCTGTTGTTTGAGGGTTTTCTGTAATTTCAGGTTCTGGTTGATCTGAGGGTTCAACTCCTGGGTGCTCTGTTGTCGGTGGTTGGGGTCTAGCTGTAGTTTCAGGGCCAGTTGTGGTAGTTTCTATTGGTTTGGAGGTTGTTGAAAGCTGTGGCCTTGTTGTTGTGTCTGGCTTTGTAGGGGATTGTGTATCAGAAGCAGTTGGAGCTACTGTTGTTGTGGGGATTGTTGTTGTGAAGGTAGTTGTTGATGGTGGTTTTGTTGAGTTATTCTCTTGAGGAAGCTCTGTACCTTCTGTTGCAACTGGGTTGGAGGTTTTGGGAGCAGGGGTTGTTGGTTGAGCTAGGTCTGTAATGATATTTCACAAACAAGTCAGACACATTCCCAGTTACAATGTGTGTGAACAAAATTGAATGTCAGCAAGAGAAAATAGTTACCTCTGCAGTGTCCACGATGAAGTGATACATCATCTATGGCAACATCAGACTGATCATTGGAACCTATTCGCCCCTCAAATATAACCTGAAATAAATTGCACATGTTCATACTAAAGTACATTATACCAGCACAAGACCAATTACTCATCTATTTTTTCAGGTAGTACATTTTTTGTGTTTTGCTCCGCAAGTTTTGATCATTAGTCAGATGAGGAGAATAACATTTTACCTGGAAAGCTCCAGATGTTGCCAAGTCCACCTGAGCCAGGTGCCACATATTTCCTTGGTCATTTTTCTTCCACCAAACACCATCAGCTAATCTATCCTGGAGCAGGTAAACATGGAGGCCCATTGTATCTGCTGAGCCGTACATGTGGTACCAGAACTGCAGACACTGAGGACCAGAGTCAGAACACTCAGAGCTAATGAGACGAGCTGTGTCACCATGTGACGCGCTGTTGGCTTCGATGTAAAGATACTGGCCACCTGGTTAAGGACAAAAGAGTTTGAAAAAAAAAAATGCATAGCATACTATAAGTTTAAGGTATATCAAAATGCAACTGAAATGGTTGCTAAATGTGGACAATCCAAATGTCCTCAAAACACTAACATACAAAACATTTCTTAATTGCCCATCCTCAGGATGTTAGCGGAAATATATCTTACCTTTATGTAAAACAGTACACCAGGAACTCATAGCCTGACAGTCTACAATTCTGGTTGAACGAGGAGGAACTATTTCAACAACCAAAATGTTTTTCACCTTGACTGTGTGGCTAAAACTGGCAAAGGGTGTGCAGACAGTACAACACAAAAGTTACATGGCTTGTGTGAGAAAGCTAATTACCTCCCGTAGTGTGATCTGAAGAAGGCCCAGTCATTATAGTTGGGGTGGAGCCACTATGCCTTGTCCAATCAATAACATCAGTAGCAAGTTGGGTCCACTGACATAGATCTTGTTCATAGTTGCAGTTGAGTTGGCATACTATACACACAAATCAAAGATATCTTTAATTAACTGGAAATCACAAAAAAAGTATAAAAGGTCAGACAGCCGGGGTTACATGTGCTGCTGTGGAATTAGAACTTTACCTGGGTGTCTGTTATCTGGAGCTTCAGTAACGTTGTCCTTATTAAAGTCGGTTGTTGCTGCCACTACGGGAGGTATGGTAACATTTGCTTCAGAGGGCTGAGCAGTTACATCAACCTGAGGGGGCTCTGGATCTGCAGTGGATGGCACAGGGACACTTGGAGAAGCTGTGCTTCCATCAGGTTTGGAAGGACTTGTTGACTCAACACCACTCAGATCTGCAACAGTTTATTTAAAACATTATCAGATTACACAGCCTTGGGATGAATATCACATTTTTAAGGTTTAGTGGTTTTCATTCACTGTGCATGTTTTTTTTACCAGAGCATCGTCCACGATAAAGCTTTACATCATCTATTGCCGAATCCGACTCTTCATTGGAGCCTCTACGTCCCTCAATGATAATCTAAGTTATGGAAAAAGTATTAGTTATTATTTTACAGTCTCTTATTGTTACAATTTACTTCTACAACATCGTTGGCTGACAATATTTCAATCATTTGAGTGCCAGGTGGAAGATGTTGCACCTGGAAAGCTCCAGTTGTTCTGATGTCCACTTGAGCCATTTGCCACATATTTCCCTGGTCATTAGTCTTCCTCCAAACAGCTTCTGCTAGTCTGTCCTGGAGCAGGTAAACATGGAGGCCCATTGTATCTGCTGAGCCGTGCATGTGGTACCAGAACTGCAGACACTGAGGACCAGAGTCAGAACACTCAGAGCTGATGAGACGAGCCGTGTCTCCATGCGTCACGCTGCTGGCCTCGATGTAAAGATAACGACCATCTAAGAATGAGAAGCGAAATGATCAACATTTTCACATACACTTTCTACGGTGAGATAGATATTTTCAATACCTCTGTGTCATACCTGTGATCATTTATAATATTACATAGAAAAGGGGTGTATTACCACCAGTGTGGTCCGCAGAGGGCCCAGTCATCAGAGTGGTGGTGGAACCACTTTGCCATGTCCAGTCAAAAGCATCTGTGATCATCTGACTCCAGCTACAAAGACTGCTATCGAAGCTACAGTCCAAATTGCAGACTATAAGGGAAACATTTGCAACATATTAAAAGGAACTAAGTATTAAGGACCATGGCAACTTCCTACACATTTAGAAAATCATTAACTGGGAGTACAATCACAAGACATACATGTTCAATTCTAACCACACATCAGCTTTCTCAACGTAGAAACAATTGGCCCATAAAAAAAGCTTCCTATGCACTTACCTGGGTGTGAGGGGAGGATTTCCACATCTGAGGAGGGAAACACAGTTCCACTAACCAGGCCAGGGACACTACCTAAAGGAGGACATTATTGGTTATGTTTAAACCCTGAGAAATGGCCATGATTTGAGATAATATAATTTATTTGTAGCATTAGAAATGTCCTTGTATCCTCAAGTCATATATATTTAGTCAAATATAAAATGCTTTGTTTAGTTAAATGAATGTCACCTAAACATGAGCCAAAGTTTATGGAAATGTCATCGATGGCCACATCTGATTGAGCATCGGAGCCTCGAATTCCCTCAAGTAAAATCTAAAAGATGTAAAAGGGAAAAATAAATGTTTTAATATACAACTGCAATAATATAATCTTTTAGGCCATTATATTGTCTGTAATGTGTCACTTACTTGGAATGGACCAGACACTCTGATATCAACATTTCCTAGATGCCATTCTGGACCTTGGTTGTTCATCATGGACCAGAGTTTAGTAGCTTTATTGTCTTTGAGCAGGTAGATATTGAGGGCCATGGCGTTGGCTGAACCATACATATGGTACCAGAAGTTCAGGCAGAGTGGTCCATCATAATGGCACATTGAGCTCCAAAGACGAGCTGAATCTCCATGGGTTACACTACTTCCTTCAATATACATGTAGAAACCAGCTGCAAAAAAGTTGAAATTAGCATTACTAAAATGCACAATTAAAATCAATGCAGCAACTTTACAGATGTGATATCGTCGCCTGACATTACGTTTTACCTCCAGTGGTGTGGTCTTGGTTTGGGCCAGTTAAGCTTGATGGTGTGGGTCCTGAATGTCTTGTCCAATCAAAACTGTCCTGCATGAGCTGCTCCCACCCACACAGATTATTTTCAAAGTCACAGTTTATGGGACAGACTGTGAAAAATCATATAAACAAGATCAGAATTACAATGGCTTTTTATGCATAGGAACATAACATTATGAAAAGTAGATAAAAATACATTTCCCAAGAAAACATGATTTCATCCAGTCCCTAGATAAATATTATTAAGTTATTTTAATAAATGTATGCATTTAAGTACTGTATCTGTTTTTAAGGCAAGCAAAGTAAATCCAATGTTGGTTTTGAAATGATTCATTATGAATTTAATTTTGCCACTGGTTATCCAAACCAGTAACAAAAAACATTCCCAACCCTGAATGCTCTTACAAGTCTGATCTGTAGTAGTTGAAGGTGGTGGTGGAAGAGTTGTAGTAGGTGGGGGTTCAGCTGAAATAGGGACAACAAAACCAAAACGTTTTTGGCCTCATAGGAGATATTTATACAGAAAAAAAAGATTGCCTCAGACATGGATCTCAGCCCAGTTGCAGTTGACTCTGCCATAATCCTAACAATTAAAAGCAACAGCATAACGTTTTGAAGAAAATCAATAATTAGGTAATATACTTAATATGTTAAACTGCCTCTCATCTTAAATGCATTTAGATTACACACTTTTTTTTTTAAATGTTCATTAATTGTCTCACAACTAAATATCATTAGACAGAAGTCGAAAACACACTATAAAGTAATCACACTGTTACTCTTATCCTAATGTCTGACCTAAACACTCACCACAGGCTGTGTCTGTCTGCCAATGAGGTAGCTCCACTCCTGCAACATGGCATGCTGCTGCATAGGACTTAAGAGATTCACATAGTGTGTGTCGGTCACCACGTGTGGCACAGAAGTCATACACACAATTAGTGAGGTAGATGCTTGGGTGAATGGTTTCATGGCAGGGCTTGAAAGCATCCCCTAGTAGGATGTAGCACTCATTGTAGGCCTCATTCTCCTCATCAACTTCACATTGTCTGGGATCATCTGGGTGGGAAATACACCTGAACGAGAAAGTTTAGACTGATATACTGATATTTCTGTTCCACTTTGAACAAACGGATATGTTGATAAGGTTTATTAATACTATTTATGTGAGGAAAACATAATTTGACAACTTCTTCAGGTTATTCATAAACTACAAAGAAACCCAAGATGTCAGATTGGTTTCAAGATAATGGTCTAATGGCTATTACTTATTTGCAAAGAACAAACAACTGCCTCTTAACAGAAAAAATGTCAGATATTTCAGTACTTTGGCCTAGCAGGGGTTTATGCTAACATGAGTAGAAGGTATAATGTTTTCCATGTTCTTGATCTTAGTTTAGGTGGAAATAAAATTAATGCTACACAGCTAGTGTGGCTAAAAACATGTTTTCTTCACTTTCTTTTGAGATGGTACGCCTCACTTTTCCCTTTTGTATTTATTGAACTATCAGCATTCATGTGATCTCCATTAAAATATGTATAGATACCATTGTAGAAAAATAGCTTACTCGTTATTGCCTGGCACCTTCCAACTGTCACCAAACTCAAATGGACCAGTTGCATTTTGGCCTCCTGGCGTCACAAAGTCATCCTCCTGACGGTCCGAGAAGGTGCCACACAGTCCGCAAAGTTCATATTTGTAGCGTTCATCAACGTGGAGGAAGAGTCTGTTCTGTGCGTCTATTATCATTCTGAGGCCAAAGGTTGTTTCCAAGATGATATAATTGTTCTTCAGGTAGACCCATACTGAGCCATATGATCCATTGGTGGAATAGGGCAGTCGGACTCTGCCTTTATTCACCTAAAGAGAGGAAAATGTATTATTTGTAATAGTTATTTGTGAGAACTGAGTTTCTTAAGAATGTCTTGCATAAAAACACAGCACTATTTAATTTTTATTGGGATATTAAGTGCAGCCTTTTATCGACCAACTATTTCAGGGCAAAGGAAAGTAGGTCAGCTCGAAAAAAATGTGTTCTTAACTTTAGATAAGTGACTTCCCTAATGATTTTACACAGAGTAATACATTAACCATATAAACATGGGTGTGCTGATTTTACAGTTGTGAGCTGTGGTAATTAAGGAAGGACAATAAATAAAACAGAACAAGCACTCTTTATATCCAGTAAGGGCCTGACCTTTACAGGTCATTTGACACATTTGCATGGACTGTAACACATTTGCATACAGCCTCCGTTCCATTAACCCAATGATATAACAAAGTTGGCATTGTGTGATATGTAGAGAATTTTTCGTGCTTACATAGACCTCCCCGCTCTGATTCAGTGTGACGTATAAATCGTCAACTTGGAGATCCACAGCTTCCAGCTTGGATGGAGTGAGATTTGTGTGGGGAAGATGCATGTTGTGTCCAATCACAGTGAACTGCACTGAGCTTTCTCCTCCACACGTGGTAGTCAGCGTGTAACTGCAGCCCCCTTGAAAGTCATATGCCATCCCATCAAAGGTGATATAGTGTGGGTCACCATACACGCTGCAGGTGGCAGGTTTGAAAGGAAAGCAGCCTTTGACCCCATCCTTGACTTTACAGACATCATTGTCTGAGCATTGCATTGTGGTGCAGTGCACCTCATTTGTACCCACGCACTGACACTGCTGCTCACACTCCCCTTTCGAGAATGATGCTCCTTTCTGCAGGCAAAACAGAGTTGAGTGATTCAATTATAGCAGTGTGGGAGTTAAAATGTGAATTAAAAGTTGTTCCAGTTTCATCTACATCACTTACCTCATAGTGTTTTCCATTATCCCAGCACCCACAGTCCTCTGCTGCGACACACTTCCCCCCACTGAGTTTAAAGCCAGAGTCACATTCGCATCTTTCCTCACAGCTTCCACAGGAGCCAACTGCATCCAAACCGGAGCACATCTCGGGACAGCCATCAGCACATGAGTTATAGTGGCTGTTCTCACCACACTGAAGGGCTGAGAGGGGCAACAAAGAAAAGAGGAAAGGGCTTGAACTGTTGTTCTTTTATCAAAGTCATTATTTCTTACTATTTTGTTATTTTTCATCTGTGGGTCAATAAATGGCCCATTAAAGGGTCATTAAAGAAACATACGGCATAGTGTAGAGTTCCTCAATGTGGGTATGGTGACTCCAGCCTCCTGGCAGATATCGGTGTAACTCTGGAATGTCTCACAAAGTACCGCTGTGTCACCGTGGGTAGAGCACATGCCGACCACACAGGCCCTGAAGTAGCTCTCTGCCCCCAGAACTGATAGGCAGCCAGCAAAGGGCCCGGTGCTGGAGAGGAGGCCCCCACAGTACAGCTCACTGGCATACTCTGCCTCCTCCAGTGGGTCACAATGATGTGGTAATAGAATGGTATCACAGGAGGAAGTGCTTTGCCCAGTCTGCCAGCTCTCAGCCAAACCTGTAGCATCATGGGCATTTGTTCCATCTGGCTTTCTGAAGTCATCTTCTCTGAGGTGGTTATAGTTTCCGCACAAGCCGCAGACTTGGTCAGAGTAAGTGGATGGCAGCGCGACTTGGACAGCACCAGCGTTGTCATATGAGACAGAGAGACCAAAACTGGTTTCCAATTCAACAGCAGCGGGGTTGCTCTTGACGTTGACAGAACCATTGTTAAGGCTCAGTGGAAGCTTCTTCCAGACACCATTAACCTGAAGGAAAGTTCAAGTTTTAGACTTCCTTACTGGCTGTCATCAGCAATATGGACTGACTGTACCTCACAGTTAGCATAAGAAGCACCCTTCTGGGAATTGATAAGGGAGATAAGTCTGGGACATTATGCCACTAAACTCTGCACTTTACAATATACTCCGTTTATCAGTAGAGTTGGCTGCAGATAGGGAAACTGCTCGTTTCAGTACATTTCCCAGCTCAACACTCACTACCCCAGAACGGAAAGGTGCCACAAACCTGAAGTATATGGTACATGCAGTTCTTAGTCATTATGACACCAAAGGGGGTGAACATAGTGTAGGAAGGAAATAAATATTCTTTACCCTTGAAAATATCGTCTCCCTAATGGGTGATGATAAACACAGTAATAAACAGCTGAGCACAATAAACATAACATAAACTATACATCAGCAATAGATCACACTAATGTATTTCTAATTATCTATTTTCTCTTTTAAAGTGACTCACCACAATGCGATGCGTCTGTCTTTTCAGCAGGGACACTCTGAAGTTCCCCATGTCCACAATAACCTCCTGAACAGTTGGCAGAGATGAGTTCCACTTTTGCTCATTCACTACTTTCACACTGAACAATGGCAGAGTCTCAGAGAGTGAGCAGGTCTTAGCCAGCGTGTAGGTGCAGGAGGCCATGAAGCGGAAGAGCACTCCATCAAAAGTGCTGCAGTCTGTGTGACTGTGTATAGTGCACATCCCAGAGGCGGGAATCCCACTGGATCTTTCTATTTGAGGACTGCAGATTTGGCCCTGAGGGCACTGAGTGGGAGAGCAGGAGAGCTGGCCCCCAGAACAGAGGCAGCGGGTGGACTCATCTGTCCAAAACTCTGTGTTAGAATCACACTGTTGTCCTGTGGGGGTTGTGACCGAGTAAACAATCACGTTATAATCACAACACCATCTGGCTAGAATAACTGAATAGTAACTTGACATACAGTACGTGGATTAATGTTAATGATCACAGTTGTTCAACATGTGATTCAAATATGTATTGATAATTTATTATAAGTAAAACATTCTTACTGCCTTATATTAAGTTCAAACTGTTTTTACATCTTAAAGCTTTAGAAGAAGAGTTTTGTGAAATAGGATCTTTTGCTGTTTCACTGGCACTAAGCTGACACGTGTTATGACAGTATTGGTTTATGTTTTGCATATTCATTGTTATCACCATACATAGCTGAAAATAACAGGATTTTGTTTTATTATAGGAATCAAAGGTTGGCTGTTCTTATATTAATATAAAAAAAAGATATATATTTACCACATGAGCCTCTTCTTACACCTAGACGATTAAATGTGAACTGTCCCTCCGTGGACACTGCTTCGATTACAACCTGATACAGAAGCAGATTGTGTTTTTTTATTTAACAGTACTATATTTTGATTCCCCAATACTGTTTATCATATGACATTTTACCTGAGTCCCTGGTTCGATGATGTTCAAGGGGACAAACACTTGTCTCCAAGAATCCCTGGTGAGGACAGGTGAGGTCCAGATTTCTCTCAGGCCCGTGCTGCTCTTCAGCAGAGTCCTGAGTGCTGTCCCATGAGCTGCAACGGGGGCTAAATACCAAAACTCTAGACAGGCTTCGCCCTCCAGCACCAGTGGACCGCTCTCTAAAATAGTCACATCCTCTGCAGATGAAAAGGACCGTAAGAAAGTGTAATCAGTAGCTGTTTTTTCCACATAATAAAAAGTGATCAAACTCCATCTTTTATTAGTTTATTAGTTTTATTAGTACCTTCTGAAGTACAAATCCAATGACAATAGCCTCGCCATTCCTTTTAAAGCACTCAAGTCAAATAGTGACATTTATTTTTAACCACGCAGGTTAGGAATAAGCTTTTATGTCGGACCATAAGTTTTATTACTTAAAAAAATAGCAAACCATTCCCTCGTCTCTGTTATTGTAATCAAAAAAAGAAGTACATCTGTTGTGGTGCAATAATCATTAAATGCAGAATTGCAGTTTAGTGTGTTTTGTGCTAATTTTGAACCTTAAGTGCAGGCCCTCATCTTTGACTGCCCCCGGGAGAACATCAGGCTATAAAGATTATTAGCCTGCTTCAGATCATTTAGTGATACGCAGCGAGGTACAGACACACAGTCACAGCCCGCCTGTAGATTATAACAGAACTGTGGACTGCTGTGCCAAATCCTCTTCAAAAAGGGTGGGAACAAAATGACAGTCACAGTCTCTCACTGTCAAAGTGAACTCACACTTTACTGTAACCTCCCTTAAAGAAACACATTTTGCTTTCAAATGTGCAGTTCATTTTCCTTTCAGCTTTTGTCTGTACCTGTTCTTAGTTGGGTCCAGTCACAAATCTGATTATGTCCGTCGTAGGAACACTGTGTACCGTACTCTATGAAAGAAGAACAATGAGTCAAATATTGGTTTAAGTCAGTGTCTGATTTTTTTTGAATGTCATTTAATAAATTGCAACAATATATAAAGTATCCACAAGTCTTAGTAATTGTAAAACGTCATACCTGCATTTTTTCTCCAATCTGGTAAAGCAACTTCAGCCCTGAAATAGAAATAGAAAAACAATTTGTGTATTCTATTCCATTGTTCTTTGCTACAAGTTATTCTAATATTGAAATGATTAAATAATAACATTGAGCAAAAATCAAAATGTTATTCATTCGATAAAACCGGTACAACCCTATTTTTAAACAACATATCGTAAAATGTAATTATCTTGACACCAACCTGCACTGAGTCCATGTCTGAGTTAGAAAGAGTAGAGTCACTGTGACCAACAAATCTTTGAAGATGCATCCAAGCATGGCTGATCTCTTAACGGAAGCCTCCCAGCTGCTCTCCCGTTACTAATACTCTCTCTCTCTCTGTCTTTGATGAGTTGAAGAATAAATGATGAGAGGTAACTGTTTTGTAACCTCTCTGTGGAAATGCAGTTGATTAATGACCCTTTAGCACAGAGGTCTGGCCCTCTTGTGTTGTTCTCAGGAGGAAGGAACAGGTTTTAAAGCCTTTATATCCCCCCCACCTAACCAGGTAACCAGTGGGTGGAGATAGAGGACTGGAGTACAGGACGAAAGGGGTTGGACTCGGTCTGTGACGTTCACATATTCCAAAAGACGAAAGCAACTGACACAGTTACTGTTGCTAGGTCATAAAAAGCATAAAAACCAAGTTAACGGAAAAGAAAATAGTTAGTTAAAAAAAAGAAGTTATCTCTGACCAAAGAGTGCAATGTCAACTATGGACTTCTCACCAATGTTATTTAATGTAAAAGCTATACTTAGTTATAAATACCTTTATGAACACATTGATTTGTTAAAAACACTTTTTCCATAGTTAATGATAAAGTTGTAAAGGCATATAGTACAAAGTGAAGTCTTTAGAAATATCCACACAAAAAATGATGCATTTGTGCTACAAATATGTGTGTTTAATATTAAGAACATGTATGTGTTGGTGTGTATGATGAAAACAGGAACTTGCAACTTGCTTTGCTCACAATGGATCCTTTGTCTGTTTGAGATATACTTTCATATTTGACGTCAAACACGAGTCTCTTTAGCGTAGACGTTTCTTAGATATCTTTTAATAAAAATGTATTTGCTAATGTGTTCTATTCAGAGATACATTTCTTTGCAAATCAAAGCGAAGTATCTGAATTGTTAACACTTAGCAAAGATAAGAGAAAAAGATGAGCCATTAAGAACATCAACTTATGCAATCCATGGTCGAGATAATTACAAAACAAGTGCATGGTTTTCTGACAAAAGTGTTGCAAAAGGCTTAAAGAGGTTTCTGCTACACCATGTTTGGTTAAAGATATCAGTGGACTCTATACAACAGGTGAAAGAAAATGTGATAAGACAGATGTATAGTGTGGGTGTTACTGTCTGATCCAATATTGTGACATTCCTGAAGCCCTGGCGGTATGTGTCAACAGATAGGGTGGCACAGAATAAATATTAGAGCTCTTTAAAACTATCAAACCTAAAAGAACCCCTTTGTTAGGAATTTACTACATGACGCTACAGAGAATATAAACTATCCTCCTGTGTTTGTGCTTGTTGCAAAGAGACGGCAATACACTAACTATCTTACCTAAGGAGATAATCTATGATCAAAAAGACACCTGCCTGATTTCCAAACAGATAACTAAGGCTGTGTCTCAGGGGTTTAAGGTGTGTGATGAATGCCAGAGGAAATGAGTTACTTATAAACTGACTCACACTGTCCCTACAGAGCAGGTACTGATGTGTTCAAAGGCTTTAAGATGAAATAAGGCAGATATATATGGCTCCACAATGTTTATTCAAAACCTGTATTTACACTCTGAGGAAGCACATATACAGTATAGGCTTGCCTTCATTCAGATAACATGTCACACTTAGTATCTTAGTGCCTTTTACTGTGCACATACTTGGTACACTGCCTGGTTAATTTAAGACATGTTACACCCAAATATGCAAATGAGTTATAGTTTTATGGAATTATAGTTTCTATTTTAAGACAGCCATGATAATTACTGGAAGGGAGTTCTTTATCGGTTGATAAGGCATATCCTGAGGTCATGTTAGTTCAAGTGACTTATCAAGGTGTCCTCTTCTTCAAGGACATTATCCTGATGCATCTTATTGGTGGACAATACAGTCAGTTATGTTGCAACATTTCTGCTTCACCCAAAGTGGTGAAATACAATACTAAATGGTAATCTAATCAAAATCCCTTTTTTTTTACTGTATAAAAAAAAAAAGAATGACATCATCAATCAGAAATTGCTACACTATTACAATTCCATAAACCTGTTCTTGTTTTTTAAAGCTTCTGAATGTCTTCAGTCAACAAAAAAACCCATTAATAATCAACCTCGCCCACAGGAAGTGGGAGAAAGGGGCCAAGACCGAGAGCAAAGCAATATACTGCAGGCTTTTCCAAGGATCTTTGTGGACTACAGATGCCCTGATCCATGACTAACAGTTAATAAGGCTGTTCTTGCTCTTTCAATGTCCTCTCTGCTAGCTCTACTGTTTATCAGCTATAAAAAAGAACACCCTGGTAAGCAGAGGAATGTTAATTTTGAAAAAAAGGAGCAAACGCCTAATGCAAAAATACTGACTAATCGAGTCTTAAGATTGTGGTGAGCGGATAAACATACTAGAACAATCTGTAATATCTAACTGGTGATTTTCAACTTGCACTTAGGAGAAACAGATTTATTTTGGAGACAGCTATACAGTACAGTGTTAGTGGGTGGGAGTTAAGAGGCCATTATGCTTCAGCAGAACTGCTTGTCAGATGGTCAAACAGCTTTTATCATTTCTCGATGTGTTTTTTAACATATTGTTAATAATACGTTATTGTTAAAAGGAAGAACAAATGTATTTCGGAAGATGTACGTTCCATTAGCAGGTAGAAGGGGTTGTTCCTGTCTGTGTTTGATTGACAATTGAAACACAATTGCACTGCAGCATATTTGTCATGGGCAGACAGTTTGTTATTAGTGCTTTTTAGCGTAAGGGTCGTACTGGCATTTACCATTTAGATTGATTCAGTTTGCTCTCTTACTGTGATGCATCTGGGCAGCTTTGAGCTCTCTCGCACTTAAACAGAAACACTAATGTGGGTCTTTGTTCAATCTCTGACGTATGTTTTTGAACAGCTTTCAAATCAAATTAATGCAAAACTATGGGGCGCCATTGAGAAACCAAAATGCGTATTAAAAAATATGTTTTTCGCCTTTTGGTTCCAGATTTCCGGTTTGTGGTACAAGACAAGTGATTGACAAAGAAGCTATGTAAGCTGAGTCAAGAAATGCAATACAACAAATCCAAATCAGGACAGACTGAAAATATGTGTTCCTATCCCCGTATTTTAGTGATTGTTCCCATTTTGCCCCTTGATGATTGTTCCCATCTTGCTCCTAGACATGGACACCCAGTTCAAACTAACTATTTCTTTATGAGAATAACCCTAACACATGAAAACCTTTGCCCCTTAATCTTGGGAACTGTCCCCCACCATGTATCTTCAAGCATTTCTTCGACCTTCTGTTAGAGTTCAGTTTGTACCAGGCTCACGCCCAAAGGTCACCCCTGCTGAAAAACAGAAAAATCAATCCACAATGCAGCCTTTCTTCTATGAATAGGCCAGTCAATGCCATATGAAAATCTCCCTTCCAGTCTGATTGTGTCTTAGCGGCCGGCAGTCCCTAGAGATGTCCTTAGCTGTAGCAGCAGGTCAAGGTCACAGTTGATAGATAACACAGGTTAAGACAGGGCAGACGCTAAACTCTCCCTCATGTCAAAGCTTTCGCACTTATACTTTTATTGAGCTCTCATTCAGATACTCGCTCCCTTCCCTTGTATGCTGGAATTAAATGAGGACTACTGGTACCATCATGCTTTTTCTTTTTGCTCTCTGAGGTATTAATAATTCAATGTAGAGTCAAGGTCATCACAGATGGAGACTTTTTTTAAAATAGGCCAGACAACAAGCCCTTTTTCCTGTCTCAAGTTATAACAGAAATCTTTGTTGATGCCCTATTTCTGCAGTTCAAGGAATATATATATATATATATATATATATATATATATATATATCACTTCTTACAGCTTTATCGTGTGTTGACATTTTGACATTTTCTAAACTCTGCACAGGATTTTGTTTCTACTCCAATGTTTATCATGTATGGTCTCCAAAAAACTGACGATTGAGTGCTTGTGAACTTCAATAATATGTACTGTTTACATATATATAATATATATACTTCATAGTTGTGTGCATGAATGTGAGGACATATGTAACTGATTAAGAGGGTCTATAACATTGCAGTTTAAATCCCCTGACCATTTATGGGCATATTCTTACAGGAGCTACAATTTATGACCTATTTTCAAACAGGTTTCAAGAATGAATAGTTACTCACTGAAGGGTGAAAGAAAGCATCGAAAGGAATGTAAATTAGGTATAGGTTCAAGCAATGGCTTTCTTGCAAAAATAAAAAAAGTATTTCAAAACAAATTACACCTCAATATGCAGTATCAGTTTAATATTCATTGAATCATTTGACTTGCCAAAGCATTTCCTAATTTCACAGGGACAAGTCAAACTTGTTAACATTTTGCCTTCAGGCCCAAAAAAGGCACAAGTGTTTATAAAGCAATAAAGCAATTAATAACCTCTGTTTCATTCCATTTATTATCGCAGTAAACACGCTGAAATTAACATTTGTTGGTTTTTGTTTATGTTTTTGTTTGTTTTAGTTTTTCCCTCCCCCTTTCCTTTTTCTCAAGACAAGGTCATGAGCTGTCCTTCCCTTCCCCTCTGTTCCTTCCTTCCTTCACGCTCCATTGAAAAGTTTCCGTGCAATCGTGCAGGTGTTGCTCGGCCTGTGGTGTTTCGTTTCACAAACAGAGCTTGACTTCTCCTTCTACCGAGTGATTGCTAAACAGGTTGTTTAATGAATACAGGTGCTGTGGTTCTGCTCTGCCTATCAGGGAGACATGATCAATACTCCAGGCAAGCTGCGTTTAATTGTCTTTTGTCAACACTCTATGTGAGGAGGCGAGAGGAACATTCCCCAACCCCCACGTCTGCCCAAACCCCAGAAATGTATTCCCTTCTTGATCCTTTATCAGGCTTGTGAAGCATACAGCCTTGGAAGAACACCAGTCACAAACAAAATAAAAATGGTTGTTTGTTTGTGGAGGACTTTACATTAGTACATCGTTTTTTAAATACAGTAACCTAAAGAAGCTGTCATTTTTTATGCACCAAGGTGGAGCTATTTCAACCATCCTAAGGCAATTTTATAATTGCTAAGCTTCTCTACAAGCAACATCCATGATGACTTTTACTGTGAGCTGGTGGAGCAGAGCATTAATATCATGCTTCATTCAACCAGAAGGTGGCACTCTATCGCCTTCAGAAAACTACCCGAGTGTCAGAGCCATGACTGTAACGTTTCTGAAGGTTTATCAAACCAGACGAAATATCATACAAACAACACCTTCTATGTTATACTGCTAATGTAAATGTACAATGTTAAACTGGATTGCATATTCATTTTACATAATACATTTTTTTCCCTATTACATATATTAAACAATTATAATAAATGAAACAGTGGACTGCCCGGAACATTTTGCATGCTTATGAACCTGACCCAGTAACAGATGAAAAGAATGTGAATTTAATTAGGATAACAATTGATCTCACTATCTAGTCTGTCAAAGCAAGATAATTCCCATTTGGGAGGTCTGATAAGAAATTGTTTTTTTCTGGGTTCAGTGATTCTTGCACTGATAAACCCTGAGCCCAACCACAATACTCCGGCAGACAGTGGCCCAGTGTCCTATCTCCCCTCAATTAACTTCAAACTGCTCTCCATTACACGCTACAATGCGACACGCAATTTCATTACCTCACACAGGCCCATCAGCGCTACTAATTGTTTTTCTTTTCATTTCCAGCATCCCTCCATCTCCCAGGGAGTGGGTGTGAAGATATCCCATGTTCGAGATAATAGAAATATACAGCGGTATTGTGGGGTGGGGGGATATATGAGACCGAGAGATGCTACTTGTTCTGGTCCTGTGTACTCGCTGTTTATTGGTTCAGTAAGGAACAGAGTAAGTCCGTATAACCTTCAAAGGCCAGGAACTTGAAGCACTCACCGACACTTAATTCACAATCAACAAAAGGTCAACACAGACCCAGACACATATACAGAGAGTAGCTGTAGAGCTGTAGTTTACTGTGCTAACTGGCCAATGTCAGTGTGGACTCACTTCTGTCCTCCAAACACAACAAATCATTACCTGGGCTCTGCTAGAATATAGAAATACTGTACTTCTGTTGCACTCCAAGCAATGTTAGATATACTTTGATGAGAAAACAACATATTTTCTTTAATGTACAGTTCCCAGATGGACCTGAAAGACATATCGTTCTTAAGAGTTTGCACAGAATGTGAAAATCTGAAGAGTTTAGCTATCAGCAGACTGGAAATGGTTGATAGATGACCAGGATACAAATTGACCATAACAACACCTTATCCATTTAAGATTAGAAAACCTGATTAGTCATCTGGAAAAGTATATTTACCAAATGTGTATGGTCAAAGTATTAGAATGAAATCAATCTTGTCAGACAATATGGCACAGTATGTCAAGCTGTAAATGCTACTTTTTAAGCATATCATGTCTTCCGTTACAGCTCTTTAGCTGCTTAGTGCTTCACAGTGATAACTAACTAGTTTCTGGCTCTGTCTGTGTGTTGTTTCGTCAAAGTGCAGGTAGCAAAAAGTGCTCTGGCTGTAATTAAAGTGATGAGAACGCC
The DNA here is from genome assembly GCF_949606895.1 of Notothenia rossii. Classification (NCBI taxonomy): domain Eukaryota; kingdom Metazoa; phylum Chordata; class Actinopteri; order Perciformes; family Nototheniidae; genus Notothenia; species Notothenia rossii. Next base: position 62,594,606 of record NC_136907.1, read on the forward strand.
TAGACTTAAATGATCCGCAAAGCTTTTCTTTGAGTGCTTTAGAACAAACGACCTCCTTTCACATACACATAGTATTTTACTCCATTGTTAATGTATACTTATTGATGATTATAGTTGCTTTAAATACAATTATGGTCCACTAGTGCACTATTAAGACCTAGTGCTGTATCACATCAGTCAACTCGAGGGAAAAAACACAGCCGGAGCCAGGATGACTTAACTGCCCTTTAACCACTCAGAGGAAAGACATCTTATTAATATTGCACAGAGTAGTGCATATGAGTAGTCGTGGTGAATTTAGACACACTGGGCTCCCTGCATTGGTTAGACCCACAGAATGACTCATTCTGATTTAGATAAACTCAAAATTGTTTTAAGAAAAGTCAGTATTTGACATAAATGAGTCAGTCATGTTGCCTGTGATAGAAGCGAGTGTGTTGAAGGCTGTTCTTTGCTTATGTATGACAGGAATTTTTCTCTGAATGTTGGGCCTGTGAATGGCCATGATTATTTCTTCTTTCTGCCGTTTTGCAGTATGACTGTTGTGTATGATTACACAGTTACTGCACTGCAAATTAGAGCAGCACGGTGCGAGGAAAATATGATTACGTTGTTGAATAGTGCAATAATGATATTACTTTCGATAAACAAACATATATTGAAGTGTCCTCATTTCTGCCTTTCTTCTGATTTCAGTATACTACTAAAATACAACAAATCCCTAAATTAAAGGAAATGGTTTCCAGGTAGATTGTACATTTATACTGATACTTTAACTGACTCAAACTAAATCCCTCAGCATTTTTACCTGGTTTTTGATTTGCAGTGTTTATAAAAGGGCAAGATGAAACCTACTCTGTGCATTTTACAACAGTGTAACATTTATCAACTTACCTATCATGTTGTTTAAGGATCATCTATGTAGTGCATCCATGCATGAGTTGATGCTCACTTTATGAACAGTTTCCTGATAAGACAGTATCACCTTTTAACTTGCCTTTGCTATGACGATACAAAAACAAATGATTGTGCAACCCTACTGCAAGTGCATGTGTTGCATCTGTCATTCATTGTCTCATTAGGCTTAAGTGTATAATCCTGTTGCTTTGTAGTTGCATATGAAGGCAAATTGAGGGAGAGACCACTGATTCTCATACACTTTCAAGAGAGAGGATACCTAACAGAGGTTGAATTCCATATGTTTTCAAGCCCCTCTCCAGCTCTTGTTTCATAACACCAGCTGTTCTTAGACCCCGGTCTCCCAGTTCTTTCCCATATATGAGCTGAATTGAATCGAATGTATCCAATTGAATGTGCCCCAATGACTGATATGTGAGGCAGGGTCTCCAGTCTCAAACTGAAATAGTTTTGGTCGTGCTATCCAGGATTTGATTCCCTCAGCCAACCAGCCGTGACCAGTTTGTGATGAGATGCTGGTCTCCAACCGAGCTGTAGAAATCACATCCATGCTGTTTCACCTTAGCTGAGGCACACAACACTGAGAGAAGGAGGAATACAAAAAAAAGACAAATAGGCAGAGAGAGTGAAAAGGAGAGGGGGAGAGAAAAGAGAGGGAGAGATAACATGAGAGAAGTCTAAAAATGTCCGGAAGCATATAAGAGTGTATAAGAATAGTCAAAGCTTTCATGCACACACACTCTTTTTAGAGCTTTTTCTTTTTGTCTTAGTTTCACCCTTAGTTTAACATTTTTTCACAGGTTGAGATGTGTGGCTGTGGTCTTAAATTGGTCAGCGAATAGGATTTAGAGGAACTGCACCTTCATTTAATTTATTATGTGATAAGAGAAAAAGTGTGAAAAGACTAAACCTTTGGTATTGTAATTACTAAGTGATCTGCATATATTCAAACAACAACGTATTAGCCCAAGGTAGAGTCTCTATGCTCTGACAGGAAGAATAAAAGTATTTTTCTTCTTTTCTGTTAAAAGGAGCAGGCACGGAGGCGCCCTGGCAAACCCTCATTATGTTTTGAAGATCTGTCTTCCCCTGCAGCACCCAACCTATGCACCCTTTTGCTCAACCTAGCTGAAACAGATAACAGTGAGCAGCCGCAACCAGGTAGAAAGGACTGCATTTGAATGTCAACCGTCAAATATCAGAGGAGAAGCTACAAATGGCAGAGCGACTTTGTCGTAAAGACGCGCATTATCTCAACATGAAGCGTATCCGATAAGGTGAATAAAAGCCATGGGACTTTTAATCATGATATTGGAGATTCAGAAACTGAATGGCATTAGTTTGAGGTTGCCTAAGGTAGCCTTGCATACAAAGTTAAAACAATTCATAAGAGACACATAAAGAATAGTCATGGTAGGAGCTATTTGAATAATCGATGCACTGCTTTATTCATGCAAATACAATCTAATTTGTAATTATCAGAGTGGGTGCATGTTTGGAATATTTTTTTAATTATCCCCTTAGTGTATAAGTTACCGCACCCACCCATCTATAGCTGCCGATCTTAATGAGGTAACTAGAGAGTACAGTAGCTCAGTGAAGGGTGAACACTAACACACACTGATGTACAGTTTTCCAGACATTTATGATGTTGTACAGTACATTATTGTGAGGCTCAGTCACCACTGATTTGGTACCAGGCTTGCCATCACATGATAGTGTAAGCGATAAACACCAGTCAGGGTTGTTACAATGGTGACAACTCTTGGTGATTTGCTTGCATCAGTTTGACTATGTTACTTAATACGTGTGTGAGTTGTTTGCCTGTGTGTGTTTATAAGCTAGATATTCCACCATTTGTGTGTTTGCATTAAAAGTTGCCTGACCCCAACTTCTCTGATGCAACTTGTATATTGATGCACAGACAAACAGTATGTTTGCAGTTGTCTCCAGAGGACTCAAACACTGACAGAGTGCCACGGGTGCACGCTCACCTAGTCGATAAACAATCTGAGCACCACAAAGGAACAATAGCCACCATTCTATTGCCCACCGAGCAAACACGTTCTTTTTAAAATGTCAAATGAAAAAGCTGTTGCAAGGGTGCAGTGTTCTATTGATTCAAAATCGGCTCATCATTTGACCACCATGCCCAATTTATGGACTCTCCTCCATCTTGGACACAAAGTGGTGGAGACTGTTATTTAAAGAAAATCTGGGAAACCAAAGGAAATCTTTAAGTCATCATTGTAGTGCATGAAAAGAAGTATAGGAAACGTAACAACACTGACATGTTCCATTTGTGTATAAGTGTTGAAAGAGCAATGGAGGATCAGAAGATCAACAAAACCTTGAATGGCAAATTGTGGATGCTGAAAGGTGCTTCACTGGAAACTGCTATATCTGTCCCGTCTCAAGGTCTGAATATATATATAAATAAAATATATTGCAATGATATTATTGCTCAAACACGGTCATAAAGTTATACAGCCGATTGATTTTTTTGTGGCTGCTTGCAATTATCCTTCTAACAAAGAACACACTTTGCCTTTGTTCCAACAACACAGAGGGCAGAATAATGGCAACGAAAACATTTCATTCTCAGACCGCTAATATTTCACAGTGTGTGGCTACTGCGCTGATCTTAAAGAATTTGACTGTTTTTGAAACCAGGGTCCTTTGCATAGAAATGGGCTCAATTTGCGTCGATTGTCTGCATGTTACCTAATTTTAAAACTTGCCACTTGCACAGGAGAAACGTGAAGCTATTTGTTAGCCAGCGCAGTTGGGGTACAATACACTCAGGGGTCGGCAACCCCTGGCAAGCGTGCCAGCATTGGCACGCGGCACCGTAACCAGTGGCACACTAGGAATAAGTGTGCAAAAATATTTAAATTGTATTTTCGGATCCTGAACGAGACCGCCACCAGAACGCGTCTCCCCGTTACCTGCAGAAGGAAGCCATGCACGCAACGCAGCCCCGCTCTCTTTAACTCCAGGTGACTTTCTGCCACTTTCCCCCGTGGTGCAGTACTGATCGTTTCACCACGGAGGAAAGCACTTCACTAATTGCAGTACCCATAAGGAGCTGTACAAATGCCGCGGTTTTTGCGTAGTTGTGTATTTAGTTGAAAGCCCAGTGGCGATCTGCTCATCTCTCATCGAAATAATATGCTACAAAGGGGCGGACTGGCCATCTGTGTGTTGAACTTTCTTGTCGGCTCCCAGACCGAGGAGGGCAGAAGCAACAAGCTTCAGGTTCAATAACCCACTTTAGCTTAAATGACTGGAGAGAGGCGAGCTCTTCTTGGGAGGCCTTGCATTTATTTAGCTGTTCTTCTGTTTCACAAAATACATCACAGACCTCTGTTTTTCTGCTTCCTCGTTTCACTTCCAGAAACATACACACGTTCTCTCCATAGGTTCTCTCACTGTCGCTCTACCATCCACAAACACACATGCACAAGCCACAACCCTCTCTCTCTCTCTCTCTCTCTCTCTCTCTCTCTCTCTCTCTCTCTCTCTCTCTCTCTCTCTCTCTCTCTCTCTCTCTCTCTCTCTCTCTCTCTCTCTCTCTCCCTCTCTCTCTCTCTCTCTCTCTCTCTCTCTCTCTCTCTCTCTCTCTCTCTCTCTCTCTTAAAGGGACAGCGATCTCATCTCACTCTGCATGACCCTAATATCGTGCTCTGGAGAATCACAGAACGGACGATCGTCCTTATTATTATTATATTATTATGCCGTTTAAACCAATTATTTAAATGTGTTTGTTAAATTCGGCATCATGTAAGTTGCGCTGACAGGTCCCGAGGCTCCCCACGAGCGTCAAGCTCCTCACCCCCCCCCCCCCCCCCCGTTGATAATTATCGATCGTTGGCACGCTGATAACATTTTTTTTTTTAAATGGCACTTCATATCAAAAAGGTTGCCGAGAATTATGTTGTTTTGTGTGTCTTGTCTCTGCAGGTTTAGCTAAATTAACCACTCTTTTTGTTGTTTACCAAAAAATCACAGGGATAATTTTCATCAACTAGTAACAAGAGTCCGAAATAGCTGTTTAAATAGTGACATAGAGAGTAAAACTGCTACTTGGACGGAGACAGAAAGAGAAAAGCAAAGTGCTGTTAGATATGTATGTAGGGCCTACTGTATGTATGTATATGGGTTTCGAGAACGTGTTGCAAATGCTAATACTAATTTCCAATATTCTAAGTCCAAAACGGATCATTGATAAATGTTAATTTCCATTCTGCTAATCAATTCATAAAGCACAGAGCAGAGTCTATTTTAAACGGTCTATGGTCTTGAACCATTGTTTGCTGTCTGCGCATCCACCTCTCTTTCTCTTTTCCTCAACTAAACACTCTCTGTGTACACAGTACGCCACATAATGCACACACTTGACTTTTTGTAATTTCTCAAAATAGTAAAATAAAAAGAAACTAATAAACACATCCACCTACATCATGAACAAAAAATCTGTGTTGAAATTGGCAAAAGACAGAAAGTTAACGTTAGCTAAGGATGATTATTTAGATATATCTAATTCGTTTTCTATCATAATAAATGCCCTTACCCCATGGATTTCCTGGACGATTAGAAAACCTTTACAGAGAAAGAACGATGGGGAAGTGAGACTTTAAACAGTTTTTAAAAATGTCTAATGGCAAAAACTTTGAATTGCAGAGATGTTGTAAAAAATGTATTGGAATTGTATTACCTCTTAGTAATTCATTAGAGTAGTAAAGCACAACATACTGCACAAGCTGTCCAGATAATTCAATAAAATCAGTGCTGTGCAAATTCACTGAATTACATTCCCACTATTTTCCTGCACTTCTAATCCCATTTGGAGAAGATATTGTTGAAGGATAGAAGACACATAAAGAGACAGTGATACATATCTAAGGCATGAGATATTTGTATTGGTCATCCTTACATTATAGTCTGTAAGAACAAGGTATGGAGGGTGTAACAACGCTCAGAGCGCCTGGGGGAGGCTAGAGTGCTGGAAAACATGGACAAGCAGGAAAAGTGTCTCATGGAAAGCCGGCCTTTACAAACACCCTCTAAAGCTATTAATCACCTGTCACTGATTTATATAAAGGAATCGTATGATTTAGCTTTGTCTGTTTCTGTGTGTTTTGTTGACTTTGAAAAAGCCACTTGTTTTTGTGGCAGGTGTTTCTGCTACAGCTGCAAGTCATTTGATCTCTATAAGCAAAATACTAATACATGTGTTCATGCTGCTTTTATAACAGTGTGTTACTTTTTTTTAATGGTCCAGAATAGCAAATGTTATTGCAAATTACAGTTTTTTTATCTACATAACACAGTGGGACTATCTTTGAATGAACCATGTAGAGGTTATCAAGATGTTGAAGCAAATGACATCCGATCTAGTCCAACTATCCATTATGTAATCATATTTGTGGATTTGTATTACAGCTATAGTGGAGCCCTGTATGTAGAGACTGCAAAAGGCAACAAAAAAACCTTAAGCAGAAACAAAATCCAGCAGTTATCGATATGTAGGAGTACTCTGAGTGAATCTTTCTCTCATTAGCTTCTATCAAGCTTCAATACTAAGCCTGTGTTTGTCTCTCTGTGTATTTGTGTGGTGCTTTCCTATGTGGTGTGTTCTTCAGGCCTCGATAGCTCTGTGATGAATCCTTATGGCCCAGCAGACATCTGCCTGTATTACAGCTGGGCCAGACTAATGAACTGCACCCAGACACAGTCATAATCAGATTAATGATTGTGTTCAGGTATAAAATGACCAACATCAATGGGGAGAAAGCCAGATAGAGGTAGATAGTAGCCAATCAATAGCTAAAGGATGATTAGACACTGTGGACAGGCATGGAGCCATGGTCAGAGACCAACCAGATGATTCTACGTCAGAAAAAGCTACTAGGCCAGGGAGCAAAACAAATATAAAAGGTCAACAGGTAGTCAGGGGCCTGCAACATTCTGTCGGCCTGCTGTTGATGCCATATGGAAAATGAATGAATGCTGATCACTTGTATTTTTGAGAAGCATATGGTGACAAAGGTCAGAGCCATTCATGTTTTGCCCCAGTCACATCCCCAAGGACAGTTTGACTCATGGCATCGACTGTAAAAAAGGATGATAATCACAGATTAAACTTGAAACCTCTCACCAAAAGTCTGTCACACAAAACTGCACATAGGAGCAAATGTCAGAAAAAGGTAAAGCCTGTGATATCGAGAAAGAACAATATGCATATTAATTATGTCATAGGAGTTGAATTGGCTGCTTTATATCAAACGTGTATCTTTGGCAGTTTTTTTTCCCCCGTCTTTTCCCAATTTGAATGGAATAATATTTTATAGTTTTTTAGTAATCAACCCAATAACAAGATAGGCTTTGTCATATTTTATTTGATTACTGTCTGCTGAGCTTGTTGTCTTAGTCTGTATTTATTTTCGTCCAATATCCACCCATTCTGTAAACATAAAGAATATCTGTCCAGATGAACACTTTTTTGTGGTTTTGAAAGCACAATTTTTGTTTTTCTGAGTTTTTGTGAATTTCTGTTGTGAAACCGATTGTGTCTTGGTCACGCATACCCACTCTGTCATGCCTGTATGTGCACCACACACTACTTCAGATCTATGGGATAAAATAAATCTCACATAATCAGATACTTGATATGTAGTGTGCATTTTGATTGCTATTATTTTCATTGTATCATCTTGGCCACTTGAGGGTGAGCTCAGGTAAGGATAATTTCAGTCTTTGTGTTTATTGTGTAACCAAGTGCAACAGCATGACAGAAGAGCAGCAGCTTTACCAGCCCAGTAGCATCTGCTAGATGGCACAAACAGCCACCCCTTATTTACCCTGGCAGTGACTAATTGGAGTCAGCTTAATGGCCGGAGGTGGAGCTCACGCTAAAGGAGTGGGAGTCGAGACTAAAAAAAGCTACTGGAAGTTGTAAAACCCAAGTGTTTAACATGAAACATTTAAGAGATGTTTACTTCATGTTCCGGTGGCTCACAGTAACATGCTTACCTAATTTCACATAGCTTCCGAACATGTTTTCCCCACTTTGCTATTCAGAGGGTTCATTACAGCTGATTGCCATTTGGCTACATTTAGGCAGCCCCATAAACTTTCTCCAAATGAGTGGACATGGCACTAGTGGCTTGAAGTGCCTCTGGAAAACTGGTTTATTTTTGCTCAAATGAGTGGATCACCATCGCCTGCTCTCTAAAGTGGGTCATATTCCACACAGGCCAGATGACACTTTACCCAACCAGGCTGGGAGTCATTATGGGCATATAACTATACCCACCAGCAGGCAATGCCCTGTACCTGGGAGTGCAGCTTAACTCTGCCAGTCGTTGTGTTCTGCTATCACAGCCCAGACACATTACAAAAATCCAACCTGTTGAGTCATATCAATCAGGAAAATGTCATGTCCATCTTTATCTTTTTGTCCCTTGAAGGGAAATGCTATGTGCTGCCTTTCTATCAGGCAAAATCCTTGCAGATACACTGAGACACACATGGAAGCAAAGAGACAATAATCTTTTTCAAGGCTGGTTTTAAATCAATCCTTATTTGTCACAAGTAATAAATCCCTATAAGTTTTATATTCTCTTTTCATTTCAAACCTTTATTTATGCAGGTGAATCCCATTGAGATCATTGATCTCTTTTTCAAGGGTGACCTGCTGCGAGTAGGTTCCACATGAATACATATAAACATAACAGAACAACAAAAAGGACATCATACAGTATATTTACAGCGACTGCAGTTTACATAGCTAGTAACATTTACAGGTTCCAACAGATTCCGATTGGATAGCATCTATCCTTGCTTTAAAAACCTTTAGTGGAACCAAACTGCTAAGCTTCCATTCCTTTTGCAGACTGTTCCAAGACAGAGGAGCTGCGCATCTAAAAGCTATCTTCCCTAAGACAGTCCTAGCAGTTTATATTTCAGATAAGTCTGACATTTAATATTTTTGGTTTCTTTTTAAGTGAGAATTTAAAGGCTGCTGGGATGGCGAAGACGAAGGGCACTCCCTGCCCGAGATCCTCCATCTCCACCACGTCGAGCTCTGGGTCCTCCACCGGCGAAACGTAGCACCCCTCGAACACCGCCACGATGTACAGGCGGCTGGATCGAGTCAACAACCGGCAGGCCCTGCAGACTGCTGATGGAGGCAGGTTAGCCGCCGCGTGGTCAGACCCCAGACACTCGATACACCGAGTATGGGGATCGTCACTCCCAATAGAACCCGGACACGAAGGACACGGGCGCTCCGCAGGTGAGTCCATACTGTCGTTTGTGTTTTAAAGAACATCTTCTTTCTTCACTCAGTTACTTCTCGTATGCTGCTTGGCTGAAGAGAAAGGGATAGCAGTGAGCGGGTGAGGCCGCCTCTTATGCGTCAGGTGCGCGCGCGCATTCAGGTAGGCCCGCCCAGGGGCCGGCTACGTCTATGGAAGTCTCAGTGAAGGAATGCGTGCATGATAGGATATGGGGGAGTACCCCCATAGAGTCCAGTAGAGGGCGGAGCCTGTGAGAAATATAACCAGTGTTGCAGGAAGCTGAATGCCTTTTTATGTGTCAAACTTTGCAGTTGTAATCAGGAGATGCTATACATGATCTTCAATGGATATTTCTTTGAATACGATCAATGGATGCTCTGTCAATATTTTATCTTGGGGCACTGCAGACTTAATGCATATAAAGGTCACCTATTATGCAAAACCCACTTTTCATGTCTTTTATACATAAACATGTGTTTAAGTTTCAGGCAAAAATATTTGCTCACTTTTTGTCCTGATCCATTTATATAAAAACCTTTCTGAAAATGAGCTGATCAGATTTTGGCCACTTTATGATGTCATGAAGATGTGCTGGCTTGTGTAGCCATTAGCCAATAACCAACCAAGGTAACCCCCCAGTGACTGAGCTATTGGGTCTATTTTAGGTACTTCTATCTGATCAGCTAGTTAAAATACAAAATATGCTGGAGGGTGGCTTCAAAGGTTCAATTTAGATTTTCCTGTCTGAATTATTGTCTCTGAAAACTAAATGTTTTGGTTACAATTGGATGGCTCTTTCACCCTTGTTGCAACATAGCCTTCTGAATGACTCAGTTCATGTCTAAACTTCTGGTAGGTTCCATTTTCCTTGGCAGGGATCAGATAAACTCAAAACATAAACACTTTATTTTCTGTTACCCAAATGTTGTTGAGTAGGCTAGCCTGACTCTCTGTTTGAACTCCAAGCTGAGTGCAGGTCATCAGTGTAGATATGGATAGCTTAGCAGACCGCTGCTCTCATCACATATTCAGAAGGAATCATTTGCCATTGAATGCTAGTCAAAGCTTGCAAAAAGTCTCTTTAATGGTCCCCTCTACACTGTAAGACTTATGAATAAAACACATCAAGATCAATAAATTATTGACTATATGTCATCAACTAAGAAACCCCTAATGAAAAAGTGATATCAATCAAGAGTGTAATGCGATGTATGCAAACAAAATCAATTTACTTTATGTGGCCACTAATCAAAAGAATTATAACCCTGAAAATATAAATATAACCTAAACATTAAGATGGAGAATGGAGTAATCATCTTTACAGTTCACTTCAACACATCCCAAGCAGCCTTTTAGATTCTGAAAACTGGGAAATGCCTTTTTTTTTTTACCATTTAAGCAACCCTACATGTGAGGTGCTTTAAAGCTTTTGGATGGGAAAACTAAAATCATTATCTAATCGCAGGGTGTGTTAATGATACCGTTAACCCCCCCACCCAAAATAAAGTTTATGCTCTATAAACGTTTACCTAAGAGTCATGCAAATGTCAGTATTTACTGACTGTGAGTTAGTAATTGACTGTGCCCTTGAATAACAGCCATGCTTTACTTCTTCCACATCTCAAATGTATAACACCGTGGTCCACATTTCCATGCAAATAGGCTAGAATTGCATCACAAAATATTTAAAATACTCACATTATCAGTCTCTGCCTGTGTCTGCTGTCTAAAGCTAAATAGTGAAGTGCTTCTGGCTGTCTCTTTCTGAAGAGCGACGAGGCATGCACCCATTTTCTGTCTTTCCCTGACAGCCCTGTGATGTGTACAAAGCCCCCATTCCTCAGCTGGGAAATCAGCCTTACTACAGCCCCGTCACAAACAATCAGCCCTCATTACCCACTACACAGCATCACATTCTACCCCATTTACCTGCAATACTAGGGCGTAGGCTTGTGCGTCAATGTGTATGTCTCGCACACGGTTTATGATGATTTTGTGGTTGCACAATGAATTGTGAGTACTCTTAAGTGAATTGTCGGGTAGCTTTCCATCTCTAACTTGGTAAATGAGCTCTATGGTGGTACTGTGTGTGGATGATACCGTGGCCCTCCAACCTTGCATTGAGTAGACCAACTGTCAAATTCAGAGAGGTGCTTTTATCGTCCTGGTGCGCTGCCCCCCATTACCTTCCAGGCACACATAAACATGTATGCAGCGTTGTTGCTCTTTCTGTCTATGTCTCTTTGAAGGACATGATGATCACAACAAAGCTCGTGTCAGGGAGAGGGCCATTCCAGGAATTGAGTGTAATTGGTGAGGAGAGGTGTGAGCTGGTTGCTCTGTGTGTAAGTCGATTACAGGCTGGCGTATGTGAGACCCCCTCAGGGCAGCACAACATGGCTGTTGATACGTGGTGTGAAATAAAAAGCATGTTGCTCATGAATTAAACATTGGAGAAGGCCCAGCGAGGAAATTGGGAGAGTGGAGAAAACAAGGGAATATGAAGACTGAAAGAGAAAGAGGCATAGACCTCGCTTCATGACAATTACACAGCAAACAGGTGAAGCCAACCACCAGGAAGCAAGCGGGAATTAGCTGAAAGCATGCAGCTCCATTGCAGCTGCCATTTTACATTGTTCGCAATTCATTGTTGCTGTTTTTTGTACTTACCCTCCTGCTAACAATGAGCTTGTTTTGCATAGTCCAAATCATTGCTTATCACGTTAGCCAAAGAAAGGCTTCCTCATGCCCAAGCTTTTGTTCTCTCTTGGAAGTGTGTCGTTTTTAGGATTAGTCTCTTTCATCATTCTAAATAGGTCCCTTTTGGGCTATTAAGCTTTACTCAGCACAGTATGCTTCACTGCCCATAAAAAAAGAGAACATACTCTTATACAGTGTATAAAAGCCTAAATGTCATCTGGAAAATAAAGGGTTTGTTTTCCTCTTCTTGAACTTCCCAGTTTTGTATGAATACGTTGCTGTCACACCTCTGCAACCCTTGCATATACGCACACATTAAATCGAATACATGTCTTCAGATTCAATGTCAGATTAATATAACTTTTGTAGAAGTGATTTTCTGTGTTCTCCATCTCTGTAAACACTGAAATCTAATGGCTTTTGTTTGAATTGTACTGTTCTGTACTGAATATTGAGATAATACAGATAACATATTTATCCTACCTTGTGTTCTACTGCATATGCACTGGATCAGTTTATCCTCAATTCACCACCTGAATTATTACAATCGAGATCACTGGCTTGTGCGAGCAGATGCTTGACTTCCCACTTCATATTATATTTGATGAAATATACTTTGTCTATGTTAAAATGATAAAACTGCTTTGTTCATTTGTTTTGGGAACTTTACTTTGTGCTGTATCTTTGTCAAAATGTTGTTTGCGGTGTATTCCTGTAGGTTTCATGCTTGTTACGAACTTAAGATAGTTACTCAGGCAAACACCACAATTCACTTTCAGTTCACATATTTTCTAGACTGCAATTGTAATTGAGCCTGGTATTTTAAAGAAATAGAATACATAATAAAACTAGGAGCTCATTATAAGCCAAGACAAGGAAAATAAAATAATGCAGTGGGCGTTCTCTATTTGGCTCTTTTTCAGAAATAACTTGCAGTACAGTCGGTCCGTGGACATAATTAACAACCTGTGATGTAGATAGTAGGTAATTAAATATGTATGGACATTAGTCTCTGAGCAAGGCATGTCAGCGTTGATTTATATATCTGCAACAAAAAAAAGAAGCATTCTGAGGTTTTCTGAGTGAATGTGGCAGACATGTTAATTTTATCAGTTCATTTACTTTTCAGCCCTCAATGAAACGGAACGAAATGGCTTATCTCTGTCATATTTTAACTGAAATGACATGGCTGCTGCACCGTGGGAGCCAACCAGTAGAACATCATCCAATTGAGATTGTCACAGTTGAAAATGATGCTCATTTGAAGACACATGACAAAACAAAGTCAGCACGTAGTCAGATTGCCAGGGATCGAGATTGTCCAGTGCCAAATGAGCATCACCAGTGCAGCTTTAGCAATTCAAATCACCTCTCTTCTGTGCTTTGCATTAGAATGCGAGACAGAGAAAAACCTTGATAATGGTTTTCATTTACCCCCCAGGCAGACTAATCACACCAGCATTGGTTCCACTCACTGCTCTGCCTTATGCATTGGAAATACTGCAGCCCAGCACTGTAGGTGGCAGTTGAGCAGGTTGGTGCCCCCGCATCACCCTGTGTGCCACTGCCGGCTTTCAAAACAAAACCTCCAGGGCATGAGTGCAGAGGGCCTTGGCAGATTTGTCACATTACATAAAAAACCCTCATACAGTACATACAGTAATATATGTATGCTTACCTGTGCTGTCTCATCATCCGGGGTCAGATCTAAAAACATTTCACACAAAAACCATGCATACTCCACTTTTGTGATATTTTCAACAAAATAATGGGCAACACAATATGTTATGCAATAGTGTTTGATTGTATAGGGTAAATGGAAATACTGAATAATGTGAGAAACCAAATCGCAATGCTATTCCCTTAGGGTTAGGGTTACACAGATAATTAGTTGTATTATTCGCACTACACAGTACACTCGTAATTTAAAGGGCTTTAGCACCGTCAAGTGTACTTTTCTTTTGTTGCTTTTTTCATTGTATTATTTAAAGCATTGCTTTGTCTCAATAATTATTCATTAGCTTTCCAATTCTTGATGACAGGGATGGACATTGTATTAATGCAAATGAGGGAGTAAAGGTACATTTCAAAATTATAAATCAACTATTGTGTGTAAGGATTCTTTTTGTTGGAGGACCTCATCTATGGCACCTAATGAATTGTGCGTCTTCTTTTAATTTGCGTGTGATAATGCCGCTGTGGGAGTAGAAATCACGTTTGTGCAAGCACAGTTTTTTTTAAACCTGTGGCTTTGTAAGTGTTTGCTAAAATACAGGTTTTGCATGCTCTACTTCTGTACATGCACAGAGTTAAGTTCTAAACAAAATAAGTAGTAGTAGAGTGAATTGATCATGGACGGTGTCAGCCTGTATCTAAATTGTGCATGGTCACTGTCAATAGTCTCTGCATAATGAGCAGTGCAGTGCTGTTGATGGAGCTGTGGTGAAACACAGCTAACATAATGTTATAATCTCAGGCAAATGCACTGAATTATTAAAGATACATTTGACAGTATCCATATGTGAGTTGAAACCGGTATGGATTATTCATCCCTATTTTTCCTCCATAAATATCCTGTACAGTCATCATTTACTAAGACAATTAAACAACTCGCTCATAATGTCAATCATTCGTGCATTCAAGCCTTATTCCACCCTGCACTAAGTAATCCTGAGTAAGAATTTGTTATAGCAGTGTGTTGTTGTTTAAATATTTTTTATATAAAGATATTTAGTCATTGCGGCATCTTTTTTTCTAGGGTCCTGCTGATTTATCTTGACATTAGCCATAGCATTTGGTTGATACAGAAAAACAGCCAAGAACCCTTACAGCTAGTAACCTCAACCAAGCTTTTGATAATTAATCATTCAGAACCGAAGGTTCCATTTGTGGAGATTGTGTCTATTTGCCACATGGTCGAATAACTGAATAAGTCAACAGCGACAATGAGAGAGAATTTGTTCTTGGCTTAGCCATCTCTCAAAATAACTCTCCTGAGGCTGAAAATGAGACGATGAGGAAGAGGAAATGGGAAAGCCAAATGCATGCTGACACTGTGCACCGCCATACTTGCTGGGCTGTCTATAAAATAATAAAGATGGAACATTGAGGTCATACTTTATTCAGAGTAAAAGCTCTGTGTTTTTGTTGTGTTAAAAGACTAATAATAAACCCTGTCAAAGTCTGTTTCTGATTCTGTCTCCTCACAATATATCTATAATTACGTCATGTCAAGTCCGCTATGCTATCGCAAAACTAAATTAGCGACCAAACGTACCAGAATGAGGTTATGCAGCTTCGCTTCTTTGCATGGTATAACAAAGGCCATCCTTAGGCATATACCGTACAATGATTTTACTAGCAAATGAGGAGGAAATGTAAGACACAATGCTTAAATGACCAGCATGCGTTGATTCCCAACACAGATCTGAAAGTTCCTGTTTCTCTGCTGTGACTCACTTATCTGTGATTTGAGGCTTAGGGATGTTCTGCTCAGGATTTACAAACAGGAGATTGTCATTACAACAATGATGCAAGGACAGGTTTTCTTATTGTTTTCCGTGATGGTTGATTAGGTGGATGAACTCATTAAACAACATTCTCCTGCATGATTAGCAAGAGGCTGACGATCAAATTTACCAAGGATGATTATAAATCAACACTTGAAGTCCCAGACAGAGGTTATGAATTTATAAACTTATAAACCACCTTCTTAATGACCCTTTGTAACCCCTGCTTTATAAACATTTTGTATATCAAATATACTAACAAGAGCAAATGTACCCATTTAATATATGTCTTTTCTTTTTTGTTTTGAGGAAAGAGATGAAAGATGTAAAGAAAAACATCAGTTCAATTACCAATGTTTTTAGCTATAAGTCTGTTTTCTGTTAGTGGTCTTTACGGAAAATTAAGAATTGTAACTTTTGGCCATTCTCTATCTGAAACCCACAAGCCGTAATTTGGCAAGAGGAAGCTGAATTCCATTAAATGGAAAAGCTTTTTGTTTATCACAAATTAAAGAATAATTCTACCTTTTTATTAGATTTTTCCCGGCAAAATGTTTTGCTTCAAATTGATCAAGCCTAATTAAAATTATTTTGTGTCTTGTTATCTCACACATTGCGTGGATAAAGGACAGTCTAGGAAAGAAAAGGATAGATTTAAAAAAGAAGTGTGTGAGTGTGTGTGTGACTTCATGCTCTATCTGCCTGAATGCTACTTCACTCCACTGCCACTGATCAGGCCTGTCAGGGAGCAGCAGCATGGGTCTCTGACCTGTCACATTGTGGTGTGGCATTGTTTGATGATAAGAGGGTGCTGAAGACACTCCACAGCCTTTGGGGTGATCAAGTGGTGTAGAGGTGCAGCCTTACTGCCCTAAATTTGTCTCGGGCTGTGGCTGAGTCTGTCAGATGCTGATGTTTTTTCCCTAACCCTCATTTTAACATTTTTTTACGCTTTGTTTTCACCTACCCTTTTTCCAATTGATTGGTCCGACCCTTTGTCCTTTTCTTAAGTTCCAAATAAATGGTTTCATGCTTTCATCCATTGCATTCGATCTCAGAAAGACTGAGGCATAAACTTGTGCATGCTGGATTGTCCTCTTGTTTTTATGAAGCTCTCAGATCCAAATGTCTTTTTTTAATGCTTTTCAGATATGTTTTCGGGTGGTCCGGGTGAATGCTCATCTTTCTGTTTTTGAAAACGCAAAATGTAAGGAATGCCTGCAGGACATGTATTTCAAATTTGACAAAACCTTCCTTTAGGATTCATTGATTAACTGATTATATTTTGTTGGTCAAAGGTCAAGGAAATTGGGACCTCACATCAGTCTCATTCTTGCGATCGCGATATTTCAGGAACGATTGGAGGGTATTTTATTACATATAGCACAAACATGAACTGGGACTTAATGTCACAAAACAACAAAAAACACATTTTTTACTAAGTAATAAAATACATTTGTAAACTGCAATTGACTGGTTGACAGAGATATATGGCACGAAATAATTTTTTCCAGTTCTTTTTACTAGTTTCATTGCTCTTAGATAAAATCGCTTTGCACTTGACTTTCAGTTCTTCTTCATAAACCTCTGACTTGATTTGCACTGCTTCATAATGAATCATGAAACGCTATGCCTGAATACATTCATTGAAAGAGTGACTGACTGCAGGAGCAAAGTTGTTTTGATATTTACAATCCTCCCTCGCTCTTTAAGACACCACTTTGTGAGTCTGCCAGTTTGTATACCATATGCTGGGTTCAGGGACTTCAAAGCCCTTTGGATAAATAGGAGAACTGCATCATGCTTTGGAATGTGTGAAAATAAATAAAAGGCCCTAAGAACATCCAACTTAGGGCTCTTAAAAGCACATAAAGGCAGGTATGTGTCTTTAGATGTTAGCGCTAGCCTTGAGCCACGACCAATGATGTTCTTTCTGTAGTCTCAGATGTGCTGGCTGCTTTTTTTTACTTCATTTGAGCAGTGCTTAAGCTTTGATCTTTACCACTCGAATATGGCAATGTAAAGTTTTTAAAGAGACAGAAATACTATGTCAGCTTTTAGATCACGCTGCTACTTTGGTTTCAACATTTATTTCCCTGTTTTTGAAGATTACTTCTAATCTAATTACATGGGGCAACACAGAATACAGGACTCTAAATGAATGTTAATGTTACAGCATGTCTTCTGGATGTGTAATAGCAACTGTAATTGATTATAAATTGGGTGTTCAACTTCACAGCTTGTTCAGTTGCCCCACGTTTCATATTTGTAGATTTGAGTATTTAGCTCTGCCAATGGAAAGCTACTGCTGACCAGTGCTATACATTCCACGTTACGTCTGTGTCCATGCCTCTAACTGGCCTTCAGTAACAATGACATGTAAATCTAAACAGTAAGCCAAGGTATTACAAAAATACATAGAGTGAGTTTGTGTTCAACATTAATGTATATTTTCAAATAAATAGTAATGTTGTAAAGTCACCAGTCATGGTTCCATTTCCTTCTATAATTCCTCCCTGGGTGTAACGACGAGACGCCGTTACTGCTATTTATTAAATGGCATTAATTATATAAGTGTTCACCCCTAATCTTGTCTGTTGTTTTCGGTGGTCTCTGTGTTCCCTCCTGCTGATTATCCGATTGTGTTCACCTGGTGCCCTGTGTTTGCTCCTCCCCTCACCTGTGTCTAATTGCTCCCCCATCAACTGTGTCTTGTTAGTCTGTGTGTATTTAGGTTCTGTGTCTTGTTAGTCTGTGTGTGTATTTACGTTCTGTGTCTTGAGAGTGGTAGTGTGTGTGAGATCCTGGTGGCTGCAGGCTGGGCTCATGTGAAACAGCAGCAGCAGGATTGAGGCTGTATGTAATGTTTTAATAAATGCCCACACCGGGTTATATTTTTGGACGTTCTGCCTCTGCCTCCTTGCTTGGTCGGGCCGCTCAACGGTCAGCTTCACACTGTGGATTCAATATTTTCGGTGACAACGCAAGTCATAGCAATGTGTTTTTATAGGGACAAGAGACAAGACTGGTACACAGCTTTTAAGCCTCACATATTGTCTTTTATAATTTTCCCATGTTCCCCTTTAAACTGTGGGTTTTCTCCGGAAGTGTTTCCTTGTACGGTGTGAGGGTCTAAGGACAGAGGGTGTCGTATTGTCATATTGATATTCGGTACAAACTGTGAAGCCCACTGAGACAAATGTAACATTTGTGATAATTGGCTATATAAATAAACATTGATTGATTATAATCAGTCATCATGGCATGCTGTCCAGTCAGCACTACATTTTCTAGGAAATTATGACTAGTAGGATCAGTTATACACTTGATTATTTGAACTACTTCAAACACAGTCAACACATCTTAGCATTTCTTTCTTAAAATGGCTCTTTATATTTGACAACTGATTTATTTCAAGTCAGTATAAGGCTTAAAGGCAGTGCCTCTCGTCAACAATACACATGGATGATCTTTAAAAGCTGCCTTGCTGCTGTCCAGATCCCCTTTGCTTCCTCACTACACTGAATAGAACATTATCTTCCCTTCCCCCACGTCCTTTCTATCTTCGCTGCCCTGTCTCGTGCTGATATCTTGTATAACAGCTAAACACTGTTGCCTGCACCCCTACTGATTTTCATCAAAATTGCATGCATCACCCATTCTCTCTTCTGCTTTATATCCACCTTTAAGGCAATATGTGCTTAGAAAGATGGTGGGCTGCTGGCCATTACAATGATATGTGCGCCAGACATATTCTCTGCCTCAGAAGAAATGTGAAAACTCAAATGTATAAGAGTTAAGTACACATAAAAGTAAATGAATCGCAGATATATAATAACATGCACATTCATTATTGAATATAATATGAATATTAAAAGATATATTATACATAGACACATATATACATAGACACATATATACATAGACACATGTATATATATATATATATATATATATATACATCTATATTTAATTAGAGCTTTAATACATTATAAATCATATCCTTTTTAATAATTTGTGAGCTGCAATATCCCAGCTGTTAACGTTTTTCGTCATCAGATGTTTTATCTTGACCTCTGGTTTTGATAACTGTCAGATTCTACATGCCAAGCCTCAAAGAAGGCTGAACATGCTCAATTACATTATAGTCCCAGACTGAAGGCTTCTAATTCCAAAGTTAAATGTACCTATGAATGTAAAATATGTTTATATTTTGGAGAATATTTATAACTATTGGGCTAAGTAAAAAAGCAGTAACATTGAAATGTAATTTTAGTAGTACTGCATCTCCTTACTACTGTACATAAACACCTTATGCTGTTGATGGCTTTATTTGATCTCTTCCTGTAACTAGAAAGTGATATTCTTGCTGTCTTTCTCTTTCCGAGAATGCAGTCGTGAAACATATGGGCAAGTTTATCTCTAATAGCGATAGCTTATTTATATAGACTACAGATGGGACTATTACTGTAGTGTTTTTCTGAATTACCTCAACGTATTCAGTAGGACATTGCTGAATCAGCGGGGTCCATACTGTATACACCCGCTCTTTAGAGAAGGGAGAGTTAACTTCTTAAAAAGTCCCTGTAGTCTGACATTAACTTTTGATAGACAATGAGAGGATCATTTATTTCGAAAGGTATGAAAGGTTATAAATGTATAATTTAAAAAGGTATTCTCTTTGAATATATCTTTCAAAGTCATACAGACAGAATATGAGAGAGTAAAGACATATTTAATCAGAAAGACAAGAGAGAAAGACAGACATAAGAAAAGGTTACAGAAACAGGTTAGTACAGCTCCTGCCTGCATATGTGTGTCTCCATATTTGGAAATGTCTCCGAGCATCTCTGATTGAATAAGCATGATATCAGATTCGGTGAAAACATGTGGTGTGCTGTCATCCAACGTGGAGCTGTCAGTGTTTACCAAGACATGCAGAGTGTGAATTGTGGAGACGGTCTCATCTAGAGAATGCCCTCCTGTCTCCGTGGACTACCATCGGCTCTGTTTGGCTCGTTTCCTAATATTATCGAATGTTTCTTTTTTTTATGACACTGACTCATGGATCTCTAAGGACACAAACAACATGATGAGCAAATGTGTCGCCTCCTCTCCAGCCAGTATACATTATGGTGTTGTATATTCAGCTGTGTTGATGTTGCACCTCTGTCTCAGGAAGCATTGCTAGAACGCTATGGTTCAATGTTGGCCTCTTTTAAAGGAAGTTGGAATAGATCATTTGTTTAGTACTAATTGTTGCCTGTCGACACCTTACTTGGGATAATGTTTTCCTTATTTGTGATTGTGCGAGAATGCCTCTGGCAACAGCATTAATACATTCAGTTGCACTGTATGCAATGACCGTCAGACTCTGATGGACCTTGAGCATCGGAATAAATACTGAACATGGAACAACAGCAGCATGTCACCTGCAGGAAACAGCTTCTCCGCTCAAATTTTTTATTATTTCCAATTGGCTCTGCTACTACTGGATCCCCATCGTGTTTCTGAATCGTCAGTCAAATTTCCATGAACACTTTTCTAGACTGGAGACAAGGCCAACTGTACAATGTTGAATATAGGCTGGGGCTTTGTAACCTGGAAAAACACTCTCTGTCTATCTCAGGAAAAAAAATATGTCAAGGACGAGGTCACAAAAGACCACCTGAGCAGCTTTCTGCACCAGGCTGTCCCTTTGTGTCAGAGCACCGTTCACAGAGAGAGAAGAAATACATTTCCTCTGATGGAAGCGATAGAGGGAGAACATTATTCGTTTTTTTTTGCACTGGGCAGTTCTGACAGAAGGCCCCTTAACAAGAGCTCTGCCCCTGTTTAACCCTGTGTCGAATTTAGCAGCCCAGCAGAAGGAAAGGTTGCGTTTGACCTGGGGCCAGACACCTGGGCAGGGGAGGATTCAGGAGTAAGCTACTGGGACCAGCTGCTGGTGAAACTGGTTGTGGAATTCTTTTAAATTATATAATAAAGAACCAGGTTATTGATGACATCTGTTGTATTAAACCTCACAAATACAAACCCTTTAGAAATAAAGAAAATTCTACCTCAGATCACTGACATATTTTCAAAAATCCAATTCAAATAATAGGCCACGCTCAAAACCATAGACTACTATTCTCATTTTGCGATAAAGCACAAAACCATGGCTAGGTCATTGCACTTGACAGTGTGGTTAAGACCACGCACAGTCATCTTTTGAGATCTGCAGATTTGATTAAATACAATTTGAATTGGCAATAAGACAACAGACCCCTCAGCAGTTTTTCTTCACCCAGTACTTTGTCTTTGGGGTTAATTTAAATTTGAGAGGAATAGGACAGCGTTATAAAAGGATACAAAGGGTCATTTGTGAAGAGTAGAAATGTCTTGACACAGTTCCATTAAATGTGCAGTACCATTCACTGATCTGGGCCAAGGTGTCCTAACAGTTAGTCTTCCTTTTTTCCAACCTGGAGTTAGTGAAAGGAATTGGGCTGGCAGTCAACGGGCAACTGCATGAATGATACATGTTAAAGAGATCTCTTTCCTGGACTTTAATTGAGAGGGGGGAGAAAAACAGTGCTCAGAACTGATCCTTATCTAAGCAAAAACTACGATACATTGTTGTTAGAGACACCCGAGAAAAGAGGATGAGGAGTTCATATCTTACTTCTCCGGGGGGTGGTTGGTATTTAGCCAAACCTGTCTGTTGCAGATAGTGATCAAGGATAAGACATGGTCTGTGGCAGTAGTGATGCAGGAAGACAGAAAATGCATCCGACCACACATATTTGATTTCTCCTTAGTGAGAGAGATCTGCCGGAGTGAAGCCTATTGAGAGTGTTGGAGGTGAACGCCTGCATATAATATAACTTGTGTTTTTCAGTCAAGCACATGGAATGTATAATATATTATATATAATTATCATTAAGATAACTAACACAGAAGGAATGTAAAAATGTGTTAGATAAACTTCAATGAAAGCATGTAATTTGCATATAACAACCCTCAAAAATGGTACATAGGAAATGTGGCATATGTTAACATATGTTTTTGTGCCCCTGTCCTTTGTTTTTATGTGATGAAACAGTCATTTCTATAAACGCTATACTCTGCATTGCAACTCTCAATCTCAATCCTTTGGTTTCTGTTATTTTAATTTAAAACAAGGGCTCAGACTGCCTTTGGTTGTGGATATGTCAGGTGGCACATATGCTGCTTAAATGTAATCTGCAGGATGCGGTGTATGGATTTAAAGCCTGGCTAAATAGCATTTTACACATGTAGATGCATGCTCAAAAGCACCTAAAGCTTTGGTGTAGCTGAGCTTACACATATATGAATATATAAAAAGCTTAAGCAAAAACAGATTCTGTTTTGAGGTAATGTTATGTTAAGCATCTACACCATTTGTCACGAAAGACACTGTAATGAGAAATAAAAATTCTGATGAGAAAGTCAGTCTTGTAAACCCAGTTAATCAATCACAGAGAGCCTCCTGCACGCAGGTGGCTGAGCTATTGTATGCATTAACTTGATTAGTTGCCATTAATTGAAGAGGTGTGATGATGAACTGACATGAACCACTTAAAAAAGTTGTGACCAACAACAATCCAGCTGTCATTCCTCTTAACACTTTCCACTTTCACCTTGTATCTACATATGAAAACCACTTGGATCAATACGGAGGCACAGAAGGTTGTTAGAATGGAAAATCAATGGCCGCAAACATTCATTATGGGAGAAACAGCACAAAGGGGTTGCGTTTATACGTCAGGTCGATGAGTTGTGGAGTCGAAGAGTCCACCTCTGACATGCAAGAATGAGTTATTGGAGTTTCACCTTTATACACTGCAGTAAGCTTTTGATGTGGCTTTCACTGTTGCTGAAATCATTTGCCAAGTCAAAGGCAGTAGGAGATGCAAACAAACACCACCTATCTATTTTACTCCCAGGTATGAAATATTAATCCGAGTTTTAACGATAGCTGTGTGCACCTCAGCAGGAATCTGACAGCTCTTAAAATACAGGGCAGAGGGTGAAACACAGACAAATGGGGGGCTAGAGGAATATAGGGAGTTTGGATTACAGCTGAAGGAGTTCACTTTAGCCGGGAGAAATTGAATTCAGCTCCCTGCCGAAGATCTTTGATTAAAATTGTACCAGAAATGTGGCATCACCATGCGTTTCATTATCTGTTAGAGTGTGAATGATGGTTCATCCAGAAATCCAACTTTTTTTATTGCATGGTTTCCTGTAATAGTACGTTTTCTTTTACTGGAAATATATAATTGGTGAGAGTGAGAAAATAAATTGATGCCTAATCCACGTCCTTACTCTACCTGTCTATCTTCCTTGGCTCTTTCTTCCACTCGACTTTTTTCTTTTCCCTGGATAGCAATCAATAGTTATTATCTGCAGAGTGTCGCGATAGACACTGCACAGAGCCCCCATTCTGAGTTGATGGTGCTTTTTCATTATAGCTGACACTAGTCTAAACAAAGCAGGCCTATTTCCCTGCCACCAGACAAACACAGTCTCCATAATGGCACCAGATAAAAGAGAAGCAGGAGGGAAAATTGAGTTTCACATAATGGAGAATCACTAACTCCGGACCACTTCTTTTGCCTCTTCATTTTTTACCTTTTCCACAATCTATCTATAAAGAATTGGACAAATACGCAACCAGACTGGAAGTACATTTCTTACCCCTTGCCATTGATCTTTTCATTCTTCCATTCATTCATCTCTATTATCAAGGCCAATAATAATTGTGTCCATCCATCAAACATCCATCCAGCCATTTATCTGTCTGTCTGTCTGTACATCCAACTGAATGTCGGTCTGTTGTTAGGTAGGGGGTGAGGTTGTTTTGTTTTGACGGGGTTGTTGTTGTTTCATAAAATAAATAAATGATATCTGCGCAGCAGAGTGGAAAGCATAACGAATGGCAGTTGGAGAAAAGGCAATTTAGGGAGAAGTGCACTGGCTGGCGAAGGAACAGAATGGGTTTTTACTGTGAAGTATAACCAATGCATTACAAAACACATCAGAGGTTTATTGAAAAAGCCAAGTACCCCTCACTCCCCCCTATGAAAATGGCCAACATTATCATGGCCTACATGGTTAGGTACTGAAAGTCACTTTCAGAAAGTCAGGGGAGAGGTTTTTATTGTGGTTGCTCACAGAAATAGAAGAGTCCAGGTGATTGACTGAGCAAGAGGTGGTCGTAACTCGATTCGCTAACATAAATAGGTGCGGATAAGTTTCATGGCACATGCCATGAGGTCATCGTGGACTGATGCATTGTGATTTTTATTCTCAGTACACAAAACCTGCTGTTCACAAGAGTCCCAATACTCAGAACAAAGAATAGACCTTTAGAAAACATTTTGATTTCACTGTGGAGGTGTCTAGCCAGTGTGCGTCATCACATTGCTCTGTTTTAAAATGATTTATAACTAAATCACCACTAATAGCTTATTCATTTTGTGGTTAGCTGCACACAAAATTATTTGATGTGGTAAAATATTTCATCAGTAAATGATCAAACCAGCTCATACAAATGTCATCTATTTTCTCATCAAAAGTTAAGTCATAATGTATTTCGCATCAGTAAAAGGAAATGCCCTTTTTGCCTCCAAGCATATAAATAAGTGGACTGATGTTTGACTGGCAGCTGAGCAAGCAAAGGGACTAACTGTAGATGAACTGTGGCTTAGAAGCCAAGGACATGCAGCGTTTTATTAGTAGTGACATTGAAGGACCACATGCATTTGGCATAGACTGACTTATGTTCAGATTTGTACAGTAGATACAGTATTTGAAGCTATTTAATGTCCTACAGCTAAGTAGCTAATTAGATATTTGCCACAGCCTGCAAACTGACATTTGTAATGTTCTTTTCCCTGGATGGATGTTTGTTTGGTAGCTCATTCAGCAATCCAGGGTGCAACATAAGACATATGAGCCTATAAATAAGAGGGAAGCATTAGCAAGGAAACTAATGTGGGTTGCACTTCAAAGCTCTTTTTGTGCCATGTTTCTTCCTGGCAGTTAGTCAGTGTTACTGCCAGCCAATGATAGAACGATGAAGGTTACTTCTTTATTCAAATACATATAAAATTGAATTAGGACTATCTTTCGAGGGACATCACAGCAACTGTAACACATTTTATATTCAGCCACTTCTTCAAGAAATGTGAAATGAACAGGCAGGTGGGATGTGGTTATTTTTTAAACAAATTGCACTAACAAATAGCTACACCATGAGCTGAAACTTGCAGATCGTCAGGAAACCCATAAACCTTCCGACAAATGGCATTTCAATTGATCGACAATTCAAAGCCCTAATAGAATTAAGAATCAAGACTTTATAAGTAATTTGTCCTTTTTCGAAAGCATTACGTCTATCCTACATTCATCATATGATTTTACTGCAAGCATTTCATGATCAGCTGTCACCATATATCACTATACCAAAACAACATCACTGTCCTCCAAATGTTATCAGCTTTCCTTAATATAAACTTTCCGAGGCACTTCATTACATTTACCAAAATAGCAAGCTTTGACACACATCAAACCAGACTAAATGCCCTTGATGCAACATATTTGCGTCACTTTATTTTATCACCAGTGTTTCAGAGGACAGCTTTTTACTACTGTCATGGTCAAGTTTTATATTTGTAATAAAAAAACTCACATCATTTCTGACTCAATTTATATTCTTACTATATCACATTTGATCCTGATAAGATTTAGGATTTAGGAGTATTTGTTTAACTACCTGATATTGAGATACCAGATGTTTTTTTTCTTTCAAATACATTATAACAACCATTATTATAGACATATAACATAAATCAAGAGTAACACTCCAATTAGTCAAATAACACTATGTCATTGGGAAATTTCCCTGTGATCTACGGCCTCACAGCATCGAAAACCAATATAATTGTAAATGCTTGCTGTCAAACCTTTATACAGTCTATGGTTGCAGTTGAATAGTCCATTTAGCTTAGGAACCTTCCTAACGGAGTGAAATTACCCGGAAGTACCTCAGTGGCAGCCATGATAAGTGCCTTCGAATTCTCTAGATCAGGGATGGGCAACTTGGATGGTGGTGGGGGCCACATCATTTATGTACTGGCCACCAGGGGGCCACAGATTCACTTGGAACACACACACGCAAATTCCATGTATTGTATGTAATTATTAACAAATATACTGTGTTTGACATCTTCATTGACATTTTAAAATCTTTCAGGGAACATTCTCTAATAAGCTCACTAAACAAATATCAGTTCACAGAAATCTTTACAAGTGGCATGTTTGTATTGAACAGGTTATTTAACAGTGGAATACAACTATTTTAAACTATTGGAAAGCACAGAAAATGTGTGTAAATTGAGATTAACCATTAAGATGACATAAACATGAAGTCATGTGTTTCCCCGGGAAACGTGTCACAGATTTCTTTTTGCGCTATTTGGCTGCCGAACGAAATCATATACGCAGATCGCGACGTAACTAGGAGTCTAGTGGACGGTATCAGTACTACAAGTAATTTTTTTTAATTAATTATATTGTTTATAAATTAATCTGAGGGATGCAAAAAGAGGAGGTGGGGACCGCCATTTGCCCATCCCTGCTCTACATGATAGGAAAGGAAGTTTCAAACTTCCTTTGTAACCTCCTTTAGCTTAGGAACCACTGGACCTCCCTTTATGAAAGGAGAGGAGAAAATGCTGCCCCACAATGCCTTGCAGCCACAGCATTTGTCGTCACACAACATTCGGCTGTTCACGGAAACAACCGATTATGACCGAAAAATGATATCATGAAAGTTACGGTGCTTATTAAGCTTTTTAAAATGGTAACTTGCCAAAGTGCTTTGTTTTGAACGTTCACCAGTATTATAATCAAAAAGAGAAATATGAACGTTAGTTTTTACTGAAATGATCAAATAAAGTCAACATTTCACTGAGCTGTGTGGGGTTTGTTCAACTTTTAAAAGATGTTTGAATGGTGATGTTGGCTACACAGTGATAGGTGTTAAGGACTAACGTTTATAATAAATACATTTGTATTGATTTTAAGATCTTTTCATAGTTCATAGTTCATACAATCATACGTATTGCGTTATGTTGACCGGAGGGAGAGGGTGACGAGCATAAATGTCACTTTCCTTTTTTATTTAAATTCCAACTTTGGTCATGAAGAATATGTTTCTCTGTTGTCCACGTTCATAAAGCATAAAGAACAGCATCAGAGCGCGGTGCAGAGTCTCTCGATGAGTTTAGAGTAGTCCCTCGCTCTTATTATACATCCATGTTGTAGTCCGTTGTATAGAAAACTGTAGTTTCCATAGTTTCCCCACATTTAGAAAACTGACGCACATTTATGACGTCCGCTGGCGCATCCTAAACACGTCGGAGAGTGAAAGTGCAGTCGGATTCTCTAAAGTACCGCAGTCTCTTCTCCTAAGTCCTTTTTTAATTCCTATCCACTATCCCCTTAACCCCGTGACGTTTCACACATAGGTCAAGGGATAGACGTTAGGAGCTGATTTTTTGACTATTCGACCACAACCTATGTGTCAAACACAACATTTAAAGAGCAACTTCCAGGTTAAAGACATCTGTGAATAAATGTGTAGGAAAATGATGAATACACTAGATTTTCAAAAAAATATACAGAAATATACACGACAGTGACATCTGGTGTCGTTTTTGTAAGAAATGTTCACTTCCGCATAAAAAAGCTTCGGCACGTGACCTCCCGCGTGTGACGTAACATGGGGGAAACAAGGGGGAGAGCGGCCGGTGTAACGTATTAATAAACATGGTCCCAATGCTAGTTTCGACATAGAAGAAGTTGAACATGAATATTCGAATGCATATGACGGAAAACAACCTTATAATAATTAGCCTTCTAGGCATCCAAGAGACCAGGAGCAGCCAAGGATTAGAAGAAATAACGGCCATCGGAGAGAAATTGAGCTGTGGTGTGAGGAGAACCAGTGGAGAACTGGGCAGCTATCTTGGTGAGCGACCGGCGTTAGCTACAGAATGTTAGCTAACGTCACATCACAACATTGTGAAGTTAGCTATCATATATCAGGCTATAACTAAAGTAGCATTGATAATATAGTAACGTTACTGGCAGGACTGTTGATACTGATCCATAACAGAAACTAATGCGTAAGTATCAGCCATATCTCGCGTTACCTAGTGCAACTCCACACTACGGTGCTGTGTACCGGAGGAGAGACGCGAGATACGGCTGATACTTGACGAACTGGCGGAGAAAGGTTGTGGAGCCTCCATTGATATGTCGTTGTAAATGTCTTGATGGAAAGCAGGTGTGTAGTCGGGGAGGGTGCACAGCTGATTGCAGCAGGTGAGTGGAGGTTGAGCCGGGAGCCAGGAGTGACAGCCACCCCGCACACACAAACAACACAGACGGGGGGAAACAAACAAACACAAAGGAGACGGGTGGAGCAGTACAGCCACCACAGCGTTACCTAATGCAACTCCACACTACGTCTTACGTGGCTTGTACCGGAGGGGAGAGAGAGAGCAGCGAAGGGGGGGGGAGAGAGAAGTAATACGGTTTTCTGATAAAGCTGTGGAGAGTATGTGCTGCAGGGAGGTGGATGCACAACGCACCCAGGAACGAACGCTAGCTCCGGTCCTTTTCCCGTGAGGGAAACTGTGGACTCGAGGTCTTGACAGGCTGGTATTTGTGCAACCTGCACAAACACAATACTGCACCATGATTACAAATGGTGAAATACAATGTGAAACTACCAAAAAATACCAGCTCACTAAAACACAACCGCTCAACTCAACGCAACTACTAACTATACCCGCGGTCAGAGAGCGGAGATGTGTCCCCTGTGTGATGTAATATGACGCGTTTGACCTTAAAAAAAGCAGTTTTTAAGAGCAGAGCTCAAAATTGCTCCTTTCCCTCTGAATTCCTGCCCTTATGTCTCGTAAAACATATCAAATCCTACATTCACTTTTTTAATTAATATTTTCAAGCAAGTTTAAGCATAAATGTAGAAAAAAAAAAACCCTGCAAGATGCTCTTTAAGTCAATATGTGCTCTACACAAGCTAACTGACGGCTGATCCTGATAAATGCCAGTTATGGTTTTTATGTTTTAGCAAAGCTGTCACCTTAAACTGTGAACAACTCATTCTCCTAAACCTGCCAAATGGTTCTCCTGTACCTGCCACAAACTGTTCCTGACTACAGTAACTGTGCTGCTACTCTACTTTCTCTTTCCACCACCCCTGCTTTCTCCTGTCTAGTTTATGTCTATCATATTCCCAATGAGTACTTCATGTTAGAGATAAACTGCTTTTTCTGTCTGCGCCATTTTAGCAATGGCTGTAACATAACTTCAGTTGCTATTAAGAGACTGTCCTGCCAAGAAAAACAACCGAATCAGCCAGTTCCCCAGAACGACAAACATGTGTCCAAGTCACACAGCCCTTTAGTGTCTGTTGCAGTACTGAATGAAGCAAAGCTGTAAGTAAGGTTCTTTGGTGCGCCAAGTTCCATTTCCGACAGACAATGTTGGAAACGGGTGATCCCAAAATAACGCTTACGGCCCTTGGTGTAATCAATGAGATGAAGAATGCTATTGGAAATGTAAACCCTGTTACGTAAATGTACAATAGAACAAGGTCGCTTGACCTCATCCTGTTGCTCATGCTATTTATTGGTAGATCTTAATGGCATTTTAGCGGAATTGATTTAGGGCCTCTAAAGGAGTCAATGGTTGCAGATGTTTTCACAAATATACGACATACTGTATATGTTTATACTAAAGCTAACCTACTTTACGTATTGCCCACCTTGTATTGCACCTCTGTCTCGGACCAAAAGGTCAGTTAAAGGCCTTCAGCGTTTTTTTGCCAGCCATGACTGAGGAACAAGTTTTGTTTTCTTAGCCTTAAAGGGTCAGAGGCAAACTGATTAGAGGATGACAGGGGGTGCACTAGGACAGAGATGAAAGTCCATCAAACACTGACACAATCCTCTGCATATGACAGAGCTAATTCCAGGGCTTTAGTCGTTGCTGGAGCCACGTACTGTCTCTGTATGAGTATGAGACTAATTTGTGGTCATAATAACTGAGCAGCTCTCTGCTTTGTGTCCCTAGGCCAATAATGAAGTGGAGTCAGGGCTCTGAATGCATTTTAAATTAGTTTTATCCAGAGTGGCTTTGCTTGGAATCCTCATCATCCTCACATCTTCAAGCCAGCCATAATTTATTTGAAAAACACAAAAAGGCCTTTAATTTACTCGTTTATGCTTTGACTTTTATACTCCAATCCACAGAAGCTGTAAACACAGTAAAAATAGTCATTTATGTTTCAAATTAAAAGGATGTTACAGAAAATCTGCATCTTTTAGCAGTAACTGAATGAAAACCACGGTCTGCTGCCTTTTCTCTGTTGATGTCAAAAGAGTTGAATATGTTGACATTCTTATCATTTCATTTTTTTGCAAGATTTATTAATGATGATGATGTAAAGGTAGTTACTCCCTTTGCCTACATCTCTTTGGTCAATTGACAATGTATATAAATTAAAATAAGACATTAAGCTTTATCTCTATGGATGCTTCACAGGTTTTTCCTATCATTTTTCACCAGCCTTACCACAGTACATTGTGTTTTCTGTGCTGTTCAAATGGCTCTATCCATCTGATTTGGTCATTGTTTGAAAACCAGGTAGAGTGGTCTATGAACAGCTGAATAAAGTTCTTACATAGGAGTTGAGTGCAGCCTGCATTTTCCCTCCTACAATGCTATAGCATGGCAGTGATTCCTTTGTGGGCACGTTATTATGGTAGGGATAATACAGCCTTGTAAAAAAAACATGCCCTGCAGTCCAAGGGGACTGACAGACACTCAGGCATCATTACATTAACACCTGGAGCTAGAGAAAAATATGCCCTCCACTATGACAAAGTAGGTTACTTTGGGACATGTTTGCAGATTTTTTTGTACCGAGAGAACATATTAGATTGCTCAGAGAAACTTTGATATTATAATATTTTGTTTTTTTTGCAGAGAACCCACTGCAGACCAACCATATTGTCAAACACAAACATTGATGTTGGAATCGAACACAAACTGGGATTATGTTCAATGCAGGAAATTGTTTAATTCTCAGTGCCAACATGTCTACTATATCCATGCATGTCAACTGGATCTTTGGAATCTTCAAATGTATATTCTGAGCAGGAGATTGTCCTCACAAGAAAAACTGAATTTGAAATGCCTGACAAAGGTTTAAGCGGCATGATGTTGTTATAGAACCACAAAACCTCATAGAGAGGAGTCAGGCTGGATGGATCAAAACTATCTTAATCAAGTACACAATGGGTTGTTCTGAAAGCTCATTAAACCGTCATATGAGACTTATGGCTTTAATGTTTTTTAAGGTTATAGCTACAAGGGTAATTTGGCATTCATGAACATTTTTCTGTTCTCCTTGTTTTAATAATTGGCTCAATGATATGACTGTCTTTATCTGGGGGAGATGAGGGGTCTATCATATATTGGTGGAATCTGAAAGCAAATCAACTCAAATATCAGTAATCTAATTATGGGCCCATGTTGAGTGTGGATTATTGATTGTACATCCTGGACTGTGACTATGTAAAGACAATTCTAGTCTACGGTATATGGATATTGCCATTAGGTCTGCTATGGACGCTGTGTGTAGTTGTGTTTTTGTATGTACTTATACAAGTTCAAATGAAAGAAAAAGCTATTTTTACATCAACCACGGCCAATGTTTTTTTCCTAAACTCAATCAAAACATTTTGAGTCACGCTACCGTTGTTGCTCCACAGATGGCAATGCCGGTCTGTCAGCCTGTTGGTCAATCTACCACTTCGGTTTGGATTGAATACATCTCAATAACTGTTGGAAACATTATTGCAAAACTTGGTACAGTGATTCATGTTCCTGTCAGGATGAATTAATAACTTGGTGATTTATTTATTGCCATTATCAGGTGTATATTTATTATGACTAAGTGCCTGATGTGAGTGTTGAATCAAATATATTTTGCTAACAAATAAATACGCGTTAAGTGGGTAAATGTCGATTTTATTAGTTTGAATACAAAAACAAAGCTTAAGATAAGGCTAGTTTCTTTTTGCAACAATTTGCTTAGATGGCCTTGTGTCATGTTTATCTCAGAAAAAAACTGTATGTCTGTGCGGCGCGGTGAGTGAGTGTCTTCAGCACAGCATCACGGAATTTGCCCCTGCATGATAACAGCGAGGAATGAAAGAGAGACATTACAGTGTATCAACTGTGTTAATGCAACATTTTCGCAACGCAATATCACAGCCCACGCTGTGTAAATACCTATCTTGTTTATGTTGTATTATATTGCTTATGTTAACATATACACACAGTAGAACGCATCTATATATGGGGCTTTGTGCACTGACGCTTTCTTCTTACTGTGATTACATTTATGTGTTTAGGAAGAGTTTACTTCGGACCCATATCCTCTAGAGAGTCTAGAAGCTATAGGGGATATGTTCATAATCTCAGAAGCACAAATACATAATGTAATGCAGATAAGATTAGCTTGTAGTCCTGTGTTTGCTGACTTGCTAAAGAGAAGGAAGGCAAGCGTCTGTAGTCCCTGTTTCAGCCGCTCCAGAACAGATAAATGTGCTGCAGGGGGCTTTGTATATATATTACAAATTAAACGAGAGACAACGTCAAAAGTCGACCTTCCAGTGGATTATGATCACTCGGTGACACTGGAAGTAAACATAATTATTATGCCATCAGTGTCAAAGATTTTATTGGCAATGCAGTGATATTTACTTTGTAGAAATGCTATGCAGTGAATACAAAATACCCACAATAAAAGTTTATAAGCATTACACTTTAGTTTTTCAATATCATGCATGAAAGAGGTTGATGTGTTAAGTCTGAAAATTAATTTAAACATTTAAGCTCAACTACAAAGGAAGCATTTGTGACAAGCCATTGACTTGAGGATTTGCATGTCCAAATAGTGAAATGCATTATTCCATGGTGGCGCCTTTTCATTTTTTGGAATTATAAAAACAAGTCACAGTCACTTGTGGAAACTTTTTTCCAGTCTCATTCTCCCCTTTGGGAGAGTAGCCAGTATTTGTCCTTTTTGTAATTGTCAGAGTGCTTCAGAACATTGATCTTTAGAATTCAAAAGCATGTGCTTTGTAATACACGGTGCTTACCTATGATTGATTATCCTTCAACCAGGTTTGACATGGCCTCTTTGGAGAATTCCCCAACAGAATTAAAAACAAGGAGGAAGAGGATCAGTGATTTTACAATACTTAATAAGTGCTTTCTCCTTCTGAATAGCAAAGTGGGAATAAAGTATTGTTTTTGATGACAGAACAGGAGTCCTTGGATGTACAAGCTACACAGTACAACAACATATCACATTTATGGCGGCATTCCCTCAAGACTTTAAGACGTTAATTGTCAAACTTCTAATTGCGGTTATTTTTCACAAGATGTACAATCAAATAGGTATGACTGAATTGAAGATAACCTCGTCAATACACCACTGATGGTTCAGTTAATATATCTTACCTTATCTACACATACGTGTAATATAATGCAGATTTGTTTGTATTTTTACTATTCAGAGTCTTCCTGTCTAACATCATTTCAAAGACAGAAATTTAGACAACACCACACAGCCACACAATCCTTCACAACTTACACTCACACTGTCTCTGCCATGCTCTCTCTTTCATATACGCACGCACGCACGCACGCACGCACGCACGCACGCACGCACGCACGCACGCACGCACACACACACACACACACACACACACACACACACACACACACACACACACACACACACACACACACACACACACACACACACACACACACACACACACACACACACACACACACACACACACAAGGGATGCTCACCTTTCTGCTCAGTGGGATGCTTTCTGCACTAGAAAAAGCAATGATGAATTATTGCCATGCAGGGAGCAGAGGGAAGCCAAAGGCCAAAGAGAGGACACACAGACCCAGACAGAGAGGCAGAAATGAAATGATTTCTTGGAGTGCAAACAACATGGATAATAAATAGTCTGTGTTAATAATTGATGATATGTTGACATATATTACATTTGGAATGACTATAATCACCAAGTAGAACATATGATTGATGTATTATGGCTGGTACTGTTAGCAGAGAGGAAACAGTGTGTATTATTAGGTTTCTAGCTTTAGCATACTCAAAGGTACAGTTGTATGACGCTGTAGGCACACATTGCATTTTCAAAGTTGGACACAAGCTCACTTTCCCAGTATTTCTGTGACACAGTTCTGAAAGGATATTTCACACTCGAATGGCATTATTTTCCACTACAACATTTTCACAAAAGTCATCTGTTCAGGTGTTAACGGTGTTCTCTACCACCTTGACATTTAAGCCTTTGAAAACCCCAGGAAAACAACAAGAACAAAATAAAACACACATGTACAGTATAGTAAACACAGATACTGTCTATTCTCCAAAAGAGCAGACCCTGAATGTTTGCAGTACTGCCTTATAAAGCACAGTTAACTCTGACACGTTTCCTTTATGTTTTTTCACAATTGTCTAAGGTAAACACTTGAATAATGAATACAGACATTGTTGTGGATATTTGCGAGTTTGGTTTTGATTTGGCACAAGCATTATTTGTATTTAGCTAACAGAGAGCTGTTAGAGGGAAAGCTAATTGATTTGAGCTTAACAATCTAGCAGAGCATCGTCTGACCATATTAATCAACTGTTAAGTACTTTATTAAGTAAAACTGTCGACCTGCCCTAGTGTTGGTACCCAAACCATGCCCATGGCAACCACTGTGTGTCTCAACTTAAAATCATTGGACTGGATGTTTTGCATATAGTGTCATGTTTCCCTAAGAGTGCAATGACATCAGCAGAAGTATTGAAGATACACTCCAATCTTTTCACTAGCTTTAATTATTCATTAAACATGTGCTGTCTGTTTGTCCTGATAAGCCCTGGCTCATTCACTTCTGTGCAGCCATGTGAGCATAGATGATTTAGCTAGCTGTGCTGTCGATGCTGCTCTTAACACTCCCGTCTGCCCAGAATCAATGTCCCCCTCCACGAAAACTACTTAAACTGATCTGGCCGCAGTTTGCCAGACTCTTGCTGCTATTCTATTATTCGTCTTTCTGTTTGAATTTAATGCCAACAACATTTATTTTTCCAGAGTCATTCCAGCAACGTTATATCCACAGCAGGTTTATGTGGCTTTTACTTTTTGACAAAAAGGCAAAAGTTTACAAATCCAGTGCTGAAGCTTTGCCAACATTCAGGCTTGTTAGCGGCAGCGTGTAAGCTGTAAATTGGCGCCTCAGAGGTGACAGGTGTGTGGTCCTGCATTGCCTGAATTTGTATTCATCTCCCCTTTATTTAAGAGGAGGTGTGTAGAGAGGCGAGCAGAGGAATAAAAAAGACAGTCTAATCAATTAGGCTTTCAGGGGCTCTGCTCTGCTCTCCCCCTCCTAATCAGACTCGGCTCTAATTCGCCTCTGCAAAAAAACACACAAGAAGGCCACCCGAATGAAGAGTGAGGAGCAGCCATGTCAGCCCACCGTGCGGCCAGTTATTTTTCAACATTTCAGCCCTCAAACCTCCAACAGGAGGATCCAATGTTAGAGATGCTCAAGTGCCACGTCTCCCCACTGGTGATGAAGTGGTTGTTTTGGTAGCAATGTAAACCCAGACCTCTCATGTAATGATCTGACAGCTGTGACCTTGATTGGGAACCCGCCAATGACCCTGCAGGTGGAAAGCTGCTGTGGCACTGGTATTAGTGGATAGAAAGACACCTCTTCAGGGAATGGGGGTAGAAATAAGAAGAAATGGTTGGTGCAGAGTAGAGAGCAGCTTGGAGACACAGTAATTTGTCTGGGTCTGAGCCTGTCGAGCAGAGTCAGGGTCGCGCGGGGGGTGAGGGCAGGATGTATACTAACAGCACATGATGAGGGAGCACTGCTACTGGAGCGTAAAGTCACAGGGCAAGGTGAAAATAACCCATGCTGAACTCCACTTTTGGCTCATTTAGAAGGAACACAGAAACTCTTAACTTGCTTTTTTCTTCCCGAGTCACTCATTGACCCTCACTAAAAGCATTTCAGGTGTCACTTAAAGTCTGCACTGGATATAACTGAGTTTGAATCTTTTTTGATTTGAACACACATCCCTGTTATTCATTCTCACAGTGCATTAATGGAAACACGAATGATGTGATGTATAGGATTCACAATCATTTGATTGTGGTGAATTTCCATAATCAGGGTAATTGTGAATATCCTTACATGAGTTACTTAAAAAAATATGCATAATGCAAGAAAGATATTTTAAAAGATGTGAAGATTATCGGGATAATATTGTGAATCAATCATTTTGGCCAGGATAATCATAAAGTGTCCATATCGTCCAATGTTTAGTTGCAGCCTATAGCGCTGTTTTGAAGTCATTCATAACTCGTCATCAGTCTCCTCCTGAAAATAAGTCACTCACCCAGATTGTAGGCTTTAGCTGTGCAGAGCAGAGGTGTATTCTGGGGCCTGTGGCAGCGCTTCGTTTACCATACTGTGAAAGTAATTAAATCCAAGAGCTGCCAGTATTTACTGGCAAGTGGGGGTAGCCTTTCTCTGCACCTCAAACAGCCCTCCATCTGTCTGATTGGATTGTGGTCCCAGGCAGTACCAGACATGACATGGGCAGCCCAGACTCCGGGTCCCCCCCACCACACCCTCATGCTGTTTTTAATACACTATGACCTAGCCAGGGGGATTCAGAAGCAGACGATAAAAAACTGTGTGTGTGTTTGTTTATGCATAGAAACATGATAAAAGAGCAGTTACAATCCCTCCAGGTTAGCACACACGATTAGAGGTTTCAGTGTGATGTGTTGTCTTTGCAGAGGAGCACAGCTGTGACAGATAGCGGATACAGTGTAGACTATAAAACGTTTAATGTCAGCAGAGTATTGAAAGGGGCAAAGGCAAACCGATTTACTGTCTGTGCTTTTAATGGTGCAAAGATCCAATAGAAAAATTGCAGCATGAAACACAGATCTTATTTTAATTGATTCTCTTGACAATATAAGACAAGCAGGACTGTGACTGGAGTGGCTTGGTGACACTGTGTGAGACGGCCCTGACACACATTCAGGGACATTTATTAAATCACCGTCAGGGGTTCATCATTTTTCACATTTTTAAAAATTATATTTAGGAAAGACCCAATCTTTACTAAGACCTGAGATGTAAATGTATAATTTAAGTGAGTGTGAGGGCAGTTAATCTGGTTCGCATGAAGTTTTGCTAAAGAAAATCTGACGCTAGGCTGTTTAGTATCTGTGACTCTGGTTGTTAAATAATCCTATTTTGTCAGCTCAACAGCTTTTTTCGACTGTATTATTTCTTAAACTGATAAAGAGTTTTGGCGCTGAGATCTGGCTATAGTCTCTCACCCTTTCTATATCACTTTTTTTTTGTTATCGGATTTTAAGACCCATTTTCGTGTTTGCCTCTCTCAGCAGTAATAGGTTGACTACATCTTTCATTAGACCAAAACAACTGAGGGAGGAGTTTTTTGCATGCATCAGAATATGATGGTTTTGATCAAAACACAGTTTTCAGTTAGCTGACAAAAGCCTGGTATCCAATGTTTTCCTTTGATATTAGCATGAGGGACACTGGATTGAACCCTCTCCTTTGGTGTGTTTCTCTCAAAGGCATGAAATAGCTTCACCATTGTTCCATTTTCTGCTGATTAGACCCTGTTACCTCCTGTCCCTCTGACAGTTGTTCTTCAGCAAGTACACGGACAGCGTGTCCTTGTCATTAGCTCAGCGTGGAAGCACCAGTCTTACCTATTACTCTCCCGTTTTACCTCTCCAGGAACAGCGGCCGCACATGGGAATAAAAAAATGAGAAACTGCGAAAAGCAGAAGCAAGAGGCGGCAGAAGCAGATAGCTACCCCCTGATTACGAGGGTTAGGGCTTTTTGTGTATTGGAAAAGGTAGTGATTGAGGTGGGGGCAAGTCCTTGAAAGTCGGAGCCAGACTGACGGAGTGAAAACAATGGCAGTTATGATGAGGTCGTCTTGATGTGGGCTCTGTGCTTACCCCTTAGGGCTGTTGATGGAGCTGTGGGAGAGCCTCCTGTGGAGACACAGATCACAAATGGTTAGTATAGTTATATACTGTGCAGAAGGTCCAGAAAAAGACAAAGCATTTGGTCTGAGTCAAAGAAATAGGAAGGATCCCTTGAAAGAAAGAAAGAAAATGAAAGTTTTGTGTGTGGCACGGTGCCTTCAAGAAAATGAAGAAAGTTGTTTTTATTTCTTACTATCACCCTGCTCCCCTGAAATACAGAGTCGCAATAAAAAAAACTAACTTTATGTTGCATCCCAATCTCTCTCTGGAGAGTCAATCTTTGTGGAATAATTTCTTTTTCAGGCACCTTATCAGGCTTCGACAGGAATAGACCTCTGTTTATTCAGTTTCCCTCAAACATGCACAAAGCAAGACGGCACATACATTTAACTCAAGGCCCTTTTGCTTCACACACACATGCCAACAAAAATCATTTTAATCTGCTCTAGCATACACATATTGCTCTTGACAGTTGGTTTATCTTATGGTTTGATGCAATTACTGCTCACAGAGAGCACAAAGCCTCCCTCCCAACCTACTCAACCTCCATATCTCAGTTATTATTAATGACGTACACTCTTTGCCGTCTCCTTCTGATTGTTGTTGCATTGTAACTAAATTTAGTTAAAAGACTACGGTTTTCTCCGTCTTTTCAATCAGTTTTTTTCTTTTCAACCCTCTTTTGTTCATTTTGTGTTATAAGTCTCTTTCTGTCTCATCTACCTTACTTTGTTTTTGCTCCTTTATTTTCTACAGCCTCTTTATATCTCTCTATTTTCTCTCTCTCTTTGCTTTCTCCGTCAAGCAATAAGGACTCTCTAGACAAGCTCCCTGTTCAGCTGAATGTCTGCATTCATCACATCACCCAGGAGCAACTCAACAGTACCACTAACATGCTGTATTAGAGAGCGAGATGGGATTTGAAATGCACTCTCTATCTAATTTCCCACTGCTGTAAATTGAAAAAAAAATCTATGAAATGGAGGCAATGTCGAACTCCTCTGAAACGGTCCAATAAAAGATATCAAATCAGCATTTTCCCGATACATTTCCATGATATAATCTCATACTCTTGAACTTTTCTTTGGAGCTGAAAAATTTGATATCAAGCCTTTCCTGTATGGCAGAGTTTGAAATAAGCTACAGGGGAAACTAAAAGGAAATAATACATTCGAAGGCTAATAATATATTATTGCTTTGAATTAAATATGTATCTTTGCTGGATGCTCGCTTACTTCCGCGCCGCAACATCACATACTGTAGTGTGTGTTTCATATACAAGACAGCCGCATGTATAATCCACAGTGTGTGTGATACAGGGAGTAGGTGGAAGTCATAAAAGCCAAGACCCTTTTTATTTAGAGGAGCACTTTGTGCAGTCTTTTAGCAAGTGAAACAAGAACTGTGAAAAACCTGGATCACCAATTTCATTTCCTTTTCTTAAAAACAAGCTCTGCTATGCGTTGTGACATTTGGAAAACCAATTAGCTTGTAAAAGAAACCCCACAGTTATTTAAAAAAAAACGATACGTTTTTTTCGAACAGTAGCAATGTTTTGAGTGCCAACAGCACATGTTTCAAATACATAAATAACAGAAAAACTTCTGAAAATAAGACTAATTTACCAATTAATCAGCTTTACAACCAGGCTTCTTGTGTGTAACACAGGGTATTCTTGTCAATCCGTGTATCTACCGTCCATTTGTATTTCTTTATTAAACAAGTAAACGGAAGAGCGTCTTGTGTTGATTAGATAGATACACACTCCTACCACAAGGTGTCGCCACATAGTTGTGACCTATGTTTGAATACAGATGTACGGTAAGGGACCCGAACAAGGGCTTCATTAAAAACTTGGCTAACACTTAAGCATGGAGCACGAGTCAGTTCATTATTAGACCAACAAACAAAACATGGTACCAGGAGTAAATTATGAAGTAAAATAAAAACACATTAAGTGAGGAGTTGTGACAAGCGACATGGATTCATTAAAGCCACCGGAGACGCTAAAACCTTCGGGAAATGTCGACAGCAACTGGCGGACCTTCAAGCAGCAGTTCCAGCTTTATATCACGGCCATGGGATTGGAAACTAAGCCGGATGCTAGGAAGGTAGCGCTACTGCTAACTATAGCAGGCCCACAGACGATAGAAGTGTACAATACTTTTGTGTATGAAGAGCAGGCTGATAAAGACAAACTGGATAAAGTGCTCGAGAAATTTGATGCCCACTGCTCTCCCAGAAAGAACGAAACATACGAGAGATATGTATTCCGTTCACGTGTGCAGCAGCATGAGCCTTTTGATAGCTTTCTGACTGACCTGAAGCTAAAAGCACAGTCATGCAACTTTGCTACGCTGAGGGACTCCATGATACGGGACCAGATCGTTTTTGGCGTGGAGGATAAAAAGGTCAGAGAAAGGCTGCTAAGGGAAACGGAGCTGACATGTGAAACAGCTATACAAATCTGCCATGCAAGCGAGCTGTCCCAAATGCACGTCAGGACTTTCAGTGAGATGGCGGGAGCGGCTAACGTGAGTGATGGCGCAGCAGTTGGTGCGGTCTCCAGCCAAGGCAAATGGCGCGCACAGACGCGGCCTACACAGCGGTCGGAAGAAGGGACATTCAGCTGTAAGCGCTGCGGCTCGAAGCACAAACCAAGACAGTGTCCGGCATTTGGTAAGCAATGCTCTAATTGCCAGGGCCAGAACCATTTTGCAAAGCAGTGCTTCTCAAAAGGAAATGAGAGGAAGAAAGGAAAGTCTGTAAACATAGTGCAAGACGATGATTTAACTGAGACATTTTTTGTTGGCATGGTGAACTGTGAAACTGAGCAAAAAGAGGTTAATTCAATCAGAGAAGACAAATGAATAGCTCCACTGATGATTAACGGGACAATAATAACTATGAAACTGGATACTGGTGCAAAAGCAAACCTGATGAGCCTGTCTGACATCAAGGCAATGAAAGATAAGCCACAAATTTAAAAAAAGAACACAGGCACTAAAAGATTATAATGGACAGAAAATCAACAGTTTGGGTGTGTGCATATTAAAGGTAAACTCAAAAGGTAAAGTGCACCACCTACTTTTCTCTGTTGTCGCTGATGGACTTGATTCACTGCTGAGTGATAAAGCATGTGAAGATTTGGAACTTGTCAAGAGAGTGTATTGCATCAACACAACTGTGAGTACACCAAATGACTCTATTGATTGTATAGTACAGAGTTATGCAGATGTGTTTAAGGGTTTTGGTGTGTTGCCCTTCACATACAAAATCCAGCTCAAAGAAAATGCACAGCCAGTTGTGCATGCTGCAAGAAGAGTTCCAGCGCCACTCAGAGATCGCTTAAAGAAAGAGCTCGACAGAATGACAATGCTTGGAGTGATAAAAAAAGTTGAGGAGCCAACAGACTGGGTTAACTCGATGGTCTGTGTAAAGAAGAAAAGTGGTGATTTAAGAGTGTGCATGGACCCAAAAGATCTTAATGAAAACATCAAGCGTGAACATTATCAGATACCCAAGCGTGAGGAAATCACAAGTGAAATGGCAGGTGCCAGCCTCTTCACAAAGCTTGATGCGTCTCAAGGCTTTTAGCAGCTGAAACTGGATGAAAGCAGCACCAAATATTGCACCTTTAATACACCATTCGGCAGATATTGCTTCCTCAGACTGCCCTTTGGGATCATCTCAGCATCCGAAATATTTCATAGAGCGATGGAGCACATCATTGAGGGGCTGGATGGTGTTCGAGCATATGTTGACGACATCATTGTGTGGGGCTCTACACTACAAGAACACAATGAGAGGCTGAAAAAGGTGCTGGAGCGCATACACAAGTATGGACTCAAGCTTAACAAGACCAAATGCGAGTTTGGAGTTCAAGAAGTTGTCTTTCTCGGAGACAAGCTCTCTGCACAAGGTGTACAAGCTGACCAAGAAAAGATCAGAGCCATACAGGATATGCCAAGGCCCACAGACAAGACAAGTGTACTTCGCATTATGGGGATGATCAACTTCATAGGTAAATTTATTCCAAACCTATCTGCAAAGACATCTTGCATCCGTGAGCTCCTGCACAAAGAAAATGAGTTTAAATGGACAGTCAAACATGAGCAAGAGTGGAAAACACTCAGACAGACGCTCACAACTGCACCTGTATTGACATTCTTTGACCCAACAAAGAAGATTAAAGTTTCAACAGATGCTTCAAAGGATGGAATAGGCGCAGTGCTCCTACAAGTTGAAGGTGAGCATTGGAAACCAGTGGCCTATGCTTCCAGGTCAATGACACAGACTGAGTGCAGATATGCTCAAATAGAAAAAGAATGTCTGGGACTGGTTTGTGGCTTGGAGAAGTTCCACAGCTACGTTTATGGCCTACCTTCTTCACAGTAGAGACAGATCATCGTCCACTTGTATCCATCATTAAAAATAATTTAAGTGAAATGACACCAAGGATACAGCGTCTCATGATCAAGATGCAGAGATATGACTTTGAGCTGATCTACACACCTGGAAAGCACCTGATACTTGCTGACGCTCTCTCACGAGCACCTACAGTGGATTATGTGAGTACAACTGAAGAGGATGTGAGAAGTCATGTGAACATGGTGTCTGCTGCTCTTCCTGTATCAGACACAAAGTCCAGACAGATAGCTGAAGAAACAGCAAAAGACACAGAGCTGCAGTGTGTCATTGCAAATATGCTAAATGGATGGCCTGTAGGTTCCTGTCCGCTCTTCTACCACGTCAGAGGTGAACTGAGTGTCGTTGATGGATTATTACTGAAACAACACAGGATTGTCATTCCACGCGCATTGAGACAGGAAGTACTACAAAGAATACATGAAGGTCATCTGGGTGTTGAAAAATGCAAAAGACGGGCGAGAGACAGTGTTTTCTGGCCGGGAATAAATAAAGACATTGAGAGAATGATTGGTACGTGTGACACATGCCAGACACACAGAAACAAACAGACTAAAGAGCCCATGAAGGTGACTGATGTGCCAACAGCACCATGGGATAAAGTTGGAATGGATTTGTTTCATCTCAAAGGTAAAGACTATTTAGTGGTCATTGACTATTACTCAAACTTTCCTGAAATGGTACTAATATCAAACTCATCATCAACATGTGTCATAACACATTCAAAATCAAGTTTTGCCAGACATGGCATACCTACCACAGTAGTGAGTGACAACGGACCGTGTTTCAACAGCAGAGAGTGGCAAGAATTTGCTGAACAGTACGACTTTAAGCATGTGACCTCAAGTCCTCATTATCCACAGTCAAATGGGAAAGCTGAAAAGGGAGTTCACATTCTCAAGCAACTTCTAAAGAAAGCTGATGAGAGTGGCTCAGACCCATACCTCGCTTTACTCAGCTACAGAGCCTCACCTCTGGAGTGTGGACTGTCACCTGCTGAACTTCTGATGAATCGTAAGTTACGCACCACACTGCCAAGCTATTCAAAGCAAAAGAGACACCCAAAGCTGCAGCACCAACTACAACAACAAGAGATGAAGCAGAAAACATGCTATGACAGAACAGCTAAGCAACTTCCATTACTATCAAGTTATGACACCGTCAGGATTGAGGGTCCTGATGGATGGAGAACTAAAGCCACTGTTCTTCAGGAAGTAGCACCGCGATCCTTCACTGTGAGGACAGAGGAAGGACAAATCTTCAGATGCAATCGTCGCAGTCTTATGAAAACAAAAGAGGCTGGTCAACAGCTCAGTGAATCCATCATTGAGTCTGAGTCCACACCTTCACCACAGACAGACTGTGATACTAACACTCCAAGTGAACATGTGGTCAGAAGATCTACAAGGGAAATTAGACAACCAGATAGACTGAATCTGTAATTGTGAGACTGGTTTAATGGATGTTAAAATGGTGTAAATGTTTAGACAATTTTCAAGTTTGAGCTAGTTAGCAGTCTGAGTACATTAGACGAGATGTTTATTTGTTATGGCATGGTAGAGAAATCAAAATGTTTGGTTAAAATTGATGTTGCACTATTTGTTTATATTACCTCAAAGAAAGGGGGATGTGTTGATTAGATAGATACACACTCCTACCACAAGGTGTCGCCACATAGTTGTGACCTATGTTTGAATACAGATGTACGGTAAGGGCCCCGAACAAGGGCTTCATTAAAAACTTGGCTAACACTTAAGCATGGAGCACGAGTCAGTTCATTAAT
The DNA here is from genome assembly GCF_949606895.1 of Notothenia rossii. NCBI lineage: Eukaryota > Metazoa > Chordata > Actinopteri > Perciformes > Nototheniidae > Notothenia > Notothenia rossii. The sequence continues at coordinate 62,639,515 of NC_136907.1, forward strand.
AGACCAACAAACAAATACATACTAAATGGTCAAATATTGACCATTTAGTAAGGTTAAAAGCAAAAACGCCTCTCAGACGCTCTTCCATTTACTTGTTTAATAAAGAAAAACAAATGGACGGTAGATACACGGATTCTTGTTGCAAAGCTTCTGCACGACATTGTTTATCAGCAAGAATTAAACAACAATACAATTTAGCCACTTGTTCCTGGAATTAAATTATTTGGAACAATGATTAAATGTCTACTAACACTACAGGGAGTATTTCATTTAATTCTGTTTACACTGCGCTCTCTTGATCTGAACAGAGTAGTTACTTTAAAAAACAACATTGCCAATTCCCAATACCCAGAAGAACTTTCCTATTAAGAAGTTACCTATCGACAGTTACACACATTCTAGTCATAAATTAGTTGTATAAAATATTTAATTAAAATAATGGTTTGTTAAGCCTCTCACCCAATCAGCTAACACAATGGTTATTGACCCTCACTTATTAGACCCTCCAGAAAAACGCGGGCAAAAATCCTTGATTATGCGGGCTAAAATCCTTGATTATGCAGGCTAAAATCCTTGATTATGCGATTAAACATGCAGGGTTTTTGTGATTTTATGCGGTGAAATTGCGGGAAGTTGCAAAATATGCGGAAAGTCGCGAAATATGCTAAATATGCGGGGAAAAAGAATAACGATTTTTTTAAATATTGGGCTGTCTTATTTATTCTCTCTCACACACAACCTGCCACTAACGTTAAACCCCTGTACTAATCAATTAAACACATTCAATGTTTATTTATTGTACACACACACACACACACACACACACACACACACACACACACACACACACACACACACACACACACACACACACACACACACACACACACACACACACACACACACACACACACACACACACACACACACACACTTCCCCGCCTCATTCTGTTTTCATTTACTCGTCCGTTATCTGACCAGCTTCAATCTTGTAGGCTACTCACTTCGTTTCTTGTAGCCCTCGAAAGGGTTTTGGAGGTGGTGCCTCGGTGAACGTGAGTTGTTTGGCTTTCTTGTCCGCAGCAGCAGAAAGCATTTTCGATTGTTTGAATGAATCAAAGTGGGTCGTCACCGTCGATTTTCTCATGCTCCAACACACAGTTGCAAGGGGTGCAGAATAGTTTCCCCCCACTTTTTGCCCGGTCTTTAGTAGAAATGTTCGTCGGTAAATGAGATAGATTAGATTTTTTCATCTTGGTGTTTTCTCTATCGTGTGAGCTCCACACGTTCACTCTATACAGTGTTGTTTACATTCTGTGATGCGTGAGCTGATGACGTCACATCAAGACGAGTTAACCTTTTTTTTCCCTCAACTTTCTGTGGAAAAATCGGGAAAAATGCGGGGATTATGCGCCTTTTGATAAATATGCGGCCTTTTAAAAATCTGCGATCGCGTTTTTCTGGAGGGTCTAACTTATAAGCATTTGTATTGTTATGAATTAGTGTCTCTGGCAACATTACTAGGAAAATCCCAGGTTCCACTCAATTAGATGGAAGTCGGAGCTAACACAACCGACTCACGTGTGTGAAGCGGCATACTTTTTTTTAGCGTTGCAAATAAACAGTTACTATTGCCCAACAAACAATAAAGAGTGATGACTACAAATAATGAAACTCTAAAAACAAAAACTGAAATCAAAACTTACATTTTAATCCTAAATCACACCAGCAGTTATTGCTAATCTCCATAGATGATGCCAAAGAGAACACAATGGGATCTTCGAAATTGTTGTGTGAAGGATGGCTTTTGCATCTCTTCTTCTCCCACATTCCACATCGCAGAAACTCTGTTCAAACATCAAAACGTTCAGCTCGGTCGGGAATCGATGGCTATTACTTTTCTCATTCATAACTTTCATAATTCTAGAGATACATCCCATAATTCATCACATTTTTAACATTAAAGTCAATGGAGAAACTCTTCAGACTTGAAAAAAAACGTAATGCAATTCAACTGTTCCTTCATACTTTAAAATGTTACACATCTTTCTGACATTATTCATGTTAAACAACTTTTAAATCTGATTCATACTTTTAGAAATATTAAACATTGCTCAGACTTTGGTAAAGAGGCCTTCTTCAGATTTGAACATTAGTGTGTATTGAGCAGCTCGTTAAGGTGTGTGATCTCAAAGCTAGAGTGGAGGACAGCTTGAAATTCGCCTTCATTTTTTTTTTTTAAACCTGCCATAATTCCCGAACCCTACACTTCTGAGACATAATTTGTCATGAAAAACATCTCGTAGCTTGAAAAATGAAAACAAATTAAGCAAACAATAATTAAACAAAATGCATCTTGAGGGCATGAAGTGACAAAAACTTTCAACATGTCTCCATTAAAGCCAATTGTAAATTCAAGCTGATCTTTACTCACAGCATTAGCCGCAAACCTTTAGTTGATCTGCCAAAAAGGCCACATTATTAACCCGAAAGTACACAAAAAGCACACTTCTGATGCTCAACTTCCTTCAAATGCTTCTCGCGTTGAAATTTCACCGATATCTGTTACGGTTCTTCAACAAAACGTTCACATGTAAGAGGTTTATTGTAGTGTTTTATTAACTAGGGCTACCAGGGTGGGTGGAGGGGGTCTGGAGAACGGGTTTTGGGCTGACAGCCCAGGAGCACAGCGGATGACCCGGAAGGGGTCTCGGGCGGACGGCCTGGGGGCAAGGCAGAGATCAAGGATGGGGTCTCGGGCGGACGGCCCGGGGGCAAGGCAGAGTTCAAGGATGGGGTCTCGGGCGGACGGCCCGGGGGCAAGGCAGAGTTCAAGGAAGAGTCAGGGGGCCCGGGCCCGAGGGCGAAGACCGCAGCTCTGGGCTGGCAGGAACCCCGGCAGGAGAGCAGTCGGCGGGACCTCCAAAAGGACAGGACACAGGGGTTGGCAGGACCCCCGGCAGAAGAGCAGTCGGCGGGACCCCCAATGGGACAGGACATAGGGTTGGCAGGACCCCCGGCAGGAGAGTACTCGGTGGGACCTCCAACAGGACTGGACATGGAGCTGGCAGGACCCCAGCGGAACCTCCAACGGCACAGGACATAGGGTTGGCAGGACCCCCGGCAGAAGAGCAGTCGGCGGGACCCCCAATGGGACAGGACATAGGGTTGGCAGGACCCCCGGCAGGAGAGTACTCGGTGGGACCTCCAACAGGACTGGACATGGAGCTGGCAGGACCCCAGCGGAACCTCCAACGGCACAGGACATAGGGTAGGGACTTGAGAGGGAACTCGAGAGGAGCCTCGAGAGGGAACTCGAGAGGAGACTTGAGAGGTGACTTGAGAGGGAACTCGAGAGGAGACTTGAGAGGTGACTCGAGAGGGAGCTTGAGAGGGAGTTTGAGATGGAACTCGAGAGGAGACTTGAGGTGACTCGAGAGGAGACTCGAAAGGTAACTCGAGAGGAGACTTGAGAGATGACTCGAAAGGGGACTGGAGAGGAGACTTGAGAGATGACTCGAGGGTGACTCGAGAGGGGACTTGAGAGGGAACTTGAGAAGTGTCTTGAAAGGGGACTCGAGAGGAGACTTGAGAGGGAACTGGAGAGGAGACTGGAGAGATGATTCGAGAGGGATCTGGAGGGGTGACTTGAGAGGAGACTCGAGAGGTGACTTGAAAGGAGAATCGAGAGGGAGCTGGAGATGTGGCTTGAGAGGGGACGAGAGAAGGAACTTGAGAGGAGACTTGAGACGGTCGGTTCGCCAACAGAACACGGGGGGCTGGAGTCGGCCAGAATGCCGACAGGACACGGGGAGCTGGCGTCGGCCGGAGACGAGGGGCTGGAGTCGAAACCATGGCTGCTGGGGCTAGGACTGAGGCTGGAACCATGGCTACTGGGGCCGGTACCATGGCTGCTGGGGCCAGAACTGGGGCTGGAACCATGGCTGCTGGGGCCAGAACTGTCCTTCTGGGGCTCGGGCTGCTAGCCTGGACCTGCGACTCCTTCTCTTATGAGCCTTTTGGAGGCGCCGTGGACCTCCAAAAGCCAGACGAGTACGGCTCGTGGACAGGAGCAGGAAATGGGGAAGAAGCAGGGGTTGACTCCAGACGGAAAACACAGAGACGTATGGCGTCAGGTTGGGAATTGGGAGGCAGGGGGCTAGCATGCCTGGGGCTAGCAGGCCGGGAATCACATGTTGAAAGGAAGTCCAAAATCCAGTCAGGTAAGAACTCAACAAAACATGGTTTCTCTGCTGCCAACCGGTGCACCTCTACCAGAGCAGCCCTCTTCTGGACGCTCCCTTCCACCAATCAAAGCAGAAAGATAAAAGGTAAAATGCTATAATTCTACCTCAAATGGATCATCTGCTGGGTCCATTCGTGGTTGGTTCATTCTGTTAGGCTGTGTGGAAAAATAGGACCCAAATGCAGAATGAGGAGGAAGCAGGTTTCAAAAGGAAACAAAAAGGCGAGATTTATTTCCCAAAAGCCGAACAAAACAAGAATCCAGGTACAGGTACGAGGCACGAGGCAAAACAAGAATCCACGAACAGGTACGAGGTAGCATCCAAACAAAGGTGACAGTGACCCACATGAAGGGGAACAGGAATGACAAATAATGAACCAACACTGAACACAGGAAGAGACAAGACTAAATACAGAGAGGGGTAATCACAAGATGAGAAACAGCCGGGCAGGGGAGGAGAAACACAAGGGCGACAGGTGAACACAATCAGACAGTTAGACACACCAGGGAATCTGACAGGGGAAAAACACAGGAAGAAGGACCAGACAATATACACGGAGGAAAACACCCATACAAAACATCAGAATCCTGACATTTATGTTACGATGTGTGTAGGAAGCAGGACCCAAATGCAGATTAAAGTGACAAAAATAACTCCTTTATTTCAAGGCTAAACTATTCACAAAGACTGAACAGAACACTCACCGCAGACCAAGTCATTACACAAGACGAACCGAAAAAGACAGACAGAAAAACCAGAACTTAAATACACACAAGACTAATCATACAAACAAGACAGGTGAGGAGGGAGGAGAAAACACAGGGACACCAGGTGAACACAATCGGGTAAATTAGACACACCAGGGAAACTAACGACAGGGAACCACAGACAGATCTAAACAAGACACAACGCAGACAGAAAACCAAAGACAGATCTAGACAAGACACAACGCAGACAGAAAACCAAAGACAGATCTAGACAAGACAAAACATAACACAGACAGATCGTGACATAACCCCCCCCCCCTCAAGGGACGGCTCCCAGACGTCCCAAAACAAAACCACAAAAGTCCAAAACCTCAAGCAGGGTGGGTGGAGGGGTTCCGGCGGAGGGATGCATCACTAGGCCACCAGGGTGGGTGGAGGGGGTCAGGAGGACGGGACTGAGCTGACCGCCCAGGGGCACAGCAGAGGACCAGGAAGGGATCTCGGGCGGACGGCCCGGGGGCAAGGCAGAAGCCGAGAAGGGGGACTCGGGCTGATGGCCCGGGGGCAAAACAGAGTCCAAGGTGGGGGTTATGGAGGGGCGAAGGCCACCGTGGGCGAACTCAGGGGGCCGAGCATGAGGGCGAGGACCGCGGCCGGAAAAGTCAGGGGGCCGAGCATGAGGGCGAGGACCGCGGCCGGGAAAGTCAGGGGGCCGAGCATGAGGGCGAGGACCACGGCCGGGAAAGTCAGGGGGCCGAGCATGAGGGCGAGGACCGCGGCCGGGAAAGTCAGGAGGCCGGGCTCGAGGGCGAAGGCCGTGGCCTTCAGGGGGCCGGGCTCGAGGGCGAAGAATGCGGCTCACAGGGGGCTGGGCTCGAGGGCGAAGACCGCGACTCTCAGGTGGCCGGGATCGAGGGTGAAGACTGCGGCTCTCAGAGGGCCGGGCTCGAGGGCGAAGACTGTGGCTCTCAGGGGGCCGGGCTCTCAGGGGGCCGGGCTCGAGGGCGAAGACCAGACAGCTCCAGAGGCCGAGCAGAGCCCGGTGTCGGCCGAACAGGAACCGGAGCCGGTGGGATAGGCCTCGGCAGGATCCCCCACGGAAGTGGACCAGGAGTTGGCAGGACCCCCGGCGAGACAGATGATGGCGGGGACTCCAACGGAACAGGACAAGGGGTTGGCAGTACCCCCGGCAGAAGAGTTGTCGGCGGAACCCCCAACGGAACAGGACCAGGAGTTGGCAGGACCCTCGGCAGGACAGGAGATGGCGGGGCCTCCAACGGAACATGACACAGGGTTGGCAGGACCCCCAGCGGAACCTCCAACCGCACAGGACATAGGGTTGGCAGGACCCCCGGCAGAAGAGTAGTCAGCCGGACCCCAAACGGGACAGGACATGAAGTTGGCAGGACCCCCGGTAGGAGAGTAGTCGGCGGGACCCCCAATGGGACCGGACATAGGGTTGGCAGGACCCCCGGCAGGAGAGCAGTCGGCGGGACCCCCAACGGGACAGGACAAGGGATTGGCAGGACCCCTGGCAGAAGAGTAGACGGCGGGACCCCCAACGGGTCAGGATATAGGGTTGGCAGGACCCCCAGCGGAACCTCCAACGGCACTTGAGTAGGGACTGGACTGGGGACTCGAGAGAGGGCTTGAGAGGGAACTCGAGAGGAAACTTGAGAGTTGACTTGAGAGGTGACTTGAGAAGGATCTCGAGAGGGAACTTGAACGGAGACTCGAGAGGAGACTTGAGAGGGAACTCGAGCGGTGACTTGAGAGGGAACTCGAGAGGTTACTTGAGAGGGGACTCAAGAGGAAACTCGAGAGAGGTCTTGAGAGGGAACTCGAGAAGTGACTTGAGAGGTAACTCGAGAGGAGACTTGAGAGGAGACTGGAGAAGAGACTTGAGAGGGGACTCGAGAGGGAACTCGAGAGGTGACTCGAGAGGGAACTCGAGAGGTGACTTGAGAGGGAACTCGAGAGGGAACTCGAGAGGTGACCTAAGAGGGAACTCGAGAGGAGTCTTGAGAGGGAACTGGAGAGGAGACTTGAGAGATGACTCGAGAGGGAACTCCAGAGGAAACTTGAGAGACGACTTCAGAGGGAACTTGAGAGAGGACTTGAGAAGGGTCTTGAGAAGGGTCTTGAGTCGGTCGGTACGCCGACAGGACTCGGGGAGCTGGCGTCGGCTGGAGAGCCAACAGGAGACGAGGTGCTGGAGTCTGCCGGTACGCCGACAGGACTCGAGGAGCTGGCGTCGGCTGAACAGCCAACAGGAGACAAGGTGCTGGAGTCGGCCGGTACGCCGAAAGGACTCGGGGAGCTGGCGTTGGCCGGTAAGCCAGTCCTGGAGCCGAAACTGGAGTCGGGACCATGGCTACTGGGGCCGGTACTGAAGCCGGGCCATGGCTACTGGGGCCGGTACTGAAGCCGGAACCATGGCTGCTGGGGCCGGAACCAGGGCCGGAACCATGGCTGCTGGGACCGGTTCTGGAGCAAACACTGGGTGAGAAGCAGGGGCTGACGCCAGACGGACCACACTGATGCGTGTGGTATCCAAAAGGGAATTGGGAGACCTGGGTCTATCAGGATCGGGAAAACAAACCGTGAGGTAATCCAAAAGCCAGGCAGGTAAGAATTTAACCAAATCTTGATTCTTCATCGTAAGCTTGCATGCATCTGCCAGAGCAGCCTCTCGCTGCTGAACCCTGACAGCTCCCATCCATTGATGAGCGCAGGCAGAGAGAGAAAAGGTATAATCCAATAGTTCCTGCTCAAACGGATCTGCTGGGCCCATATCTCGGGTCGGTTCGTAATGTTACGATCTGTGTAGGAAGCAGGACCCAAATGCAGATTAAAGTGACAAAAATAACTCCTTTATTTCAAGGCTAAACTATTCACAAAGACTGAACAGAACACTCACCGCAGACCAAGTCATTATACAAGATGAACCGACAAAGACAGACAGAAAAACCAGAACTTAAATACACACAAGACTAATCATACAAACAAGACACAGGTGAGGAGGGAGGAGAAAACACAGGGACACCAGGTGAACACAATCGTTAAATTAGACACACCAGGGAAACTAACGACAGGGAACCACAGACAGATCTAAACAAGACAAAACACAATGCAGACAGAAAACCAAAGACAGATCTAGACAAGACACAACGCAGACAGAAAACCAAAGACGGATCTAGACAAGATAAAACACAACACAGACAGATCGTGACAATTTATCTCTCATTCAGAACAATGCAAATGCTCTCCTCTCACTGATTACTGCACGTCACCATGGAAACCTTTGATCTCTGGACACGTCGTTAGCTCAAATATAATTTATAAACACCTGTGTCATGGAACACGATGATGTCATAAATCCAACTGACATGCTCAGAGCAGCAGACTTCGGTTACCCCAGTGTTCATGTAACATTTCAATCTAAATTCTTCACTTTCTTCTTACACATAACTTTTCAGCACAGCAATTCAGCCTCAGCTTTTCAGCATAAACCATTCCCACTAGCAATTTCTTCAGTAATTGCATTCTCTAGTTTGTTTTATTGCTGGGTTTGATGAAGACATTTGAGCTTCAGATTTTCATGTTTATAAGAATGATTATAGATATGTAAAATGCTTTCTGGTAGAGCCATCTACTAAACTGAAATACATGTTTTTTGCATTTACTGCTCCCTTAAAGCAAAGAAGTTGGTACACACTGTTATGCCTACAATTTAGCTAAATATTACAAACTTGAATAAATGTATTTACTGTGTGTGGGTTGTAGAATGAGCATATGACTGTATTTAGAGAATGTTTAGCACAAAAGCAAAACAGAATTCCTTTCTGAATTTCTTGAGAGAAAAAAAGCATATTGAAGCCAGAGGCCTGGTGTGTGAAAGCTGTGTGGCTTTCAAGTAATTTGTTCATGTTCTTTGAACAATAAAGAGAAAATAATATACATTTTAAGAACAGCCGAGCAGGCATCAAACATTCTGTGAGCATGGTCCTTGTCATTATTCTTCTATGAATGTTGAATATATTTACTACTTTTCTCCCTTGTTAATGTTACAGAACAATTTTACGAAGCCACCCAGCATGTCTTTGAATAACTGCACATCAAAAAGCATAGTCTGAAACAAGTGAAACTCAAAATCATCAGAGTTATTTTATATCATGTGAGCAGTGAATAGCCTCAATTTAACATAACCTCTTACTTAGTCACATGAATATATCAAAGGAAAAGGTTAGTAACACGAGGCAATTCCTTTGATATCAAAACAGGGAAAATGATTAAATAGGACCTGAAAGCTCTCCCACATTCTGTCTGTTCTATAAGATTACACTTCATATATATGACACATCTTATCATATCCAGAGGGAGACTGAGTTACCTGCAGGCTTCTGTAAAAGACAGCTGGACTTCATCATTGAGTAATGGACAGCTAATGTGACATGTCAAACGACTGTATACATATCAGTTTCATTAGGAAATCTGCTAACCTTGGCTTTTCTTACCCTTATTAAATGTATGTAAAAACCGTAGATGAAGTGCCGCTGGCACATCCTCAGGCATTTCCTTGAGCAAATGCAAGCTCCATAAAATATACTTGAACCTGTGGATAGTTCTAAGAAAAAAGTATCTACCCCGCCATTTATATGTGGCTGCATTCATATTAAATGCATTCAAACTACTTATAATCTAGGCCTAGGGTACTAAACCATATTTTACAATAGTGTTAAAGGGGTGAAGGTTTTCCAGTTGTGTCCGTCTCTGTGGTCCCTCGACAGGACAAGATCCCAAATGCGTTCTGAACAGTCCTTGTATTTCCCATGTAATGAGCCAATAGCCGGCGGGTAGCTGTTGTCTCCTGCTGTGTCTTGTTCTGTATTGATGGTTTCCTTTTGAAACACACCTCATCCACCCCCCGCGGCCCGCAGTGCCAAGTTGCCACTGTGCTTCATAGCTTGCCCTGATGCTAACTCTAATCTTTAGACACAGCAAGCAAAGAGGTAGATATCCCCTTTGAAAGGAGAAAACAAGAGCAGGTTTTGTTCATAGAATATGACACATGTTTGAAAATGGGTTCCTGTTATGCTGATGTGGCTCTTCCTGAGGCGTTGAATTGACAACCCACAGCATGCGACCAACGATTAATCTCTCAACCACACTGACATTCGACCAGCGGTGTGGGGGAGGGGCTCCTTAGACATATCGTTGAGATGGAGTAGAAAAAGGCAGAGAACGCTAACGTTGTGTCTATCCAGGTTTCGCCAGCCACTATGTTGCATTAATAAAAAAGGGAAAGGCAAATCTTTTTCACTTAGTGATACGCTGCATATGGTCATTGTAGCAGGAATGTGAGGCAAAAACCCTTCTCATTATCGTGCACGGAAGATAGTGAGAGAGAAAAGAGAAAATGCCTGTTTCACAAAGCTGATCTTCCAATTATCTCTGTCTTACATATTCTTTATCCTACATATTTGACCAGTTGTGGGTTAGAGGCTTATCGGAACTCTGAATCCTGAAATATTAAATAACACATTATTAAACAGTCCATTGAAAGTCGTTGTGTTAACTGACTTTGCTTGGAAACCTTAGGCACATGTACTGCTATGTTGAGTCTATTTTATTTGGTACCGTGGTGATCGATCGGTTAACAAACCTGAGCTGTTCTGGCCATTAGTAATGAACACTACAAGTTTTTTTCCTTCTGGTGTTATATAGCGCTTGTGGTGAGAGTAATTAACAAAGGTGTATTAGTCTAATGAGTCCCCTCGCTGAACCTCGTGAGAGAAATTAAGGCTGCAGGTTCTGAGATATGCTCCAAGTTTATCATCTTGGAGGTGGTGGGAAAGCGTATTGATTATCTCCTGCTGTTTCTGTCAAGAGAAAGCCTCGATAAGGAAGTATGCAGCTCCAGCCCTCTTTAGCACAGGTTCAAAGAAACAAAGGGGTTTTGTCGTGCTTTGAAGGTGCCAATGCGGATATATTCCAAGGCCATATGGTTAATTTGTGTTTTAATTAACTTGAAATGACACACACATTGTCATAGGCAGAAACAGAGGAAGGATGAAAATGTACAATGTACCATTCAGTAGGGGTGGAAAAAATTGAAGATATTCAAACATTCAAAGAAGAAAACAAATCAATGAAGGTCTCAGAGGCATTCAGTTCATTAGGAAGATATGCGGTACACAAGCATTTAAACAACATCAGCTGTTTTTAAACAACCAGCACATTTATATAAGCTGTTTGCCACTAATAACAAGAGGAGTTTTTAAATTATATTTTATTAGTCATAGGTTTTAACATTAACATTGTGTATTTACATCTTCTTTAGCCTTAAGTATTTTCTAAAACTAGAGAGGCAGTGGGTAATCACCAAGAGCAACTTATTTTTCCGTGAAAAACAAAGAAAACCACCATAATATGTCACCTAATTGCTCATTAATTATGTCGTAAATCACTGTGACAATGACAGCTAGTCCCAATTACAATTGTCACGGTTGGCCTGGCCCTTTATCAAGCTTCATCGTCTCTAGAAACAATATTGTGTACAAATCACCTTGTTTACTTAATGCCAGAGCCATAGGTCATGTAAGAATGTGCTGTTGATCCTAACACAGGTTTTTTTAAATAATGATATATCTTTTGTTTTCTGATAAAGAAAAGTAAATATTCTTCACGTTAGCTACATTCAACAAAGTAGCTACGAAAAGCTACCTAATTCTATTATGAAAATCAAAACACTAAATAAATCATGAGAGTAGAGGAACCTGGTTTAACCACCACAAATAATGAAAAATATCAAGGGCCTAGCACAATTATAGCAAGACTAACAATTAAGTGTTAAACTAATTAAACAGTGGAAACATATGGCTAAATGTAGAATGGTTCAAGACTTAAAAAAAATGTATAAATACTTTTGAACAATACACTGAATAAACTGCTGGACTTCATACAATATTCATCTTTATGCAAAAATTGAACAAAGTGTGTTCAATCTTTTACATATCAATCAGAAGGTTGTTTTTGTTGTTCTGTTGACTTAACCAGACATCGTTTGCAGAATCAAAAAGGATAACTTCTGTTACTTCTTAATGTATGCACTGTTTTAAAGGATGTGAGCGTGGTTAAGACGCAGGTCGGTAGTTCCTGAAACTTGGGATTAACCCAATAAAGTCTTGTCCCTGCTGCAACTGCAACGCATTGTTTTTTGGGTAAAGAAACAACAGACCTCTCCTGCGTGGCACATTTGTATTCAGATTGTGTCGTAGTGCCGGCAGTGACAGCTATTTAGCATTATATTTGAATGCCTTTAAAAGGACCTCTTCAAAGGAGCAGAGGCATTGTAACAGGCAATATAACAAATAGCAGATGGTGTTGAAACTCTATGTTCACATCGGGGGGTGATGCAAATCTTCGTCATTCATTAATGCTGAGGACAGTAATTTGATAATAACAGAATACATTTTCTTCATCGTGTCTTATTCGTGCACCCTGGGCTGCACAAGAAAATATTTATGTGTGTATATAGCATGATGGAGAGAGGTCGTTCATTATGGATGCAGAGAAAGAAGGCCATTGTCTCCTGTGTATACTGAAGAGAGTAAAAGATGGACTGTGAATAACTATCAGATGGTACACACGTAAATCTATTTATTAGCAAGAATAATTGATGGGCCTTCAGTGCTTGACCAGCATCACAGAGTAATGATTATAGCTGCCGATGTGCCTTACATAGTTAGTCATGCAGCAAGTCCTCAAATGATTGTTAATCTCAGGTGTCAATTGTTAAATATTTCCCCCCTCGTTTAGAGCCCTCTGTGGGGCTGTGGGTTTCAAATCGTGTAGCGCCTATATGTGTTTTAGGAAAACAGTTTCCATGCTAATGAGGCACAAGAACAAACTTCTGTCTTAATAGCAGTGGGAGCGATTTATTCCATGTCCGCATTGAGGTCACATTTAAGACACCTACTGCCTCACCCTGTGTCTCTGATATCTAATCAATAAATAATCTGCCACTGGATCTGCTCTACCAATCCCCCATCTGTCACTCACTGATCTAGCTTTGTGTTATCCTGTGAATTTATAGGCCAATGCCTGCATGCTAAACTCAACAGCAGTTGTGACATTTCCCCTTCAACTCCTCATACTTGTTCCTTGATTTATTATAGTTTCCTAAAGGCTGTTTTGGCCGAAGAACGCACCCATATACACACTGTGAACCTTGCCTTTGCTTAGTAAGAAAAATCGTATTGTTCTGCGTCATCCACTTGTCTATTGACCTTATCGCTGTTCTTGCCAAATGGACAAAGCCACAGTACAGTCATGCATCCTGTCACCAAGCGTTACACATAATCGGATTGTTAGACTCACAGCACTGAGATCTAGCACAGAGATTTGATTTGATTTACTATGTGTTCTTTCTTACACTATCTCTCTCACATTGCTATCACATATTCTCCCTCTTTTTGAACACTGTCCTCTCTTATTGCCCTCACCCCCTCTGTCTAATCCCTCCCTTTCTCTCCCCCTGCTCTGATCCGCTCTCCCTACCTTTGTCGCTAGGCAGAGGGAGCTACAGACAGAGGCAGGATTCAGAGGTCATTTCACAAGTGTGGCTGCTAATTAACAGAAATGGGATGAATCATTTCAAAGGGAGATTGTGTGGACATGCAATTCAGCCATCCATTTCATCTTGCTGTGTTTTTCCCCCTCTTGCACAGTGTTGATTCCCTTTCAAAGTATACTCAAAAAACACTTGATCGTTTCTATTTCCATGGACATGGACAGCGCTCGTCGCTTGGATAAGCACGTTTCAAAGAGTGAACGCCACTTGGACAAATCCACCCAATTTTCTCATTCTAGAAATGACATTTAATTTCACGTCTACAACTCCTGCTCTATCAGTTTTCAGAATTTATTAAACTTACTGACCTTAATGCGAGGTCACTGAGAATAAATATACTTCCCACATGTCGAGTACTACTAAGAGCAAGTATGTATCTTTACGGAGTTTTTTGGAACTTGTCGGTTTAGTGAGAAAATACAAGAACTGTACTTTTATAAAGCACTTACCATTGTGTTGGACCATGATTTCCCTCCCCCGCATTTCAAGAGATTAACAAAAATGTTACTCGACTACTTTTATAAGAAAGCTTTTCTCATATGTATAGCTGAGATCTTAACATTTGCTGTTACGACTGAGCCCATCAAGAGTGAAAAGCTGGCCATAATAGAGAGGGATGAGATTTGATATTGGGAATATTTGAATAACGCTTTACATATGCAGGTCTTTCCTTGAAATCATTTGTAGGCTTTGTTACGCACAACAATTGTCTGTTTTGGGAAGTAACAGAAATATTCGGACACAGTCCCCCCACCGATCTGACGTCACAACAAAGCCTTATAACCATCCCAGAAGCAATCTGAGGGATTTTACTGGCAGCTTTAGGGTCATGGTTTACTGGAATTTATCCCAGCATGCACTAGGTATGAGACGGGACCCATCATGGACAGGTCACTCATACCCGTTAATGTCGACTGTTCACCTAACCTGTGTTTGGACTGTAGGAGGGAATCAGGGCAGGCATGAGTATAAACCAGCCAAAGATTTATGGAGTAATTACATTTCCCACAACGCTAGGATACCTCTTATAAGTCACAGCCCTGATCACATGGGATGCAATTTTCCTCTGCTTAAGTACATGATGCAGGTTAAAGAGTGATTGCTCAAGCACAATGCAATATTAGTGGATCAAAGTGAAGGATGAGAAAAAAGAAAGGCTCTATTCACTGAATAAGGAGGTGAAATCAATTCCTAAAGTCTACTATATAAATGTATCTTTTGGCTTCTGGAATGGATAGGCTGACATAACCTACAGCTAAAATGTTCAGCTGAACTTCTAATCAATAATTCAAGCATGCAAGCGCCCATCCTCATCACACGCCTTTCAATTCAGACTTCTTTGAATGACAGGCAGCGATAGTGTGTGCGTGTGTGGGGGTGAATATGAAAATATTTAAAGCAGAGGTGTCTCATTACAGGTGATAATGTTGCAGCCTAGATTTATGCCATAGCTCTGACTCTGCCAAGGAATCGATGACATGGCTGCCGGTACGAATCAAGCTCACAGCTGTCAGGAAAGTGAAGTGCGAGCTGGGACAGATTGGAGACCGTTCGATGGATTGTTTTAAATACAATTAAACAACAATGGGATGGAAGATAGATATTGGAAATGTGTATTTATGTTTATGTGTGAGCGAAAGAAAGTTAAGAAAAAGACAAGGAGGTCAAAGCTTTTATGAGTCTCTGTGAGATTATATAAAAGGAAATAAGCAAGGAGCATTTTGTTGAGGAATGAAAAGGGTTGGCAACACAAAATGTATTTGTTCAACTGAAATAGATTGCATTTATTTGTCTGCTACAGCCACAGCATGTACTGCTCTGTATATCACTTGTCCTATATACATACATTTTATATTTTTCAGTTTCATTATGGCACCAAAAAGGAATGTATAAATAGTTTCTTTAATTTTTTCTAGTCAGAGAATTAAGTCAGATAGATGAGGTTTGATTTGTGATTTTCGCCCCTGATCTCTTCATTTCATCATGTCCTTGCACAATGATTCTATGAATGGATTGAATCAGCCGTGCTACTACCCGTTAAGAACAAATCACAGAACATGAAAACATACAGGGTTTACTGTAAATGTGTGAGGAACTTATGGTACAGCCCACTTGACATTACTCTAAAACCTTTTTCTTCTCACAACTTAAAAGGGTTTGAGGTCAATATTAATGACATAAATAATTTAAAAAAGGTTGTTATTACAATGAATCTCTCTCTTGCTTGCCTCCATCAACGCCACATTTCGTCAGTTCAATCATCAAGGTAATTCAGAAAAAACTGTGAAGGATGAACACGATGCGTGGGAAGTCTGGTATAATCACAAGGCTGACATATCTAGCTGCACTTGAAAGGCAGTGACTGAGGAAAATGAGACATTGTCAAATGAAAAGGATGAATTTATATTTGGCAGTACAGTGTAATTTAGTATAATTTTAAAAGCAGTGTTATCTAAGCTTAATAAATGTGGGCTCAAGGAAACAAATCCACTGTTACGTGTATCAAACAGTATGGCTTGTTCATTAAATTAACTCTTTACTATGTATTGACTTTATGTTCGGCTTGTGCATGTATCTGAGTGGGTGTACAGTAAATGATACTGGGTGCAAAAGAATACATGAAGTCAAACAGTAACAGTATTAGTTATAAAAACTTTAAAGTACATCACTGCTGCTGTTCCAGCTTCCAGTTTGCTCTGATTCTCTGAGATGATGGATAGCAAGTGTTCTGCTGCGTCTCCCAGGGTGAATCAGATTGAAAACACACACCGGAATAAAACAGGGGGATTCACTGGTTTGTGACTGCCAAATAATGTGGCAAGTGTCTCTGTTTACCTGTGTAACAGAGGAGGGTGCTCCACAAGGCAGATGCTTAGGAAAAGCTGCTAAATCATCAGATATTACAAATGTAAATATAATGGGAAAACAATGGGGACCAAGATGGGAAGCAGGTGGAGTCAATTAGAGGAACATATATGCTTGTTCTTCTCATTAAAATAAAAGAATAGATCAACAAAACAACATAAAAAACAGTACATGAATAAAATACCTTACTTTCTTTGTTTCTTTGTTTCTTTATTCAATATACTCATCCATTGTCTCTAATGATAGGGCCAGATTATCTATTGTACTGCTTAACTTAAGTAAACTTATTATGAGGTGAAATGTTATTTATCCAATTACTGCATTTCAACCGCAGGCTAAATAGTGAGTACAAAAATTCAGCTTACTGCTTATCTGCCGGGAGCCGTCGTGCAGCTGTGTGCCAGCAGAGTTTTAGGTTTCGAGTTGTGCAAAGCGGTTATCGGGTGATTAAGAGTGAAAGCCACAGAGGGAAGGTAGTCATGGGAGCAAGGTTTGCGAAAGTCATTTTGGCAGGTAGTGAACTTTTTGTGCTGAGTAAGGCCAAAAAGTTTTGAACGAGAAAACGACAAGCATGACATGCATCATAATGCTGTACAATTATATGGGAGAAAGACAAACCTGTGGTCTAGCAAAGACTGAGGAGTAGCGTATTAGAATGAATGATACAAGCAGAGGCTTTAAGTGAAAAGCACTCTCCCTCCCAGTTAATGCAGGTAACTGTTGATACTTCCTTTAAAGGTCCCATATCATGCTTTTCCGGTTATTACCGGTCTGCAAAGTCACAAACCCTCAAAGTACACCCTGTAGCGAGTAAAACTCTAACGGCCCTTCTACACAGCAGCGTTAAAAAAATCTTCCAACGCTTCTCTGCCCATTGACTTTGAATGGGGGTGACGTCACTTTGCCTTGTGGGGAAGCAAAGCGAAGATTTCCAGGATTTTCAGGATTCAAAAGTTGAGCAATGTTCAACATTTTGACGGGCAGGTTTTGAATTTACCGTTTTTTTATAAATGTTACCAGCTAAAAAACGGTAATTACCGGCTAACGGAAACCCTGACTCACGTGTGTGTGCTCAGGCTGAGTTCCGCTGTGTCTCGCTGTCTCGCAGACCCCACACGCAGATTTTTTGGGTTGTGTAACCATTAGCCAATAACCAACCAAGGCAACTACCGCCCACCTTATCACCTGAATCTCCTCCTAGAGCACCTTTGTGTTGTTTTTAACCAAACATCTGTCAGAGGGGCGTGGGGAGGGACTCCTTATTTTCATCTAAAGTAACAGACCCAGAATCAGCACTTTTGAAACAGGGCTGAAACAGAGGGGATTATGGGATGCTACAATGCACGATCTGTTTGGTATTTGGAGCCAAACACTTCAGACATGTTTTGTATATATCTGAGACCTATAATATATTGATGAAAAACAGTGTAATAGGGGACCTTTAAAGGAAGTGACATTAAGATGGCTCATGCTATTCCACATTACAAGGCAAAAACAGATCACCATGCAAAAAAAATTACAGTTAAAGATTCTGTCAATCTCCACCAACATATGCTCACTGTTTCTAGCAAGGTCAAGCTCTTGGGATCCTACGTGTCCCAAAGTGTAAATGAGATAATATCCCTCTGATCTCTTAATTCCGCTTATCACTCCTCACCATCATTTATAATGAGGGTTTCCTTTGAAAAAGTAAAAAAATAAAAATAGACATGAGAAGTTTTATCATATCACACATTGTACACAACCCTTGCCAATTTAATTAGTTTTTCAATTCTGCCCCAAGGATACTGCTCACGACATTGAAAAAACACTAAAAAAGCATGATGCGCTTTATCATAAAACGGTTTCACTGCAAACAGTTACAGCTGGACATCTTAAGTGTTATTGTGTCCAATACTCAGCTGGTTACACAATTCCACCAAGGGAATATTGACATCAAACAGCATAATAAAGAGATGTAGCTACATGACGATAACCTTTGCATTTAGACACTATTTGTTATTGTTTTCAAGGTTCCTCAATTATAGTGAGTTGCAACAGTTCTTCAGTCGAATGCTGATCCTCGGCTCAGAGGGTAGGAAGCACAGCACAAACATGCAATCTGGTAATAGAAACTAAAGTCTTTGATATTGGTCCCCATGGGCAGAATCCACTTGAATTCTGTGATGGGGCTGTGTGAATCCTCAAAGAAGGCTCTTACTGCAGGGTCAGAGCTACACTGGGAACAACACATGCTGAATACATTTGAAAAACACTGTGCTTTAATAACCAGATAATCTGGCTCTCTGTTGGGAGAAAGCCTTAGTTTTATCCTCCAAGGGAGTACATCTATAAAAATGCATGTTGACTTTTAACACCGACTAAAAGCAAACAAGGATGTTGCATACCAAGAACTCCAATCTCACTTAATGACTGTATGTAGCTACATCTATCTTTCCATTGAGACACGTGTCGAAATTACATTAATATAAAAATAAAATTGGATGTATAAGCAAAGAGATATACAATTTATTCTTGTCTTTAAAACACATTTTTTAAGAAACCAGTCAATCATTTCTAGTGCTGCATCTTTTTAAGATTTCTACGGTTAAGAAAATAATATGCTGCTGTCAATTATGCATTTCAAATCAATCAGAATTATGCTGCAAGAAAATATATTGGTATATTTGAAATGACCTGAGCAATCAATGAATGAATAAGATATAACATGGACCCAACCTTTAATTATATTACTTTCCATCCCATCTTATGATTTAATCATTGCACAAAATTAATTTTCCCACCGAAGCAAGAATGTTGTAACCCTAAGGTTATATGGCCTCGCTCCCCCTCTCTAATCACCAGATAAAACACCAGTTGTTTTAATTATTGATAATTAACCTTATGGAATGTGATTCCTCCACCCACCCTGTCCTTTTCTCGCCGTGTCGTTGTCATTATTATACAGTATCTTTAGATCAAGTATTAAAACCTCCTCATTTATCCTGTAGTTTTAAATACAGTTATTATTATTTTACTCCGCTTATAACAGAGTAAACCAGATGACCCCAGACATTTATAAAGAGCACTTAATGTAATCATCAAATACACGTTCTGGACATGATCTACGGTCCATCAAGGCTGCATAATGTGTTCCACCTTCCCTTGGTGATGGCTCTGCTTCTGCATACCGTCCAGTAATGTCAGCTCATATCAGTCATACCATGCCCTTCCTCTCCCAGTCTAATTTCCATTGTCTGACCCAACCGCCCTCCACTTGAAAGCCTGATCATGGAAGATGTTGCTCTCTCCTTCCCGGGATCTCATTAGAATCCCCTTCAGCCACTCTATCAAAAAAACATCTCCAGTGACAAGTCTGTGTCACCCGCACACCAGCGAATACTGACAGAATTTGTTATATACATACCAGTGTATGCATTCAGCTTTGTTTTACAGTCTATAGGCTTACAGAGAGTACACACAAAACAAACAGTAGTGGATTCCCTCTACTGCAAACACATGCTTCCCTACACCAAGAGTTTACATGCATACACACACATATGTTCTGGCTCTCATCACTGTCTCTCGCGACATGCCTAATATCATGCATGCCCAATTTATGAGCAAAGTGATCATGCCTCCAGGCCCCATCAGCTGGCTTAGTGCCTCTTCATACACTTTCAGCGCTGTGGCCGGCAAAGGTTTGCAATTGACTCGACAGCTCTATTAAAAGGAAGAAGCTGATTGCATTCTGTTCATCCCATAGCATGCATGACTAACCAGGCTCAGTAGTAAGTGGGAAGGGCCCACTTGAGCCCAGTTTCATTGGGTTTATGTCCGTTTCAATACAAAGCTTTCATGTAAGAATGGCTTTACCTTTCACTGCTGTCCTATGAGCTAAGGTTATTAAAGGGATTCACTATGTTTACATGCACAGAAAGTAACTAGGATACATAGGAAGAATACAATGCAGAGGGTCAGTATTCACATTGTTCCTTTGTCCTTTCTCACCCAGGTTTTGTAACCAAGGCAGCAATATCCTGAGTTTAGCTTATTAGAAGGCCATAAGAATTCTGAGGGAAAAAGGTCCTTATAAAAACATCATATAATCTGTAATCTGAGTTTTTTTATTTGAACTGTATTGTCATACTATATCATAGATATTTTATTAAAGTGTATTTGAAGTCTACTAAGTATTATGTTCGTAACCTGTATTTAAATCAGGATTTATAATTATTTGAGTGACCGAGATCATGTAAGTGTATTTCAAGTGTACTAATTTATTGAGCTGTACTTAAATCAGGTTTTATAATGGTTTGACTGATAGAGATCATGCAATGTTATTATTTGTTTATTGATTGTTATGAACCTGTCTGAGGACCACAGATGGAAATGAGCTATTAGCTATAATCTGGCATATTGCATCTCTTCTCTTTGCTGAGATTAATGTTTTTGTATGCACGCGGTCCTTCTATAAATAAATACAAATAAATAAGATTTTACTGTTTGGTTAATCTCTCCTTCGTATAGCTGATGTCAAGGCATAGTTAAGCAAATGAACAGTATTTTGTAGTGCTGTAATTAAAAAAAAAATGAAGAAGGTGTTTTTTATTGTGTTATTTATCTAGCTCAGGGGTGTCCAAACTTTGGCCCGGGGGCAAAATGCGGCCCGCAGTATAATGGAATATGGCCCACAAATGGAACTTGTGCTTTTCTTATATTGTACTTCTTAATTATAAATGTAAACATATATTACACAGTAGTATTCATGTGTTAATAAGTCCACTTTTCAAATAAATACAGTCAATTCAAGTTTGGAACATTTTTGAATTTACCTTAGTTGATAAGAAAAAAATCCCAATTACTTACTTACATAATAAGCTTGAAAAACAACATGTTTCTCCTTATTATAATCAATTTGAGGCTTCTGTTTTAACGGATGAGCTCCCAACACTCATAAATATAATTTACTTACATTTGATTGATTTTGCTAATTAATAACTGAATTCATGAGGCCATATACCTCTAGTGAGGGGCCCAGCCCTTCATATCATTTTCTGTATTGGTGAAAAAAGTTTGGACACCCCGATCTAGCCCAAAACGCAAAAGCAAAAATGTCAGGCATGAATTAATGTGTTTGCGTTTGACCTAGCAAATGGTATCATGCTGGTCATTCAGCTCACTAACTACAGTATTAGCTATTTTAGAGTTATTTCTAACCCAAAGCAAATTAACAGCTAACATTACGTTGTTTGTTGGGTTACAGTTTTCAGTTGGATAAATTAATAAGCCAGTCCACGAGGCTAATAAATGACGGTTTAAGAAACCTGTCCTGATTCTTTTCCGCAACCCCAGTTCATTTTGTTATGTAATAGGGCGACGTGTGGGTGTGAGGGAGTGTGGTCGTCTTTCAACCAGAAGGTTGTGGGTTCGATCCCAGCCCATGCAGTCAACATGTCGATGTATCCTTGGGCAAGATACTTAACCCTGAGTTGCTCCCGATGGCATGGCCAACGGTGTGTGAATGAGTGTGAGTGTTAGGTCCTAGAGTAAGGTACACTGCTCTGTATGAATGGGTGTGAATGGGTGAATGACATGTAGTATGTAAAGCGCTTTGAGGGGTCTTAAAGACTGGATAAAGCGCTATATAAGTACAGTCCATTTACCATTTATATAAGTACAGTCCATTTAATATAATGTTTCAACTGATAGACCTTATGCTCTACAATATTGCATACATATATTCTCTGCTGCTTATCAAAGTATTTTATTTCTATAGTAGGCTAAGCATCAACATAGGCATATGTTGGAACAAACTGCAACCATACTACACACAATTGTTTCTACAGTATATTCCCTTGCTTTTAATTTCTTGTTTTAAAACAATCAGCCTGAGACGGTGTTTTGCAAACCAACTGACCGATGGAGCATTTATTAGCTATAGCTATAACTGATAAACATCTGCCAGTTAAAGTTGTCATTTCCTAATGAGAGGCCTGCTTTAAGAGTGAGAATACCCTTGTTATCATTGTAATCTGCATTGTGTCTCCACGAGAGAACGGAAAGCTTCACAGTTGTAGAAACGGTAATTTAGGGTTCTGGATCTGACTAAACAGTCAATTATTCTTATTTAATTTCCTGCACATGGAGAGTTTATAATTTTCAAGAAGCTTATTTCAGTTTGTATTATTAGCGAGGATATTGCTATAAATCAACGACAAGGTGAAGGTGACTTATTGCTATTCAGAAAAAACATCAACTTCACATTTATATTTTCTTAATTACAGGTTAGCGTTGTTGCTTTTTATTAACACCAATGGAGCGGGTTATATGTGTGAGATCTATTTAGCCATGAAACGGAAATTCCAGCAATTTCTGCAGAAGGCATGATTCTATACATTTATTTGATTGTACACTATATATTTTATTCTGTATATATTTTGGAACAGGGCATACCCTTCAAGAAACATTTGAGGTTTGTGAATGTATGCGTGTGAGAATAAGCGAGTCAGATTACAGCTGCTGTGATAATATGAGGTGTAGGTGAAAATGAATAGGAATATTTCATACATTTTACTCTAATTACTATATAGCTGCTGCAATAACAAGCAACAACACCCATTGCAATATTGCTGTTGGAAACACAATTCATTTTATTTTGGAACAAGGGCAGCCTTTGTTAAATCATTTGGATCTAAATAATTGAACTCCACTTTATCCACACCTACTCACTCCTGCTTGTGGGGATGATTACATGTTTAAGACTATGGATTTGATGTAAGAGTGGCTCTATAGTTCATAGTTGCTAATATGTTTCTCGTCGCAACTTATTTCAAATGATTTCTGTTGTTACTTTTAGTCCGGTTCTGGATTGTATAAATCTATGGTATAAATGGACTATGCACAATGAACACGACTACAGTGAAGACTTCTGATTTTGAAGTCTTTGGCCATTTCTCAATGTCGAGTATACATGCTGCAGAGCCACTATTTCAAGTATACTACGTCATAGAGTGGCGCAGAATGCCGGGCATTTAACATGAATTTAAACAGTCCTTCGGCGCCACTCGATGACGTATTATACTTGAAATAGTTGCTCTGCAGCAGTTTTAATCACGATTGAGAAACGGCCTTTGTCATGCTGTTTTAAAAAATATACATATATTATATAATATTTTCACTTAAAACGGACAAAGCTTGTTAAATAGGCTGCTATCCCTTACCCTGGTTATGGAAAATACATTCTTGTTTAAATATTTAAGAGATCAGGTTATTGCAGAAGGAGAAAATATATCTGAGCAGTACTAACATATATTTATGGGTCAGCATCCTGTTTGGAACATTTGAAAATACATAACGCGATACAACAATAAACCATTAATATGTTTAATGTTTACAGATTATTACCATACTGGGAAAAACTATTGCTGAATCTCAAAATAAAACAAACTTTTATTTACAAAGTAACATAGTGTAAAAGCTTCCATCAGTAAACTATAAGGAACTCTGTACACAAGGGGAAACATTAACATACATTTAAAATGGTTCCAAACAGCCCAGTTCCCCACTAGTATATTTGAAGCAAATTGGTTCAGAGGGCTATTTATTCTAATATGGGCGCTGAATGCATAGTGTCAACATCAGGATTACGCTCAAACAAGACAGATGGAAATCTCCCTCATATTCCCAAATGGAAAGGGCTCAGAGTTAGCTCTGCCACTTTATGACATCTACATTTAATTATAATGTCTTTGATCTTGCCTGTGGAATGGAGCTGTTAATTTACTATCCACAAATGTTGTCAGAGTCTATCAGAGTGACATTCCCCTTCTAAAACCAGCAAGAAACCACTTATACTTCTATCTTTGATAAAGTTGTGCTTACATAAATGTCTCCGACCTTCTCATTTGTTCCATAACATAACATTTAGATTTGCTGCTCAAATGATTTATATTACAAAAAGCATTCCAAGTGAAAACATATATCTTTGTACACAATACAGAGTGGTTAACGCAGTTATGCACGCCATCCATAACATTTCATAAGAGCTAAGCTGCGTTTGAATGTCTTTCTCCAAGGTCATACTGTAAAAACTTACTGTTCAAAAGATTGCATCAACAACCATGTCACTGTGTGTGTGTGGATACACGCGATGAAATCCGCTTTAATCATCACACAGGACATGTGCGTGAACATATGGAAGCCTGTTTGCACCACAGGAAAAAAAAAATATATATTCCTGTAAGTCATTATAATGACTTAGCTATCTCATTATAATGACTTTCTATCTCATTATAATGACTTAGATATCTCATTATAATGACTTTCTATCTCATTATAATGACTTAGCTATCTCATTATAATGACTTTCTATCTCATTATAATGACTTAGATATCTCATTATAATGACTTTCTATCTCATTATAATGACTTTCTATCTCATTATAATGACTTAGCTATCTCATTATATTGACTTAGCTATTTCACTATATTGACTTAGCTATCTCATTATATTGACTTAGCTATCTCATTATATTGACTTAATATCTCATTATATTGACTTAGCTATCTCATTATATTGACTTAATATCTCATTATATTGACTTAATATCTCATTATATTGACTTAGCTATCTCATTATATTGACTTAGCTATCTCATTATATTGACTTAATATCTCATTATATTGACTTAGCTATCTCATTATATTGACTTAATATCTCATTATATTGACTTAGCTATCTCATTATATTGACTTAATATCTCATTATATTGACTTAGCTATCTCATTATAATGACTTAATATCTCATTATATTGACTTAGCTATCTCATTATATTGACTTAATATCTCATTATATTGACTTAGCTATCTCATTATAATGACTTAATATCTCATTATATTGACTTAGCTATCTCATTATATTGACTTAGCTACAGTATCTCATTATATTGACTTAGTTACAGTATCTCATTATATTGACTTATCTCATTATATTGACTCATTATATTGACTTAGTTATCTCATTATATTGACTTAGCTACAGTATCTCATTATATTGACTTATCTCATTATATTGACTTAATATCTCATTATATTGACTTAGCTATCTCATTATATTGACTTAATATTTCATTATATTGACTTAGCTATCTCATTATATTGACTTAATATTTCATTATATTGACTTAGCTATCTCATTATATTGACTTAATATCTCATTATATTGACTTAGTTATCTCATTATATTGAATTCATATCTCATTATATTGACTTAGTTATCTCATTATATTGACTTAATATCTCATTATATTGACTTAATATCTCATTATATTGACTTAATATCTCATTATATTGACTTAATATCTCATTATATTGACTTAGCTATCTCATTATATTGACTTAATATCTCATTATATTGACTTAGCTATCTCATTATATTGACTTACAGTAGCTATCTCATTATAATGACTTAATATCTCATTATATTGACTTAATATCTCATTATAATGAATTAATACCTCATTATATTGACTTAATATCTCATTATATTGACTTAGCTATCTCTGTTACATCTCTTTTTTTTTTTTTTTCTGTGGCGCAAACAGGCTTCCATACGAACATGACGCTGATGACGATGACCTAATCTTTTATTCTCAAGGAAAATGTACGCTAGAGGGGGTAGGACCAGAAAGGGTTTTTTGAAGCTTTTTCTTGTCCCTGTTGAACATGACAGAGACTATTTGAGAATTTATTTTATTTTAAATCTTTTGTACCTTGAACGTTTTTTTTCTTCTCTCTGTTATAATAATTATTATAAGAAAGAAATAATATATTATTACTATTGTTGTATGTTTTGTTTCTGACATGTTCAATAAATAAAAATAAAATACAAATGTAGTCTCTGCATTTTACCTGTCCTAGTATTGCAACAGTGGGCAGCTATTAAACAGCACACATGGAAGTTGTGCCTTGCTTAAGGGCTCCTCTGCAGGAGGCAGTCTATTTAAGGTATCAGGTGACACTTTCATTCGGTCCACCTGGGACTTGTTTGCACGTGTTGGCGGTGGATAGCAATGTAAACAACAGTCACAAAACAAGGCATTATTATATTTTTTAAAGTAGAAAAGCGTCTGACCAAATCACATGTATTCCTCTTTAATTATATTAACGGCACTACGATTTAATTGAAATGCAAATCGTTGAGCCATTGTGATGACAAATACAAATCACACACTATCATGCATGGAAAACACTGCAACGTCTCCATTTTCAGAAAAGAGAATTATGCTTAAAAGAGAGATATCATATCGTCTTGGCAGCATATTTGAACTGCTGTATTTATATTTGAAACTCTGCACGACTGGTTCACCATTTTCCTCTTAGAAAAGTTCTCCACAGGATTCTCTATCAGTACGTTATGAAAGCCCTATGTTTGAAGGGGACGACATGTTTGTATTTTTTCCTCATCCTGTATCAAAGAATACCACAGATGCAACAGGCGATTGTGGCCAGTCTTTTTATCGATTTAACAAAAACAATCAAATAGCATTTAATGAAATCATTCATTCATTTCAATACAGACACGTACCATTTCCAAGACTTAACTTCATTGGATCCTCAAATCGCTTAAAGGCCAGTAATATCACAATTTACATCCTATAGTATGAAACAGAACAAATGTAACAATTTTCTAGATGCATGAACAGGAAAGAAGTAAAGGTTTGAGGTTTTTACTAAACCAACAATGAATGAACATGAATGACAATTATCATGAGTTATTTAACAGTCGTGAATTATTTTATACACATTTTATGGATAAAATGAGGTGTGATCCATTATTTTCGATAATAATAAAATATAGACTTTAGTTTTTTGGTGCCTTTTTGACTTGCTCTGACTTTGCCCATACAATAACATCATTTATAATTTCCACCTTTTGGAGGCAATTACACGGCTGCCCTAATCTCATCAGTTAGGGAGACAGTCAGAGAGACAGCTGTTGGACTGTTTCATTCTTATCTCCTGCGCTCGCTCCCTTTTCCTCTCTGTCTTTCTCTCCTCCCTTCTCCTCCATCTTCCTCAGGCTGGGCGGCTGGCACAGTCGTGACAGCAAGTCCTTGGCTCCATCTCACACTGGCTCTCCCTTTCATAGCACAGAGCGCATGCTGACAATTATTAGAGCTATGTCTGCAGCTCTGCACTCACTCCTTGTTTTGACATTACTTGTCCTTCCTCCATTCCTTCTTGTTTACAGTAAGAGCAGTTGGTCAATTTAAGTAATCTGCTCTGTGACCGAAATTGGACAAGAAGCAAACAAGTGAGTTAGATTTGAATCTGCATCCCAAGTGGGCACTCTATTAAAATCAATACCGGCTCATCTCCATATCTGAAGCTCTGGCTGCTGAGGTAAAGCATTTTTCCTATCTCTGTTCTCTGAACTACATGACGAAGCATTCTGTATGTTTACCAAATGCTTGTGTGACCTGCACATTACAAATATTTTCCAGAAATGACACCCTTCTAACACAAAAATAGCTTCCAATATAATCAGCTTTTGCCATCACCTTTGTGTACTGAACTAAATGATTTCTGAGCCTATTTGATCTGTCTGACTGATGGATCCTTGGCCGTGAACGGTCTAGCCTATGAGAGGTGTGTCTGACATTTTTATTTTGGATGACAGATGCAATCTGTCCCTATCAGCTGACAGGTCAATCTATATATCATTATTCTTTTTAAACAGTCATCATGGCTGAGATTTACAAGGCTTCCTAATACATTTGGTCCCTGTGATATCATCTATATCTACTTTATTAAAGCACCCCTTGAAAATAATGTAGCAGCAAGTATCTAATGGTACAACTTTAAAAGATATGTAATTATTTTTCACACCCTTATATGTTTACTCTTCATTTTCATCTCATCCATACCCTCCGAATCTTTCTCCCCCGCTCTCTCTCTCTCTTTGCTATTATTCGCTTATTTTCCAGGGCAGAGCTAAAGCAGGCTTTGCTAGTGTGATTTACTTTCTATTAGGGGATTAAAAATCAATTATGCAGGAAGCCATGCGTAGGCGTGATTATAGCTGCGCATGACGGCGCCATTCATCACAGGGCCACTCATCTCTACAGCCGTTAGTTACACAACACACACCAGGACAGCCATCTTTTACCATGAACTCTGCCCTCATCTTTTACACATTGTGTTGATGGAGTGGCTCCACCGCAATAAGTTTACAGATTTAAAAAAAATCCTTTGTTGGGCATAGTGAAAAAGGTGATGATATAAAGTGCTCCAAAATGCATGTTTTATCTACGATACCAACTATTGGAATTACAATTCGGATTGAAGAGATTTTAACATTCACTCCAGTTGAATGTAAGTAATTATAACAATTACTGACCAATTTGTGAGAATGAATCAACACAGTAAAAAGCTTGAAAAGGCCCTGAAACTTTCCTGAAATGGCATCAATAACCTTAATACTTGTGGATATTGACCTCTGTAGTTGACAAGTGATTTTGACCTCAGAGACCATTTGTATTTATCGTCAGTATCAGATACCTATATGTAGATGGTACAATTAACTAAAATGAACCACTTGAGCATGGATAATCATTCTTGTAGATTGTATCTGTCATAAAATATACTTCACGTCTGAATCTCACGATGAAGTAAATTCCATTTTATTTAATTTCTTCTTCATAAATGTAGAAGATCACAAGGCTATGCCTCACTCAACCAACATACAAGTGAGTCCATTAACAGAGCTCCTTGACAGATATAGACTTGTTGCAGCTCCTTGTGAGGGTTGGAGGACAGGGATGCTAGTTTCATGTGAGTGGATATATGGGCAGTGGTTACCGTGTTACATGTTACTCGCTCTTATCCAAAGCGACTTACATACTCAATACTGTGGACAATCCCCACAGGAGCAATTTGGGGTGAAGTGTCTTTCCCAGTGACACAACGACATGCAGTGGGACTCGAACTTCCTATCCCCTGATTCAAAGTCCAGTGCACTAAGTTCAGCGCACTATCCCACTGAGCTACAGCCTCCCTGTGTGTTTGGAAGAGTTATGCATTGCTTCATCTTTATTAGCGTCCTCTCTTCTTGCTACTAATCATAATTGACCTTATCAGATTATCCCCAATCCCGATGTTTTCATTTCAATATTGGACTTGGTCAACAGTCTACACAACCACAGGACAACATAGTGGATCTCTTGTGAACTTTTCTCTGTTTCTTTACAACAGTTCTGGACTGTGAAGATAACATGGAGGCACTGTGCGCTCTGTGTGGGACTACGGTTTTTCAGACATCTCGTCCGTGGTGGCTAGCTCACCGTTGTGTGCTGGGGAGAAAACATCACTGCTGGGGATGCAGACAGGACAAACAAGCCGGTGATAAAGGCTTCCTTTGTTGCATTGCTGAGTCTGAACACCCCAGAGGCCTCAGCACAGGAGCGGAGGACTAAACCCAACTCCATTTTAGACTCCCTCTCTCGTCTTGCCCCTTCTATCATGCGCTGACACAGATACAGAGAATCTTCTGCCTTGTCCCTTCGAGGTGCACCAGAGGAACATAGATTCTTATTTGTGCTGGCTAACATCAGACTTCTTTCTGTTCAAATGGATGTTGCCTCAGCCACCTTGGAGAGAGCCCAAGCAGGAGGCAGCCATGCAGTGTGCTGGTCTAATATGCTACCACATCCCACTCTCTGCTTTCTCTGCTGTTTTCTATACATACAGCGTTATTTGCTTTTAATCTGGACCTATTTCAGTTAATTCCGTGTGATGAAATCCTGCATATGAAATGTTCCCAAAAAACAGTGCTTTAATCTGGCTTATGGGTAAAAGCCCATGTAGACACAGACATTGAATTTGCTTGAGTTCAAGTATTTTGTTCAAGAATAAAAGTTACTTTACTTAACTCTTCAACTCTTGAATACGTCTTTGTCACTGTAGTTCAACATACACAATACAGTGTATGAGTCTGCCATGCAACAAAGCACAATTAAGAAGAGTCCACTATTTATTTTAAGGCGTACTTGTTCTCAGTGTTGTAACAGTAGACCTTGATCTTTTTTCTCAAACGTTGCCATGTTAGGTCCTTACATGGATGGAATTGGGCCTGGAAATTCTTTAAAGAAATTCTTGATTTAAGGAATTTAAATGTATTTGGAAACCCTGAGTATGCTACTTTTGTCTCCCCCTATCTTTGTTGTTTTTTTTCTTTTTCCAAATACTTATTGTCACATTGCAAAACAAGTATAATTTTAGTTCACTTTGCATATACAATTCTATATAGGTTGAATGATAATCAAAACTCATTTAAAAAGTATCTCTCCTGTATATTCTATTTGTTCTTCCATCTTCGTTTTTGCTTATAAATACAGCCACAAATCAATTTGACTTAAAAACACACTATGCTCTTTGAGGGAGCTCTCAAAGAACGGTCCTAATCAAAACATAAATGAACATTAAACAACCATTGTAAAAAATAGATGCAAGAATTAGGTCAGGTTATGGAGGCAACTGTGTGAGCATAACGGCCCGTCTACACTACAGGCATCAAAAAATCTTGAAGCTGGGCGTGTCTGAAGCTTGGCGATTTTTTGCGAGCAACGCGACCAACAACCAATCACATGAATCTCCCGCCCCCGACATACAAAGCAATAGCAATGTTAAAACGAAGTAAACTGGATATAAACTCTCCAAACAGGCGAAAAACCTACCAGTTTCACCCACTGTCTCTGCCACCTCCCTCCATGCCTGGTTCCTCCGGTTTGTATCCCGGTAAATAGTTCTGGTCATAAAGAACCGGGTGACTTGCTACCTTAATATCTCGTTTGGAATATGAGGGAATGAACTGCGGTCTGTAGGGATGTAACGATACCAAAAACTCACGGTACGATAATATTGCGATAACAAGTCCACGGTACGGTATTTATCGCGATATTGAATAATAAAAGAAAGAAAAAAAAATACAGAATTTCTTTTTTTTCAATAAAACATTTTTTTACTCGGAAAATGTTTTTTTATTACATAATAAATAGAATTTTTACAGCATTTTTGTAGGATAGCAGTATTTTAAAGTGTCAAAAACAAATTGACAGTAACAGACTGGAACAAGAAAACCAGTGTTTTTGTACCTACTAGTACTACCAAACAAAGTAAGCATTTTCTTTATGCCACTGCATCTCACAAATAAACAAGGACATTTAATAATCAGACCCTGCAATCAAATAAATCAAGTTTCACTTTAGTTTTTCAAGTAACTCAACTCAAACTCACTAGTCACTCACTCAGCATCATCAGACAGGTTTTTAGGAATATGAGAATGTCCACATTTCCAGGTATTTATAAGCTGGGATGTTTGGGCATTTACAATATCCCCTGCTCTGGAAAAAACTCTCTCGCTTATTACTGATGTTGCTGGGACACCAATGTAGCCCTGTAAATACGATGTCCTTTTGTGTTATCTGTTGTTTTATTTTCATGTTGTAACCTACTTGCTGCCATGTTAGACAGGTCTCTCTTGAAAAAGAGATCGATGATCTCAATGGGACCACCTGGTTAAATAAAGTGTTTAAAACAAATAATATTTTTTTAAAAAATAATATTTTTTTTTAAATCGCGGTAGATTTTGTCAGTCTCACGACGGTATTGGGAAGTTTATTTACCGCGATAT
Organism: Notothenia rossii; assembly: GCF_949606895.1. Taxonomy (NCBI): domain Eukaryota; kingdom Metazoa; phylum Chordata; class Actinopteri; order Perciformes; family Nototheniidae; genus Notothenia; species Notothenia rossii. The sequence continues at coordinate 62,671,643 of NC_136907.1, forward strand.
TCGGTATATCGTTACATCCCTAGCGGTCTGTCTCTCCCAGCTTGCACGCGGTTTGATTGGCTAGCGCTTGCACTGGCGGGATTTGCATAAACGGGATTTGATTGGCTGATGCCAAGCATCGAGCCTCAAAAGTTGAACATTGTTCAACTTTTGATGCCGATAGATGCTCGTGATGCTTGCAAAGCCATGCCATGCTCCCCACAATGTAGTTCAGCGAAGATTAAAAATATTCTACGTCACCCCATTCAAGTGAATGGGCGAAGCGTTGAAAGCATTTTTCGATGCCTGTAGTGTGGACGGGCCGTAAGAGTGAGTGTCAGGTGATACTGGGAGCTGTGCGCCCACAATTCAGTTTCATCTTTGGGGGTGCTGGACATTTGCCAGGGGCACGGGGCAAATGTTTTGAGTTTTTCGTCAGAATACCTGGCCAACATTTTTACATCAATAACTGTGGTACATACAGTCATGTTCTGACAGAGCCAGTCAATGTTTGTGTCTCTACAGTTTCCTAGGCGGCGCACATGCATGAACACACACCAACATTCCCCACCTTTTTAATGTTGCTAAGGGTCCAGATTTATGGAGAATGGCACGTCTGTTTACACTGAAAGGTTCAAAGATAATTTACCTGGATTAGAGGAGCCATCTGTGCCTGCCATCCCAGATTGCTTTGGAGGTGTCTCAATAAATAATGAGCAGGCTGCGTTTCAGGCAGTGCAATGGAAAGGCAGTGAGAGGTTTGATCTAAAGCAGGGCTTAATGCTCCTTTTTACATCAATTGCTACTATACTGGATGCTCACTGCTGACATCCCATGACCTCTTTATCATTGGTTTGGTTTTGGAAACTATGGAATTGTTTGTTCCACAGCACAACCTCAACAGTACTGTACATGGAGAGATTTGAGCTCTTTTCTTCCAGACATGCTGCAGGTGAAAGTATTACATTTGTGGAATATGTTATTCTTTGTTTTGTTTTTCTCCAGAAAAATGAATTGTAAATTAAACTAGGGGGTTAAGGTGTTGACTTTCTGTTCTGAATGTGTTTCCGGGTGTTCTTATCCATATTAGGCAAACAGTGGGGGGGAATATGTCAAACAAAAGGGCTCCAATTTCTACACAGTTTATCAAATGTCAATGTAAACACTCTCGAATTACAGCTAAAGGTCAGCACTTTAACATCACTTTCGGTTTCATTTTAAACCCACTGCGCCGCAGGGCCAAAGCAAGAGGAAATGTTTAGCTGCCTTTCTGACTGCACTGACTATGTGTTTGTAGAGATTCAACAAGTGTGTTGAAGAATATTCACCTTTCTGGAATGCCCTGTCATACAGACATTTGCATTGAGGCTGCCATGCAAACAGGACCCAGAGATCTGAATAAGCCCCATCATGGTATTGAGGGTATACTTCAATCTGTTGTTTGTTCAAGTTAAAGCTTACCACTGTGTATGAATTTATCACTTAACCTTTCCTGCTCTTCTATAGTTTTGTGTGTGAGATCTGTGTTTGTAGATTTTATAACTTACATAACAGCTCCCTAATGTACAGTACATCATTGTGTTAGGGCTTATTTGTAGTAAACATAGACAGCGTTGAACAGTAGTAGCCACTGGGTAAGTGGTATTCTTTAAAAAGAAAAAAAGGAAGCTTAAAACCCACCTAAGGTGCCGGTATTGATTTTAAAAAAGGCTGCATCTGGTGTTTTTTCAAAACATGCTGAGGTGCAGAAACACCTCCCCTCTCTATCTCTGAAACGTACAACCCTTAGCACATTACCCTCCTGCAACAACCCTCCTCACACACACACATATTTAATGGAGATGCCTATATAGACGCCCATTTAGTTAGTTGCTCAGTCATTAGATTGTATGTAGGACTTCAAGGAAGTTATCGCTAAATTAAGTCAGGAGGCTGCACGTGCTTGGGGACACACCGGAGGCTGAAGTAGATAGAGATCCTACCGAAACGTGGTACAAAAGTGGTCAAACTGACTGCACTACACTCTCAGCGCAGTTCAGATTTAGATACATGCCCATATTTGGTTCAGTCCTTGTCAATCAGCTTTTCTGAGATGAAATATCCGTAGAGAAGAGGTGGCAGCTGAAGTAAATTTTTGCTGCCATCCTTGCTGTGATTAGAGTAGAGCAGTTTGGACCCAGGCAGCCATATTTTGATTATTTCCCAACTGCTACAAACAAGAGAATGAAAATGAAATGAAAATGTTATGAGATGTGGAAAAACTACAATCTTGGATTTCAGTATCTTACTCTGCACAGACGTCACTTGAACACATGCATATATGTGTTTCTTAGACACACTTGCCTGCACACTCCCTTTGCAAAAGTTATGGCATAAAGTGCCCGTGATATCTGAGATTGTAAAAAGAGTTCAGCCACTTATAAACCTGTGCAGGGGAGCCAGGGGAGCTTTATTCTGCTGATGTTGCGCATGGCCAGGGGTGCACACGCTTTTTTGCGCTCACACACACACACACACACACACACACACACACACACACACACACACACACACACACACACACACACACACACACACACACACACACACACACACACACACACACACACACACACACACACACACACACACACACACACACACACACACACACACACACACACACAAAAACTGCACATGTGGCACACACACAAGAAAAAATGCTGGGGATGCTTATACTCTCTGTATAAAGGCTATTTCTTATGCCAGGTGCCATCCGTATTGTTGAGGGGCGAACACTAGAATAAATACAAGAGCTAGACTTCCTGCATGCCTGGTACCATCAATAAAAAAAGAATGCTATGTCATTATGCTGTATGAGCACTTAAGAGACTAATATCCTGTTGCGACATTACACTGTACCACTACAGGATATCATTTTCACTCAGCAGCCATTTGAAGATGGCCATTATACTATCTTCATGTTTTTCAAATTGTCGAGTTTTGGTATGAAACCGAAAAGTTAGACTGATACGCCTTTTACTGCTCCCACACTTTATTCTACATCAAACTATTGTACCCGTTTGCCATAGAGTTGATCTTAAAAAAAGGCAATTTTCAGACCTGACTCTCAGGGAGGTGCTGAAAGATTTGAATGATTCATGAATCAATTTGCTGTGTGTGAATGTAGTTATTATAGGAACGAAGCGTTTCACTTTAAGGTGAGGCTAAGGGCTGCTGCTGTACAGCACTTGCCTTAAGTCTATTGTTTTACCTCTCAGGCAGCACGGACGCCATTACTTGAAATTATGTAGAGAGTGAAGAGGAGGTCATATGCAGCCTGATGGCCACACACATATTATTGACCTCCCAGACACATTTCACAATATCTTCACTTTATTTAAAGTTATTCATCGGTTATAGGGTTCCATGTCATGTTTTGGCCATTACAACACTCGTCCTATCTTACAGTGGGAACCTCACCACCCCGACCCCTTACAGAGTCACATTACTGAACACACACGAGCCTCACAAAGCACCTCTACTCTGTTTTGTCTCTCTCTCTCTCACAGACACACTCACACATTCTGAGGCAGATAGTGAGAGGGAAGAGGATGGATGACACACTTCCTGGGGAGAGGCAGCCAATGTTATTTGTTATAATTCAGCTCTAATTTCAATATTTTCAAACCTTCCCAGAGATTTATATGTGCTGCCTGAGAGAGCATCCATCTTGACCAAGTCCTGGCCGGCCTCAACTGTGCCGGTGTCACATGATCGATGTTTTCCCTGGCCTCCCGACATCTTCCCGGGGTCACATGGGCCTCTGTCAAGCTTGGTTAATGTTGCACTCTCAGCTCCACAGCTATTAGCATATGAATGTCCTCATCGCCATACATATTCTACAGCCATGCATGATTTCAAAAAGTGGTCCTTTTTAGGGGGGAATCTGAAAAGACCGGAGGGGACGAAGAGGAGGAAGGAGTGGATGGGGGTTTGGCAGGATCTTTTCACAGCTGTCATGGTGATGAATTAGGCTTTTATGATTAATCTGTATTTCAATGTAACGTAACCATCTCCAGACAGTTAGACCCAGCCCATTTTCAGTGGACCGTGGCCGTCCAACGGCAAGACATGTTGATTCTATTAAACGGCATCAAATGGAGCAAATCGAACACTAACTACATTATTAGCCATTTTAGATGAAAGTCATTATTTATAGCCTATACCTGGGGACTTTCAAAGATCAGTGAAGCTTTCAAGATGTTCAAGGTGTACAGAAGTTGTGCTTATCTTTATAATCCCAGTGTTGTAGTGAAATGGAGAGACGGAATGGGTTACAATAAAAGCTCTCCACCTCCATTGACTCTTTGAGGACAAACTCTCCTCCCATTTCCATTGTGTGTTTATGTGCCAGCCTTTTTGAGCCAAGTTAGCGTTAGAGTCAGATTTTGGGCTCCCACCCCTGTCATTTAGTTCCCACACGACCTTGCGGCGAATCAAAAGCGACCGCGCCGAACAGCTGCCTACTGGAGCGACAGATTTATGTGGGCCAAATCAAACCTCTAAAACTCCAACAGCTGACCTGAGCAGCGAAGAGAAATAAAAATCATAATGTGCATATTATTGGTCTTCTGAGGCACTCGTCCTCTCTAGTTTAGGGCTTCAGCTGTCATTAGTGTTTATAATAACAGCTATCCCATATGCTTCTGTCCACAGAAATTGTGATTGGTACATTACATGTTATGACTGCACATTCCCAAACAATGGTACAGGTCAATTGAGGGACAGCCTTAATAGGAGTGCTAAAGGGAACGGGTTGCCAGAGAGTTGTTGTTACAGACGCTGACAGAAATCAAAAATGATCTGATGTTAACCATGCTTGGCGGGGTGAAGTGACACAGTGTATGCAGATTCTGCTTTCCTATTTTCTATTATAGAAAGAGGCTCTTAAATTGCAGTGTGTTTGTTATGATCTTGCCGGTCACAGTGATGAAAGACTGGTTTGACGCTTTAGGGAATATTATTTTTCTCTTCACTGCTCAGTGTTAGGTGACTGTTAATTGATCACTCTCATGCATGTATAATAGGGGTATTTCCCAGGGTAGCCTTGCTTGGTGAAAAGGTCACAAAATCCACATACCAGTGAATCTTTCTTTCATCTTTGGAATCGGATCATGAGGTATTGTGAAACACATAATATATCGTCTAAAGTAAAAATAACAAGCACGTATACTCACTTTCTTTCTTCAGATAATCTGATATGAAATGTTTTGAGGGAACATCATATAAAGACTGTTCAGTTTTTTCCATATCATTTTACATTTACACTTGTAACATACGAGACTCCAGTCCAGTTCAAACCATTGTCTTAATCTGATTACTCTGTATTTGTGTGCAGGCATGTGGCAGTAAAATGTTATAGGTCAAAGTGAATATATATATATATTTATATCTTCCTTTTAAACTGTTATGTTTTACCACAAAACCTGCTATATTTTTTAATTAATTAAATTAAAGATTTCAACGTTATCCCTAGACTATAACTAAATTCCTTTTTAAAAGCATTATATTTGTCATAATATTGTACAAAATATAATAAGTCATCCATTTCCCTTAAAGGTCACCTATTATGCAGAATCCACTTTTTCATGTATTTTACACAAACATGTGTGAAGAGATTCTGAAAGTTTCAGGAAAAATGCGAGCAAATCTTTTTGTCCTTTGATCCATTTATATAAAAACGAGAAACGAAATGAGCTGATCAGATTTTGGCCACTTTATGATGTCATAAAGTTTGGCTTGTGTAACCATTAGCCAATAACCAACCAAGGTAACACTCACCCACCTTATCACCTGAATCTCCTCCTAGAGCACCTTTGTGTTATTTTTTAACCAAAAATCTCTCAGAGGGGCGTGGGGAGGGACTTCTTATTTTCATCTAAAGTAACAGACAGAGAATCAGCACTTTTGAAACAGGGCTGAAACAGAGGGGTTGATGGGATGCTACAAAACATGATCTGTTTGGTATTTGGAGCCAAACACTTCAGAGACATGTTTTGTATATATCTGAGACCTATAATATATTGATGAAAAACATTATAATATGGGACCTTTAAAGCAGTGTCCTGCTTCTACTGTAACTGCCAATAGCATAGACGTGTTCCTTCAACAGATATACTGTAAATGGTTTAATCGTATTCCAAACTAATTACAGGTCATTTTATTTCATTCTTTATTTCCCCTCTGCTGTGTATTCTTCTCACAAATCCCTTGTTGCCAAACATCATGAGACGCACATGTTTTGAAATGATCCCGAATAACTGTGACACTGGTAACCCCCCCCCGAGGGTTATTTCAGTGTCTAAGAAGCCACTACTTACTGTTTATGTGAAATGAGATGGTCATAGCCGGCTCTGAATGTATGTGGATGATGTTACTCTAAGGTTAAATTCAAAGAGCCATCTAAAGGTTGCTGATTGAAAGGTCCATAGAGATGGTCTTGGTTCCTCTTGGCTGAGCTGATGGAAGACGGGGAGATAAGAATGCCAGACCTGACAATGATTAATGGGTTGGTATTGCTAGCCGTCTCATGCAAAGCACAAGACATTGTGTAAATTATGCTTGAAATACATCTGAAAGCACTCGGTACATTTCCGCTAGAGGCCCCTGTGTTGGTGACATCAGAACTAGAAATAATTTGACGAGTATTTGGCAGGTTGAAGGACATGAGCAGGGAATGGGATATGACAGATTTTGACAGTGAAGCCACATAACCAGCATAATGTGTTTTGGGAAGTAATATCTGATTTAAATGTACATATACCACCATTGTCCCACCTTGAATAGTCTTTCACCCAATGTGAGTGCCAACATGTTTTGACCTTAACTCTAATGCTACAAGCTAATTTATACAAATGTAAGCATGTCTTTCCCCGTCATACTCTAAAGCTGGAGTTTGTTATTTATTTTTTCTGGGAGGGTGAGATCCTTCCTTAAATCTCTCCTTCTCTCTGTTGGACCCTCGGGAATGACGAGTGTATGATGATAGAATAGAAAGGGGGGGTTCATAAGTAACACACTGAAATGAAAGCTTTGCCACAGTTCACTGGCTCTTTACTTAAATTAAAGACAGTCATGTATTTTGAAAAGGGATTGAGCATTTTAATGAAAATGTATACAGTGTGGCAAATGTATTTGTAATGCTCTGGTAATAAATAATTGGAAATGGGCAGGGTAAAGATAAAAGCTAGGTAATGTATTTTGGAGGATAAACAGATAAAGTAAACATTACAGAGGATATAGTTTGGAAATGTAGCTCCCTCATCAAACCTAATGCTCTGCTGTGTAAATTTGCCAAAGTCTTTGTGCGTAATTGATTTGCGGCGAGGATGATAAGCTGTATTTTGCGATAAGAGGATGGTTTGACGACAATGTTGTTTGAGAACAATTTGAATATCAATCCAAGTATTTCATGCAAAGGACAAAAGCGAAATGAATTATCGCAAAGAATGAGTTGAACATCAAAATAATCAGACTTAATTTTAACCAGTCATACTGAATCCAATTATCCTATTCACTTTCCCTTAGCACCGTAATAAAGTGCATCTGAAATCCCTGAAGAATATGAATTAGCTGAGTTTCTAACATCTAGAGGTTAACGATATGAAGAGCTGCATGTGTACTTTATACTTGATGACTAAGTGCTCTTGCAATCAACCCCTTCAAGCATATGGTGCAATGCCTGGCAAGTCCAATGAGAAACACCATGCCACTTCCTATATAATAATGAACTGTCGCAGTCAGTGACAGTCGTTTGAATCTTCAGCAGCATCTGCTTATCTGAGAAGTAAAATATATATTGAAAATGATTTTTTTCACCACTCTCCTCGCTTCATTCCACCCTGCTGCTTGAGCAAAATCCTCTTGGCTCTCTTCTCTGATGGAAACCTTATCGAAGCATGTGACAAAGAAAAAAGAGAACAATCTAAACTGGAATAAAAGGAGAATAAAAAACATCATAAGGATCTCCTTTACCGAGGCTTTAGTGCTCGCTTTAATATGCACGTCATCTGTACCAGTATATTGGCAGCTGGTATTCCTTCCTCATTTGAATGTATTCTCAGAAGCAACAGTAAGGACTGGACAGTATCATTTACCCCTTACATAAAAACATACCTGTGATTTCATTACACATTTGGTGTATTCAGCTTTCTGTCATTGCTGTTTTTTGTTGTTGTGATTTTGTCTATTCCATACCTCTGACTCCAGATGTAAGACTCCACACCCCATATTTAGCTCTTTTTATATTTTCGCACCAATTGAAAATGTAAAAGTGTGGCCTATTATGACATCAGTAGAAAGATCAAACACCCACTTCAGACTAATTTTACACCAATCAACATTGTACATTTTACAGTTGTGGTGTCTTTCACAGCATTCTTTTTTCTGTCCGTCATCTCTAAGCATCCCTCTGCTCCTGCTATAATTACTAAAACAAAGAAGCTTGTGGTGTGCGTTCCTCTTGAAATCAACCTCTGCTCCTCTCAAATTCCTAAATGATGAAGTGACTAACGAAAATTATAGCCTTCATTCTTTTGTCCCCAAAGAATCAACACATTTGATTGCAGGGATACAATGCCTTGTCTGATGCTGTTCTTATAATAGTCTTTACTTTTACCGTGCAGCTTTTGAGCTTCTTACAGACTGTGTGTAATCAAAACTCTGTCTCTTTCAAAAGACAAGGATCTGTCATAATGAGAAGAACCTGATAAGCCAAAAGGATCATTTTTGTTTTACCCAGTGCAGCAAAGATTCATAACAACCCTGACAAAGAGAGTAAATGATGGCAAACATTTCTATTATAAGTGTTTATCTAACAGGTGCAGGCACACACACACACACACACACACACACACACACACACACACACACACACACACACACACACACACACACACACACACACACACACACACACACACACACACACACACACACACACACACACACACACACACACACACACACACACACACACACACACACACACACACACACACACACACACACCCTCCTAATCTAGGGGTACGAAGGGGAGTAACAAAACACAGAAATGACCAGGCACGAGAAAAAAAGAGCGGCAACTGATCTTCTGAAGCTACAAAGGGAGGTTTAATTACCAATGATGGACAAGCAGAAAACGGGCTCACCAGCCAACTTGCAAAGCAAATTAAGATACAAATATATACAGGTCCCACAGAGACCTAAGCGGTTTCTCAATACTCTAATTTCCCCTCCTTACTTTTCTATCCTCAATACTTAGTCCCGCCCACAGGAGATGCGAGTGGAGGACTGAGGAGGGGAACCGAGGAGAGAGGAGGGGAAGCAGCAGGCGGTTAGAGAAATGAGAACTCCTCTCCTCTGAGCGGTCATTTTAAAGAGACGTCCATTAATGATGACAGGAGGCACAGCAGCCCTCTGTCTGATGGACAGATCTGTTCATGACGACTTGTATATTTACTTTTAATTAATTGACAGTGTGATATAATGAGACAATAACAGGCTACAGATGCAGACATATAAACACACATATATTTATACACTGAACAAAAATATAAATGCAACACTTTTGTTTTTGCTCCCATTTTTCATGAGATGAACTCAAAGATCTAAAACATTTTCTATATACACAAAATAACCATTTCTCTCAAATATTGTTCACAAATCTGAACAAATCTGTGATAGTGAGCACTTCTCCTTTGCTAGCAAAACTGAACGTTTCAGAGTGGCCTTTTATTGTGGCCAGCCTAAGGCACACCTGTGCAATAATCATGCTGTCTAATCAGCATCTTGATATGCCACACCTGTGAGGTGGGATGGATTATCTCGGCAAAGGAGAAGTGCTCACTATCACAGATTTTTTCAGATTTATGAACAATATTTGAGAGAAATGGTTATTTTGTGTATATAGAAAATGTTTTAGATCTTTGAGTTCATCTCATGAAAAATGGGAGCAAAAACAAAAGTGTTGCATTTATATTTTTGTTCAGTATATAAATATATACAATTTCAGAATCAAGTATGAGAGCACTCTCATAATAACGTAACACAATCAGAGACTGGATATATCCCTCCCCCCCCCCCACCCATATGAAACAGAAGCAGATTTTCTTTTTCTTTATGGATATTTTACAAATCACTTATTAATAACAACTTTGTTGTACTGTCATATAGTATTTTATACCTGTTTTTCATCTATTCTCTTATTTTTGTATAACTATAATGATCATATAAAGGTGTGCCTTTACCTCACTGAGCTGAGGTTATCAGAACCGCTCAGTCACTCAGGAGAGAGCTCTCTAAAGCTCTCCCCCCCGCAGCCGCTTACATACCGCTTTAATAAAAGCACACAGAAGCTGTATACGTTTTTTGGGAGTTTGATTTATTTTAAATTAACACAAATACAAAATACCTATAATTGCACACTAAAACCATTATTTCAAAAAAAGAACAATTTCACATAAACTTCTGGTTTTTACTGGGGCTGGGGCAGTTCAACTTGATTTTTTGGGGGGGGGTGTGCCACAGTTTATGGGCGCTGTACGCAATATAGGTGTAGTTCTGTTAGCATAAGATAATAAGATGTACTTTGTTGATCCAAAATCGGGAAAATGTGTTATGTAACTTTTTTCTCCCCAATTTTCGGCGCCCCCTATGGGTTGATGCGCCCTTAGCATTCACCTATACTGCCTATGCCAAGGGCCGGACCTGAGGCCTGTACTACGAAGCTGGATTTTCGCTTAGCCGGCTAACTTCAGGGAAAGCTCGGGCTTTCCGGTCCTACGAAGCTGGTTCTCTTTTTAGCAGGCTAGATCTCCATGGTAATGTATGCTGTGCGGCTAACCTGCCCCGGAGCAGGTTAGGTTGCAGGCTAAGAGCTCAACTCAGTGAAAGCACTGCCTGCTGACCAATCAGAGCTCAGTGTGCGGAGTTTAAAGCGATCAAGTCATATTACAGGAGAAAGGAAATACAGAAAAGCTGTCGTTGCAGGAAAGACGGCCGGCAAATATCACCGACTGTGTGAACGTGAACATTAATAGAATATCACCTCCCATCTTCAGAGCAATCTGACTATTATAACATTAGCGTTAAGAAAGCTTATTTAAATATCTGCCACAACATAAGTAACCGGATCAGAGTAACATTAAGTACAGTCCGCGGCATATCACATCATAATGTATCATATATTTCCTTATCTGAGTCAGCTGAGCCGTATCTGGCCTGTGCGACACTCACAGTGTCACATAGACTACTGTATGCAGAAGTATTATTTTAAGCAACACATTCAGTTGACGAAACACTCGAGACAAATGTAATTAAAGTCAGATCCACTCATGTCTTAGATGGGGCAGTGATATCATAAACCTGTTAATGTACGCATTCAAACACTTTTTCTTTTACCAGCTGATGTGGCTTTTATCCTGGTTAAAGTGTTTAAGTCATGGATGTTTAAAGTTGAACTTCTTCAGTTCATATGTCTAATATTATAGTTGACTTTTAGTTCAGGAAAAATGACGCTGCGCTGTCAGTACGCTTCTCCATGTTTGTGATTGGTCGAATGCTCCAAATACCACCCCTTTCATGTGAACGCGCACCTAACTAGATAGGACACGGCTGGCTTGAGCGATCCACTTGATAACCAGCGTCGTAGTACAGTTTAGCGACAGCGCGTATGTTTTGGATTAGGCCAACCGGCTAACTCAAACATATCCAGGTTAGGTTGAACCAGCTTCGTAGTACAGGCCTCGGGTTTCGTCAACTTAATGTGTTGCTTAAAATAATACTTCTGCATACTTTATGACACACTGTGAGTGTTTCACGGACAGATACGGCTCAAGAAGCTGACTCAGATAAGGAAATATAGCCTATTATGAAGTGATATGATGTGATATGAATGATGATGCCCTGAGCAACATCCATACTACACTCTGTTTATTGAGTTAAGGCAACTTCTAATGAGATTGTCTTAAAGCAACACAGTTATTTGAGTTAGGGTAGAAGGCTTTTCCTCTACAATCAGTTTTTTTTTAATTGCCACTTACTTAATAATTGGTAGCATAAACACAAGTTTTGAAGTTGATTACTCAAAAGATTAAGTTGTTCCGACTAGTTTTACCACACGATTTAAATGGAATTTCAGGTTGTATGTACTTAATTACCCCCATTCGGGATACAAGTTTTTAAGTTGATTACTCCAAAAATCAAGTTGCTCCAACTTCTTTTACCATGTGATTTAAGAGGAATTTTAAGTTGTATTTACTTAATTACCATCATTGTGAACACACGTTTTTAAGTTGACAACTATTTATAAATTAAGTTGCTCCAAATATATTGCATTAAATAGTTTTGATTAGCTTTTTCATGTTTTTGCCTTTAAAGAAAGAAATTAATTGATTCCACAACAAAAATATTAGGCAATTCACCTGAAATCACAGCTGACTGCAGGAGAGAGGAGAACCATTTTATAGTTTGGCTGCAGCACGTTGATTGGCTGCTGGATAATGAGGTGAAATGTAATAGGTTAAAGAGAACGCCTGTGATGAGCTGATTATATGCAGCTGCGGAGTGAATGTATATACACCCAGTCTTCCTGAAAGAACTTGCGCTGAGCTTCATTTAAATCTTGAAAAAAAAGATAAATAACACATTTAAATTGCCCCACAAATAATAAATAAAGACATTAGCCATATTACCATGGGAAATGGGGACACAGCAAATACATGCTGCCATCACAACGAAGTTAGAGACCTTTGCATATTTAAAACCAGTGCCAAATATGTAAAATCTGTAAAGTTTTTGTAAAGCTACAGTAACAAACTCTCAGTGGCCACCAATCTGCAGATCACACACATCAATTCTACAAAAGATGTAACAAAGATGTTTACACTGCCGACAGTCATTATTTCAAACAGTATGAACACATTTAACGCAGAATGCTTGCTCATTCATTTGTTTCCCTCGACCACGATGGTTGCCATCGTATGGTCAGATCCTGGGGTGGACCGGTCACTGATGAAGGCGATATTCATGTCCTTTTGAAGCACATTAAATAATAGGTTAGCGCATAAGAGATAATGAATTAGGTAATTGCATACTTTTTAAACTGTCACTCTTAGCTAATTCAGAGCCATTATTACCAGCTGCTAAAGCGACGCTGGTATTGTTTTCACCTATTGAGTCTGCATGTCATCATGGCAATGTGGTCCTGAAGACACACAGAGGTAGTTTTGAGTATTTTGCCTAGTGTTTAAATGCATGTGGACAGATTTTGTCAATCACAACCGTGCAAGTTTTAGTGTACCTTCTCATCTTTTCTGCAGGTTCCATACAATATTTGAACTGGTTAAGTGATGAGCAGAAGCCACTTTTCACATTTGACACAATCCTTTTCCCATGCCATTGCTGTCAACACCTATCCATGCTGAACGTTGCTAAGATATTATTGATTGGGGTCTGGCCAAAAGTGCAATGTGCTTCAAAATGTAACTGACAGAGAGCAGTGCTTTTGTCCTGTATTTTTACACTGTGCCCATCAATTTTATTTTATTTCAAGATTTTTAATTACTTCGCTAAAGTCCTTGAAAAGGTCCTCTTCCTTTTCTCCAAGGTACACGACAAGGCAGCGGATGGCTATGGTTCTCTGCATACTTCAATTGTATTGTGCTATTTTTGAAAAAGGACATTCATATATTCTGAATGGGTGACTGCCAACAACTTGCATTCCAATGACAACTCTAAATAACAATCCTACCTCAAGAAGCATGTCCTTGATTTGCTTCACCGAGATTCATTTTTAATAAAAAGCGATATCACAATAGTAGCCAAAGTATTACTCTCACAGTAGCCTCTAATACTTTGTATCCTCTCACATAACTATTCACAGTTCAAAGGCTGCTAATTTTGTTCAAACAGCAATTTGCCTATACAGTGCAACTACAAGGCTATCTGTATTTGAATGACAAAAGATGACACTCACCTTAAAATGTCCTTTGTATATTTCCATTTGTCTTAACTGTCGGAACTTATCCAGGCATGTTAAGTGGGAGTGGACTTGAAATCCTTAACTCAAGGTGTAGAACAATGAAGTTATCAAGCCAATTGCATTACTTTCTACAACTTGAATTTAGTTTTAAAGAGAATTAACGCAGAAATCAGAGTTCAAATTACACACAATATTAAGTTGATGTAATTACCAACATTATTACGTCAACACAACTTATAAATGAATGTTTGCAACTTAAAATGTTTATCTAAGTCAATTAACTCACATTTGTATCTTGCAACCATGCATTTAATTAAGTGGAGGTGAAAGGTCGCCTGAATTCGTTTTTAGAGTGTAGCCTTCAGGAGAAAAAAAAGGTTCAAGGCTTTTATTAGTCATATGTACAGTGTTATGAATATGAAAATCTTAAGTCACAGGCTCCATCAACAGTGCAACACAATAAAACTGAAAAAATTGTGCCAATAAATACAAAACATAAAATCGTGAAATGTAGTGCATCATAGGTGAGAAGTTTTATCTAAGGTACTGTATGTATAATACATGTATCTCTCTTCTCTGCTAAATTTTAGTATTGTTACAGTAAGCTGAGTGAAGCAAAGCTTAATCGGTCATATAATTTGTTTTGCACATACAACAGCAGGTATACATAAATTAGAAGTTAATGCTCTCTGAATGTCTTGCTCTCAGTTGTCTGAACGAGCATTCATTCACAATTCTTAGAAACAAACCCAGATACTGTAAGTTCCTGTAGTTTTAAGCTTCCTTTAGCATTGCTTCATAAGGCTGGGCATTAGGGTTTATCTCATCAAGAATATTTTAACAACATCTTCAACTTGTAGCATGACTCATCACTGGTCATTCACAGTGTTGGGCAAGTTACTTGCAAAATGTAATATATTACATATTACTTATTACTCTCTTTTGAAAGTAATAAGTTACATTACAATATTACTGTCTCTGAAATGTAATGAGTTACACTACTTTAGTTACTTTTTAGTTACTTTCACCAAAATAACCGCAAAAGAATAGCTAGGTATTTTAAATGCTAAAATGTAGTTTAGTGCAGCTCATTATGCATCCAGTGAAGGGCAATGTGGTATAGCATAACAACTGTGTAGGCCCTTAAGGCTACTAACAACTTGTATTACACGTCTTAGTTGAATACTCGATTCTGATTGTAAATTCTTAACATGTGACACGTTGTTAATACAGCAGTACAGACCGCTGTCAAGGACTATAATGAAGGTTAACATATTGTAAATCAAGGCAAATATTATTTAAACCATGCTCATGGTTTGAAATGGCAAACATTGAAAGGCAAAAGTATTATTAAAACCATGTAGCCTAGTACATCATCACCTTGGTCCCATCATATACGCTGGGAAGAGAATATTTACTGTGCTTGAAAACTGGTATCACATCATCATGTGGGGTTCACTTTGTGACCTGGAGAACATTTCACCTGCAACATCAGCTCGTTGATAATAAGCTTGGGATATGAGATATTTTTGTAGCCATTCGTGGTGAAGGCATCTGTGCTATTGTATGCATTATTTTTGACCCAACATTTCTACAGGCATGTCAGAATATGGTACTATTTTCACATGAATATTCTAGCCATTGTCTATTTGTATACCACAAGCTGCAAATTGACCGCCTTACCCCACTGTACAGGCGGGTAGTTGTTTAGATATACCTGGCACCTGCGGGCCGCAGAGGTGCGGCGTAGTTTCGGGCGACGAAGACTGCTGCTCCGGGGCTGGCGAGTCAGGCGGGAGTAAGCTAGTGTCCACAACGGAGGGTAACGTGATGTCCGCATCTGACCTGTTGCTACTGTCTGCAGTAGATGCAGTGTTGCTGGCGTTTAGTGATGGTTGCTTTAACCATTTTCGTATAAATGATTATCCACAGATCAGATGTGTGTCACTGCTGTGGAAGCACTTTGGAAATGATGCACGCGCAGCGGATAGGGTGGCCATTTCCATAACACCAAAAAGGAGGACACTTTGGGATTATCTTTTAGTTTTTATCCTGGCTTCACTGAATCCTTCACACTCAAAACACAATAAGACTCTAGTGTACTAACCACAAGTTGAATGTCTATTTACGATACTTTTGCCCTTTCCTGGCTGCTTCCAAGAGTTTTTTGTTTGTAAGGAGTCTCTGGTACATGTCTGTGCACTCAAATGTGAAGTTGACACAAATTTGCAGCTCTGCCTTGACACTGTCCACATCCAGACGATTTCTCTCATTTCTCCATGCTGAGGTCATCATTGAGAACACACGTTCTGTATGTGCATTGCTACATGGGATGGAGAAGATGTAGGCGCTGATCTTCCTCAGATTCACAAGTGGGACTTCTGCTTTGGAAAACAGTTTCAGATACCGCTCCTCACTGTGGCATCCTTCTATTTCTGAAGAGCTGAGAATAGCTTCCACCATGCCATATTCCTCATAGAGTCCATCCATGTCAATGTCTTTCAGGCTGCAGGCTTGGACTGCATCACTGTATTCTCCATAGGACACAGCAGTTGTGAGGCCAAGCTTTGACACTTTACTATGAAAGCTGTTCTCAGAGAAGTCATACCTTTCACTCACGTATTTCTTGGCTCTTTCATAGAAAACAAGAAAATCAGCCTCACATTTCTTAGCCAGATCAGGGGTTAAGCTGCTTGAGTTTGTTGTTCACAGCAAAGCCAAAAAATGTGTCCTTTAACCTTCTCTCAAGTTTCCCTTTCAGTTCAGTCATTACCTTAAACCAGTGGTTCTCAAAGTGGGGGGCGCGCCCCCCCTGGTGGGCGCAGAGGCATGCCAGGGGGGGCGCGAGAGACCAGGAGGAAAAATGGTTATAAAAAAAAATAAAAAAAGATAAAAATAAAAAATAAAATAAAAATCATAATTTGAAAAATTATTGATTCAAAAATAATATGATGCAGTACAGTACTATTACGTCTGGGTCTCTGTTTCATTAAAGCTCGGCTCTGTGTGTGTGTGTGTGGAACGAGCCATTTTGTGTGCTCGTGAGAGAGAGAGAGCGCACCGGTACTGGAGATCGTTGTTGTTAGCTTCTGGTGCTAGCGAGCTACGCTAACGGATATAAGGAGTTTTTTCAACAACAAAGTGGAGGAGAGTCCTCTCCTGTCAGACTGAGAGCTAAAGGACTCTCTCAGTGTTATCTCAGTGGGTCTCAAATGTTTTGGTCACCATTAATGTAAATAATTATTTCCGAGGCACACGTTTATATGATCATTATAGTTATAAAAAAATAAGAGAATAAATGAAAAACAGGTATGAAATACTATATGACGGTACAACAAAGTTGTTATTAATAAGTGGGTGATTTGTAAAATATCCATCAAGAAAAAGTAAATCTGTTTACATTTCTGTTTCATATGGGTGTTGAGAGATGTGTCCATAGATCTCTTCCTTTCGCTCTCAAAGTGCACCAGATTGATGCTTTTAACTTCAATATTTAAAAATAAATCTTCCCAGGGAAGCTTGCCCCCGGACCCCCCTATGTGACGTCCACACATCACCTATAAAAATAGCACTTTATCCCTGCTTACACCTATATGCCGTGAGCTGAATATCGAGCCTTCATTGTAACAGTCGCGGGTACGTTGTGTATTTGCGTGGGGATTGTTGCAGTAGAAAATTCCACTGTAGCGACCGGTACATTAATGGGAAACCCTAAATGTTTGAGCACCCTCTATGAAACGTCAAGCTACCCCACAGCACCCCCAAAATAAATCTCTGGCGCCGCCACTGAGCCTGATTATTCGTTTTGGGGGGGCCCGACTTTTTTTTTTCTCCAAAGGGGGGGCCTGACAGAAAGAGTTTGAGAACCACTGCCTTAAACACAGAGGTTATGCTGAATGATTTGGCCTCGAGTGCTTCAATGCAGTCTGAAAACACTTTCAGAATGTGACTGAGGAAGAGAAAATACATCTCAGATACTTCGTTGCCATCCTCTCCAAAGCATTTCCACAAAATCTTGGAGCATTCCTCCTCACCTAGACTCTGAAAGTAGCTGGTCAGGGGTCTCCAACACTTCAGGATTCTGTCAATAGATGGCAGCAGAGACAACCATCGCGTGACAACATGCCGCAGCAGATTGCATTCCTCCACTTCCACAAACTCGCAGAATTCCTTCAACTGCGCCGTTCTGCTAGCTGAGATGCTAAAATGGCTATACACCTTAAGCACAACATTTTCAATGTCAATATCCAAGTTGCTTGCTGCATATCTTGTTGCATTGTGCAGAATATGGGCTAAACAGTTTGCAGCGAGCACGTCTTTTTGAGCCTGTTTCAGTTTCTGATAAACACTGTTGTGTTTTCCATAGTTAACGCTGGCGTTGTCTGCTGCATATGCTGACATTTTTTTCACATCTAGTCCAGACATCTCCAGTTTAGATAGCAGCTGATTTGTTTTAGCTTCCGACTTTTCGTTGCTATCACTGTAAAAATCCAACAGTGCATGTTGCACGCCCTCCTCAAAGTGAAAATATCTCAGTACAATGGGGAAACACTTGATCGTACCTTTGTTTGATGCATCACTTGCCACTGAATAATGCAGTTCATTTTCTTTTATGTAATCCACATGCGTCTGGACAGAGTAGGGTGCTAGGATATTTTCGCACAAAGCTTTGGCTTTTGTTTTTCCACAGGTCATCCCTTTTGCTATTGATGAGTCGTTGTAGATTGTGCGATCAACTTTTATTCCACAGTCTACACTCCTGTATGACTGGTGATGCTTGACGGCATGATAAACTTTACAAAGTTCTGCTGCGGAGATTTTGTCATCTTGAGGCGATGAAGCTTCACGGAAAAAACATAAAAGTGAAGAGGCACCTGCGCTTTGATCGTTGCTTTTGTGCTTATCTGTGTTAGCATGTCTGTCGACAGCACCTTTTCCTTTGCTACTTACCTCCACATCGCAACGACACAACGTGCAAAAAGCATGGAAGTCGTCCTTTCGGCTTTTTGTGAGGAATCCATGCTCTTTCGACCATTCAGGATTAAATGAAGTCTTTCGTTTCGGCATTTCTGCGGTTTAACCTACCGCTAACTAGGCGGAGTTGGCTCATGAGCTAGTCTGCTAGCGCTAACGTCACTCTGTGCCACAGTGCCATGCCGTGAACGTGACGTCAAGAAGCACATGGCTAATTGTTTACGTTTATTAACCAATGAAATACAAGATATTTATTTGACATCACATTCAGCCAATAATTTGTAAGACCACAAGTCTTACAGGGATATATACTTACACATAACTTATTTTTTGTATTTCTTTGTATAATTGTCTATTTTTTTTTTATACCCTAAAAGTATAAAATGGGGATCACCTCAAAAGGAGGACAAATGAGCGTCCGGCTCAAGGCTGCGCCGGCAGACGGACACAGACATTGAAAACCGGACTGTCCGACCTAAAACCGGACGGATGGCCACCCTAGCAGCGGAGCAGGTCACGCGCACCTGACACAATTTGTTGTTTGTATTTTTCGCTACGTTCTCTTTTTGAATGGTTGCATAACGTTCAACTTCCCCAAAGATCTCGACGCGAAGCCTGAAGGGTAAACACCAGGTTTACTAATCTACCCGCACAATTTGTCCGGTGTCGGAATGTCTCGCTATGTTAGTACATTCTTAAAAAACAAAACACCATTTAATTTCGGGTTAAAATGTGTTGTAACTGCGTTACTGAGCATTGTAACGGGTAATATATTACCCACATTTTATTAGTAATGCGTTACATTACTTCGTTACAGCAACAATTAATATATTACTGTAACTCCGTTACTTTTGTAACGCGACCCCCAACACTGGTCATTCATCAGCAGATATTACTATACCCTTTGCACAGGAAGCCTGATTTTCAAGAGATGTTACCTTTATTCGTCCTGGTATTCTTCATGGTGTTTCATTTCAGAATGTGTGAAATCCTCTGTTGCATTCTATGTGCTTCAAGAAAATCGGTAACAGGGCCAGGGTTTTTCTTCTTTTATAAACTCAATGCTGTCTGCATACATATTTTTTTGGACTAAATCACAAATGCACTCAGGCATCACTGAAGCTAGATTGTTGTCCTGAAAAAAATGTGGATAGCTATTTGAGCACCCCTATATATATATATATATATATATATATATATATATATATATATATATCAAAATCAGGAAGAACTACAATTCTCAAAGCACAGCCACACACAGTCTTTATTTAACTGCCAATATCTTATGTCAGAATGCAAACGGAACCAGCCGCCTGTGGATTGATGCTTACCTTGTTTCTTTCTATCTTCTAATACATTTTCTCTAGAAATTCCATTACCTCTGGATTGCATTGTGGTTAGCTTGTGACATGATTGCTCATGACTCATTTGAAGTCTTACTTAAACTAATAGCTTTATTGAATAAAGACTGTCCATTTACATATTGGCACCAGTAGCCACTTTTAGGAATGTTTTGATCTTCATTTAAACCTCTTAAGTGTTTCACAGATTGGGTAGCTGCTTTTAATGCTAAACTGCTACATGAAATACTCTTAAAATAATACAATGGCTTATTTAATTAGGACTGACACAGCATGTATTTTTTAACAGATTCTCCTAAATTGGCCATTTAAAATATGTGTCAAGCATTAGAATATATTGTGGTAATGGTACCAGGATTTTATTGTACCAGACAGAATATGTTTACTATATAAAGGCTTTAGTTCAAAGTAGGGATGGGTATCGTTAGGATTTTTATCGATACCGATACCGGTACTGCTTATCGGTATCTGTATTTTTCGACACTCTTATCGATACTTTTCAATAATTTGGTGCTCAAAATTATAGACATGAATACAAGATGAGAAGATTAAACAGTCATTTTATTGTAATTTTCTTGGTGAAATAACTGTATAAATTATACATAACTGTATAAATACATTTGCTTCTCAGAAGCAGACAAAAATAAATAAAATAACTTAAAGAGGCCTGGCTCACCCCATCATGCTTTTTGGGGTTTTCCCTCAGACAGAGGATGAAAAGAGGCATTTTTTAACATTTGTAAATCAGTTACATCTTCATCCAGACATTTTAAACTGAAAACCTAGCTCGACAAGAGATCCTTAAAACATTTTCCTACAGTGACATCATGCAAAACTGTGATATGAAGAAATTGGTAAAAAGGCTAAGATGGCAAAAAAAAGATAAAGGCGAGTACGTATATTATTCTGGATTGTACTTTTAAATCATCACAAAATAAATGATGTGCTGAACTGAAACACGGCAAAATGTGTCTGAAGGTTTAAACATAGAACAAAGTGTTTGAGCTTAAAATATGTCAATTCCTAGTAAACGACCAACAATTGCTGAACCATACATTACAACGTTGAACTTTAATAACATTTAAATGCATTTTTCCAATTCACAATGACATCTGTAAGTTTAACTGGTTTATAAAGCATTCAATGAAAGGCCAAATTATTATAGGTGTAGGAGCTCACACATTAATACACTGTCAGTGTTAATAAACAAAAAAAAGACAAGGCGATGTGCCTGGAAGACTTCACTCAGGTAAATAAAACATATTACCCGCGCGCAGCAGCTAACCTGCCTGCGAGCCTTCGCTCAGGTCACATTTACACACGGCGCGGCTGAAGCCAGCTAGGACTATTATTCGCACTAGCATTATCGCTAGAAGCCACATTGTTTATGCTGTCAAATACGCTGCACCGTTTTAGATTCAATGAGTGTCTCGTTTGCAAATGCTTCATTAAGTTGCTTGTGTTACCCCCTTTACAAGCAACTAATTGAGTACATAGATTGCACCTTGCACTATCGCCACTACATTTTTTAAAGTGCACCCAGTCCTTCGATCGCTTCGCTCAGCCCGCCATGTCTGCGGGAGTCTCACAACAATAATAAGAGCGCTGTTGAGAGAGATGACGAGTGGCATTTACAGTGGCCAATCAGAGGGGTCTCAAACCGGATACATCACACGGGATGAGGGTTCCCAACCAACCAGAATGGTTTAAAGTTAAACTAAGGAAGTAGACGTAACACATATACCTATAGCAGCACCGTTTGTCCAGCGGCTTAACGGTATACCGATACCGTCCAATCAGGTACCGGTATTGACTTAGTACCGGTTCTCGATACCGATCCCTATTTCAAAGAAACGTATACAAATCAAAACGACTTTCATTGAACTGTAATAAAAGTCAGTGTTCATTTAAGGTAACTATTTGAACCACCATATCTTTAAATTATGCAGTTGAGAAAACTAGGCCAATGCTGCACTTATTTTGAACTAAATAACTATGTTTAGGGCCTGGTCAGACACAGCAGTGTAATTTTAATCAGCCTAGCTTCCCCCACATACAAAGCGCAGCTCATTACCACTCACCTCCGTGGACGCAGGGTTCTTTACCCTTGATTGGAGGGCCTCCGCTCCAATTAATATCGGAGAAGGCTGACATTTCCAACAAAGCTCCTCTCTTGTTTGATGCACGCCTCTTTTAATGAAGGTGCACACATAGGACCTTCATGTGTGGATGACTAGAGGTGTTTGCTTTTGATCTTTTTTAATGTAGGGATATTCCAACATGTATCAGCGGGTGTTACCTTTAGAAAATATCATCACTAAGTATTTTTTTGTTTGCGTATGGTGGGGCAGCTCAGGCTCATTCCTCAAACCTAATCCTTTCCTCTAATGACATATTATTGATTGCAATATTCATTATATTCCTGACTCCCAATTTACAATCTGAAAGGCAATTGTTTTCTTCATTGCTGATAAGAAGTAATACAAATTCGAACAGTTTACATGGTCTAAATAGAAAACACAACATATCTTTGGCTGAACTGAGATGAGATGCATAAAGCAATTCGTGTGGAGAGAAAAGAAAGAATGTGTGAAAAGAGGAGGAATAATGTTAGACCCTGTTTCATATGCAGAGCAACATTATATAAGCCATCAGTCCACATAACCTCTCTTCCATTTTTAATGTAGGGTGGATTTCATTCAAGTCGCTTTCTCTCTCTCCTCGATAATGCAGCTCCACAGCTGGCCATGCCGCTTTAGAGAAGGCTTGCTTGGTCACACGTGTGATGCTATTTCCCTTCCCCATTGCGCCGGGCCCTACAGGTTGTTTAGCATTTCAGACAGGGCCCTTGTGTTGCCACGCAGCCGAGCACAAGGGCGCTTAGGGATGTCAGCTCCTCAGAGCTAATTGGTGTGCCCTTCTCTTAACGAAACAAGCACAGTAAATAAATAACTAATGTGCCCCTTGGTACGCTCATTAGCTAACTGAAAATGCACTGTTCCACATCTTTGTATCACTCTTACCACCTCACTCCATCACACACACACACACACACACACACACACACACACACACACACACACACACACACACACACACACACACACACACACACACACACACACACACACACACACACACACACACACACACACACACACACACACACACACACACACACACACACACACACACACACACACACACACACACACACACACACACTCTTTTTCATTCAACTTTAGTCTCCATTATTCCGATGTCACATTCGGTGTCTCCCTCTGTCCGGAGAGATCAACCTAATGAGGACGTAAAAGACTCTTTCTGCAATTCCTTTGAAGCAAACTGAACCAGTTAAAACAAACAGCTCTATTCAACAAGAAATAAGAGATGTTGTTATCATTCCTGACATGGAAGCACTGCAACTTGACACATTCTTTTATTTTGGAGGTGCGGGGCATTGTAAGAACAATTTTACGATTAATTAAGTCACTAGGAGTTATATGAGATTTAACCTACTGAATGAAATATCAAGTTATATTTTGCAATAATAATGGTGTCTGTAAAATGAACAGCGAGGTAGAGAGTAATTGCACTTTATCAGGCTTAGTCATTTCGATAGGAAATATCCTGTGATGGGAGTGTGGGGACATTCAACCCCACATTTTCCAACAGTTTGACCAATTTCCTCAAGGTATTTTGAGAAAAAAGGGTTAGGGCAGGGGTCTGCAACCTTTTTGACCAAAAGAGCAATTTTTCTCCTTTTTCCAAAAAAATGTTTTGTCTGGAGCCGCAAAACATATTTCATAGCTTGATAGCTAATAAAGTTGTATTTATTGTTATATGAGACAAAAACTACAGTCTTTTTGCATTTATTAGGCTATTTATTACATTATATAAAACTGTTAACCTCTAATAAGAAACAAAGAACTCCTATAAGGAGAATTAAAAATAATACACACGCCTACTTTAAAATAAATTAAACGCAGCACTTGGGAGTCCTCTGCACATTTGAAGGGGAACTAAATATTATTAAAATGGGCCCACTTTGAAATAAATAAAACATATAGCAGCACCCTAAAAAGAGTTAAAGGTAGGGTAGGTAAGAATGGAGAAACCAGCTCGAGTGCGCTAGAATTTGAAAATACACAACCGGAAAAAATCTGCCTCTTCCTTCAGACTTTCTTACAGAGTCCCTCCTCCAACACACACAAACGCGCATCATCAATGAGGCCACGAGATACATTTGTGCACAGATGGAAGGCTGACAGGCAGGTAGGCCATCCAGTTATTTTAGCCGGGCCGGCTAAAATGATTGGTCGTGCTTTTTACAGTGCTACGGCTTCCAGAGATACATTTTTGTATGTATTTATTTTCAAAGAATTTATTCATTGCTATCGGGACGTTAAGAGCATTCCATTGAATATAACAAAAAGTGTTTTCTGAAATAAATGACATACCCCATTGAATTATGACTGAAGATCGTCAGCTGTCTTCCTGTCCCGTGTTGTTCCTCGATACGTAAAGGCTGCAGCACCGTTGACAACTTCTCTCTACATATCAAACATACTGGTAAACCAGCATCGTTTGCTGTGAAAGCATATAACTCTGTCCACACAGAATTAAATCCTGTGTTCCTCCTGTACTTTTATTTGATTTATCCATAGTTTGCTCATCGAGCCGGGGGTCAGGTTATTCGCCTCCAAGAAAAGGCGCTAGCGCGGGACCGTAGCAGGATGTGACGCATATTTTAGTTGACCTAATTAAAACCGTTTTGTTTTTTATTTATGTGTCACATTATCACCTCAAAATACAAGATACGAAATATTTTCAACCATGCAACAAAATACAAATAGTCCTACAAATACTTTTATTTTATTTCCTTCTTATTTTTGTCTAAGCTCAAGGGAGCCAGAGCAGAGGGCTTAAAGGGCCGCGGGTTGCCAACCCCTGCGTTAGGTTAAAGAACTTTATGCAAGACTTTCTATTCAGAAGCTTCCAAACACATACCAAGTGTCATTCCCATTTTTTCTGTTCAATATTATCAGGAGAAAGGATAATTAAACTGGTCGACTTCCCTAGCCTCAACACGGCTAGTTAGGCTAGAATATACAAGCAATTTGAAAATAAAAGGAAACACATCGAATGGCTTGACTTGCAAAAGATGAAGGGAAACCCAACAGCAAAGGGAAGTGTAGAAATAGTTCAGTTTTGGCAGCTAAGAGGAAAATACAATCTTATCAAGATTAGGAAAGCCCCTGAATTTCCTAGCTGAATTTAACTTGTAAAGATATGTCAGTTCCCTGTCCGAAAAATAAATTGCCTGATAGGTTATTGCTTCTGGAAATAAATGTATTCTGCTCAAATTGATCTGGGTAACCCCTCTGCTACCTTTTGGAATTGAGGGAGTTTTTGTACATTTCAATATGAAAAGATAAGTTATGTTCTTAATGGTAATAATATGTCATTTCTGATCGAAGGGGCCCACTTCTGGACTATCTCAGAGATTTAGCAAAACATCACCTTCTAATTATCTCTGACCTTTTTTTAACAGATCTGTCCTGTGTTGAAACACAGTTGCATTCAAGTACTTCTTGGGTAAGTTTGAAGTTTGGGTCAGTCCTATTGAAGCTTGTGTTCAAGTATAAGGAGCATGTCCCTCCTACACCAACAATCTGCAGGGAGATATGACGTAAGTACTGCATGACAAAGCACATACCATATCCATAAAAAAGATCATATCCTCCTGAGACTCAGAAAGAAAAAGGTTTCAAATTTGCTTCTTTTTTATCACAGAAGTCTTTAGGGTGGTTTAAACATAATGACTAACAAAAACTACAAAAATATATTTTTATTTTAGTTTTATTGAGTTTCCTTTGTGGAGGACATTGGGTGTTAGTTATGCGAAGCATAGTATACAAACAACATTAAACTACAAGGACTGTACATGTAGACAACATTAAAGCACAACAACTCAATGCAAAAAATATTGAGCCCTCATTTGTAGTACTCCATCCTTTTTGAAATGCAGAGATACATGACACTTTAGGCACTTGATGTATGTTTTCCCACTGCATCCGTCTGCCATGAACCCTACAGAAACCTAAGTGTTAGTTTTGGTT
This sequence comes from Notothenia rossii, assembly GCF_949606895.1. NCBI lineage: Eukaryota > Metazoa > Chordata > Actinopteri > Perciformes > Nototheniidae > Notothenia > Notothenia rossii. Next base: position 62,698,102 of record NC_136907.1, read on the forward strand.
CATAGTGGACTCCATTTGTGTTGTGTAAAATGGGGGAAATAAAAAGTTAGCAAATCCCCATGTCCTCCAGAGGACATTCACAAAAACATTTAGTTTTAGGTCAAATAAGTATTACACTGCTCTGAAAACTCCCTACACTAACTCCTAAGATGTTCCCTTACTATAATTAATAAAAAATATTGAATTCACAACACTGGTAATTACAAAATTACAAACTTATCATTTCTCTTTCTATAAAAAGTGCTTGTGTTGATGGACGCCATTTTGAAATACAATGAAATTATCTTTTTCAAAGCCACACCCCCACATATGTCACATGTTTGAAAATCCCAGGATGTTCTCTGTGGAGTACAATTGGACTTAATGCTGTGGCATGTATACACTCAAAGTAATGGACCAAAACCCAATGTGTTCCACAGAGGACAAAAATGAATGGGTGGGTCTCTGGAGCATTATGTGAAAGCAGGTATACTTATATATACACACACACACACACACACACACACACACACACACACACACACACACACACACACACACACACGGTTTACGTGTGGCTAATGAATGACTGGCAGGGAGAAATGAATAGTCCCTAATGACTAACTTTGAATGATATAACCTAGGACTACTATAGAGCTATTTATTGATTGCTTGGAAGAGAAAATTCCCAAGGAATGTATTCTCTTGTCTGGACATTGTCACTAATGCCTGAGTAATATCCTTTTTAGCCATACATCAAGTAACCTGCATTCAGGGACCATAACAATGAAGAATGTTCCTAATGATACAGCTATGGATGTTAATTACTACACATACCTGAACCTCACAGCAGTATTGAACTAGCAACCAATAGGAAGCCTGTATCATCTTAGTTTAGATGAACAGTGCACATGGTGGGGCTGAGCTATTTCTGAACGTAATGGCTCCGCCTCAGGTAATGGTTGAAAGCCCGGGGCATCTTCCAAATTCATTTTGATTTCTGAGATCAGCTCAAGCCTAATCAGGTTTCTCCAGAGTGCCATTTGTTTGCTTTTATAGATTTCCCATAAATGCATGCATGCATACATCACACATACAAACACACACACACACACACACACACACACACACACACACACACACACACACACACACACACACACACACACACACACACACACACACACACACACACACACACACACACACACACACACACACACACACACACACAACATCAAACATATGGATCCCTTCTATTTCCAACATGTCACCCAACCTGTAATCCTTTTCCTCTCCAAAGCCCAAGTATGGTGCTGTCTGTGACCTGATATTTACTGTAGATATTATAACACAAACAAAATTATTACAAAAAGAAAGGTTGCAAAATCGATTGAAAATAATCAGTTTGCTGAATACTGCAGACCAGCTGTAATCATGGGTGAACAAGCATAAAGAAAATCGCTGTTTAATCACGGTGCTGTGTGAATAACCAGCTTAAAGGCAGCTCTATATTGCCAGCGGACCAACAATACCCGGCACTTTGTTGATAAGAATAGGGCATTGTGGGAACTCATCCTGTTACTCATGATACATCTAACCATGCATACGTGACCTATAAAGGGAAGATGGAAATCTTGCAGAAAATGTCCTGCTGTTGGAAAATATTTGGTAAACTGAGAATATGTTGAAAATAGTAGTCATGAAATTAAAAGCTTTTCTCAATGATTATCCCTGTGATATTAAAATGCTGTGGTAGGTTGTTTCTTTCAAAGACATTTTATTAAAATGTTTTCAAAGTTCATTATACTGAAGCAAACATAGAAGAAGGTTCAGTGCTGAAAGAATTACACTTTTTCAACAAAAGAGATTGGAACAGGTAAACTTGACCTGCAACATAACAGGAGAGAGAATACACCTATACCTTTAAAAAGAAAATCTGAACATCCCAAAAAGTACGAGACCTCAGATATCCTCCATGTAATTTTATCATTGAAAAATGGGATTCCACCCTTTGGTCTGTATGTGATATGTAGAACAATGTCTAGGCCTCATTTACAGTCAGGGCTGCTGAGAACACTTCATGCATTCAGATGGGGTTTTGCTACCAGGCTCAGTGCATGAAAACAAACAGTGGATTGAATTGTCAGGCTGGAGCCACTAAAAGGAGCCACTCTGCAGTGAAAAACGGAGTAACAGACTAATGTCCCCCCTTGGAATCGCTTCTCTGCCTAAAATGAGACGGCAGCAGTCTGCATTTGTGTCCAAAGGCATCGACAAAAACAACTTAACTTTATCTGTGTCTGGTATTGTGTGTATGACACAACCCCTCTGGAGAAATATTTTGGACAAATCGTCCATGAACAATCAATCTGCTGGACTAATCACATCAAATCTACAAAGGAATATGATTAAATGCTTTTAGTTTCAATTATCCTACTAATCCAATTTAGATATCCGAGAAATAAGGGTTATAGCTGCAATAAAATGACTGCTTTAACTCTCAAACATAAAACAGTCCTTGTAAACCTCCTACAAAAAGGGGAGGGAGTGAGTCAATGTTTACCCGAGGGGATAAAGGTATTTCAAAATACTACGTGTATTGTTCCTTCAGAAAGTTAAACACATGTCCAGCAGGTGGTAAAAAAAAATAGGGTTAATTCCATGACCTTTCCTCTAAGTCTGTTTTTAGAGAACAGGTTAAGACAATGACAAACTGTGCAAACACTGTTATTTATGCACATAATCATTCACTTGAGCCACCACAGCTACCTGTCAAAATCGGGGAACCAATCTGCAAGAGTGATTAGTTATGCCTGACTGAGTTTGAAGAACATTCTCCATCTGCATGCCCTAGTAATGTATGGAATAAGCAGAGTTGGTAATAAGGCTGCGGACTGACAAGGTTAAGCTGGTGCAGATGCAGGATAAACATTTTGCCATGGACAGAGGTCACTAAGGTCTGACAGTTTGAATTTCTTTTTTTAGGAGGATAAAAAAAATGGAGGAAAGCAGAAAAAAGACAACTACATGCTGTACTGTGTTGACTGAGCTGAAGCCAACATATTCTATTATTACAGTCTCAGGAATGTTTTGTGGTCAAGATCAATAGCAGCAAATGTAATAACAAGAACATTTTGTATATGTTCTGCTTGTCAAGCCTTAAGAGCACAGTTTATGTGCTTAATGTTTGTGATTAAAGGACATAGCTGCCAGTAGAGGGCCATATTCTGTAGATTTTAAATAATGAACTCGCATAAAACACAACAATAGGGGCAGGCATTCAAACAAAAAAACAGACGCGGTTACTTTTGGCTAATTGACACTCTGCATGTTGTTAACACTATATGAATGAGATAGACAATGAATATAGTGTATAAACACCCGACAAGAATAGTTGTGTTTTCACTATGCTAGCTTGAGCCCTTCATATCTACAAAGTCCTCTTCCACAGATTTTAACATCCACATGCTAACATGATATTATCATATGTTTAATTATACCATAATATCAGTGTTCCATTTTTTAAACATTCCAGTTATCTTCATTTCAGGGATGTAAGGACAACCCTACACTCAAGGTTGTTTTTTGTTTGTCTGTAAAAATGTTGTCAGTCATTTTGATAACTGTGTTGGTGTTGAAGAAGAAAAAGATACAACCCAGTGCTTACCTTTTTACTTTAATCAAAACAAGCACTTCCGGCTTTTAAATTAAGATATGGTCACCTACATTAAAGTGATTGAGACTGTTATGTGCTTACATTTTGGAAAGCATTTTTGTTTAGCAACATCTATGGGTGACATCTTTCTTGTGAAAACTAAGGCCAGAATTCACTCTGAATGTTTTCTACTATTATTGTGTCTGTCAACAGCAGCCTTGCATCAGCAGGAAGGCAATTTTTCAGCCCTTTTTTTCTTGGGATAGTTCCTTGATGTGTGAAATGTCTGTTTCCTTCAGTTGTTTCTAATGGACTTTTTCTTCTTTTATTTGGATGCTACCACAGTGAACATAGATCCAAAGGGTGGTAGAAGGGTCTTTGTACTAGTTGTTGTACTGCATAAATTAACTTCAAAGGTATTTTTTCCCTATATTGAACCAGAATATGACAGAAGACACCAGCATACTGTACTTCACAAACCAAACCTGCTAAATCCAATCACACAAGAATAAGATAACATTCTTTAGCTCAGATGACTGACTACTGTAGGGATAACATATAGTATCCTTGTGGATTAAATGACAGCTGTTACTGATCACCTAAGGCCTCTTACGTTACATTATGTGAGTCCAACAGTCCTAATATTTTCCTAGCAGTTACAAAGTTCTGGTGTTCACAACTAAGGTTGTGTAAAACATGGACAAATATTGCGAATGAAGATGTGTATGCTGTCTAACAAACATAGACACTGGAATAAAACAATCCAATCAGGACAGCTTTCGATTTATGATGCTATTCTTTGAGATTGATTGTTTGATACTTCTGTACTTCTGTAGGCTTCTTTAGGCTTCCGTAAACATTCAAGTCTTTCTGAAGAAGAGTGGGTGAATTAATTGTTTTTGTGTTTGTTGTATATGTGGTCAACAAATTGAGGCTGATTAGAAAGAGATTTGCCCGTGTCCCTGTGTGCTAAGTAAGCAAACAGCAGAGGCTCCAGTTTATCTAATGGCAAGCTCAGAGAGAGTTGTTTACAACTGACACACACAGAGGCTGATCAGGGATATATGACTTCCTTCTCTCTCTGCACCATATACAGTAATAAAGATATACAATATATAAAGTAAGATTAATAGAGGAGGACGGTTATGAAGTCAAATGTCCTGGTGTCTCTTTGAAAATGTATTCATTTTTTTATACCATTCTTAATGCTGTAACTGAGGGTCATTTGAACTAGTTTACCAGATGTTACCAAATCTTTGTTGGCATTCTAGTGTGTGCCACTTTGCAACTCCACAACCCCAACAGCAGTGCTCAAGTCCTGGCTCTGGCACCCCAGGGAGCCCCTATAGGCTTTTCCTTCAATAAAATAGTGTCACCTGTGGGGTTAAGTATTTTGGGCTTTTCAAAACAAATATTTGCATTTTGTTTAATAGTAGAAATTGTATTTGCTAATGGTTGCATAGAAAACAAGGTCCAGCTATAAACTCCACATTTATCACTGGAGAGTGCTATATTTATTCTGCTGCCTGACCTTCTCTTTTTAGCCCCCTATTAGCCATGGTCTTTAAGCATTAAAAAAGTAATACATTTCCCATCTCCTCCGCTGCTGCTCCATCCGTAGTTGGAGAACATGGTATATCGCCACAGCTCAATTCCCCAATGCTCTCAGCTGGAAAACCGCAGCGTGCAGCAGCTTCCATCTTCCCGTGTGTCAGTCAGATTGCAAAGTATAGAAATTGACACATGAGCTGGCCACATGCTGTGCCTGCTTGGTGGGATAAAGCCACATGTCTAAAACAACTCGCACCTTAATGTGATTTGCTTTAGAGTGCAATAGGCCTTTACAACACATAGAAAATTATATTAGCATTATGTTGTCAGGGGTGTGGGCTTCTACCTGACACTGTGAGTTTAGAACCTGTCAGCTGTCACTCAAAGAAAAACATTGTATCATTGCTGTCCAATGCTCTGACACTGCTTTTTTTTTTAATCATTTTCTCAGATTTCTTTTTAAATGTCTTGCATGTTCGATCTGACAGGATACAGCTTAACAAGGAGCAAAAGGATTGCAATCATTTGAAAAAAGGGCATGATGTTTGAAAGGCTAACTGAATTATGCAGGCACAACAAGAATACCACCCATAAATGTCATGTTGTCCCTGTCATAATGTACACAAATATATACATTTAATCCTGAAACACCCCGCCATTTTGTTTTTTTTACTGTGGTTTAAAAGTATATGTAAATACAATGTGTCTTTCATCCAGCAGCACTGGGAATCCACTTTATTTACAGCTAGCTCATCATACTGCAGTAAGGACAAGCCTTAGACTGATGAAACTAATTGGGTTAAAGCAAAATGTAAGTGTATTTTCTCTTGCTGAGTTGACAAAACTGACTTGCAGCGCTGGAAATGTCAATAATTAAACACAGGCATGGCAAAACCTCCTTGGTTCACAGCTTGCATCTTCGCTCTATTTGATCTTCAAGGCTGGTGCGGTCTGGCATCGTCAGTCTTTAATGTGGGTTCAGGGAGGATTCCCAGGACTGAACCCCACCCTCTTGTATTTGCTTCTTCCTCCGAGTTTATTCGAGCCTGGGCCTGGCAGGAGGCTGGGATCTGCCTTTTACGTCAACCCTCTGAAGGTGCCCCCGCAGGAGCGTATTTCTCCTGCTGTGCTGAGACACCATGGAGCCTTACACACACACAGACACACACAGACACACACAGACACACACACACACACACACACACACACACACACACACACACACACACACACACACACACACACACACACACACACACACACACACACACACACACACCGACTGCACAAACACAAAAATAAGTCTGTTTGTTTTTACCCGTTTCCTCACATACATGCACACACATTTCAAATAGAAATATTAAACTGCTAATCATTTTTAATAATTTTACCAGATAAGGAAGTACAGTTTGATCCAGCACTGATCATTTCCTATCAGATACACAAATTCCATTTCAAGGTCATCACAAGGGGAAGTACGTTTACAGATCCACCCTCTCAAAACAATTACGAACACATTTTATCCACACGATCAATATGGCTCTAGGGACTGTCGGTCCATCAGCAAGCCATCCCAGAATATCTCAACAATCGTTGCATGGATTGCCATGACATATTGTACAGACATTCATGATCACCACATGACTAAGCCTACTGACTTTGGTGATCTTTTGAATTTTTCGGCAGCAATTGAGGTTATTTTGATCATCATTTCTCATTAGCTGTTGCTGTACTTTGTGTATTTTTCATGCCACATTAACACACACATATAAGATGGTGAACAATATACAATCTAAAAACGATCATTGTCATTGTGAGTGTGAGAAAAGGCTGACGTTAACATCAATAAAATGAGTGCGAGGCAAATGTCCAAAGAAGGAAAGTAAATGGAGAAAGTGAAGCAGGTGGATATATAATTATGTGTTGCTTTGTCTGGCTCTAATTGGTTGATTTAGCTCCCCCATCCATCCCTCCACATGCTGAGTTTCTCCTCCGCCTAATGAAACCCTAATAGAAGATGACAGGAAGCAGGGTGGGAATGTGGCCCTCATTGATACACAGACTGTTCCTGTAGATCACTGTTTGTATTTGTGTGTTTATGAGTGTGTTCAGCCATGTTTTGGTGCTTCTTCAAGGTACCAGGAACTGAGCTGGGTGTTGAAGCACATTTTTGTAGTGGCTAAACAATATTACTAATACTTCCGTGTCAGTCCGTGACATCTCTGTAACCAAAACATACTTTTTCCCATTGACTTACATTGGAAAGATACATCTGTATATCAGTGGATCATTTTTGTTTTAGCTACAGTAAATGCACTACACAGTACAATTACTTGAATAGCTCTTTTTAAATCATTAAGCTCTAATAATAGGCGTGACGAATGCACATGCTCTATGGGCCCAGATACGGGTATTTTTGTACTCGCGAGTCAGGCCGTTTTGGCCTCACAAGAATGAACTGGGGGCCACCTCTGACGCTGTGTCCAGTTCCATTTCTACATAGGTTGCTTGGGGAAGGTCATGAGATTTAGAAAACAGGAAAGCAGACACATAAAACTAGAAATGGTTAACACTCTCAGAACTGTGCCAACTGTGTAATCATATAGAAAATGTCATTACAAATGTGGCATCATTTGAAAGCTGTACCACAGTAGCAGGCCATTAAATAAAATCTAAACTAATCAATAATTCCACCGTGACCTAGACAGATGTCTCATATGAAGATACTGCCATTTGCCTTTAAATGATGGCTCATTTCTGTGTGGGAGGGGAGAGAAGCTGGGATTGGAATGAGGGATATGCTCCGTGCCTTTCCTCTGTTTCCCTGGTTTGCTTTTTTGAGTCTGTTAATCCCCTGGCAAACTGATGAGACTGCAACTCCCTGGGAGTGCTAACAGCACATCAATAATACATCCAGTCCAGCTGCATCCACTAAACAATACACACGCACGCACGCACGCATGCATGCACGCACGCATGCACGCACGCACGCGCACACACACACACACACACACACACACACACACACACACACACACACACACACACACACACACACACACACACACACACACACACACTTTCATGTTCTGTATTTTTCACCAGCTCACATACCTTTTCCATTCTGCCAAGCTTGACTCCTCGCTGTCACTGTCATAAAAGCGTTGCATTATTTATTCATGGCAGACCCAAAATATGAGCTAAAATTGTTGAGAAAAAAAGTGTTTTCTAAAGGATGCTGTATCATTCAAGAACAGACAGATTGGTTAGTCTGAAATGAAGGTGACAAGTGTTGTTTAGGCTTCAGCTTTGGTACAAAGTGCTTCTGTGTTTACATTTAAATTGCATATTCAAGGTGGGGGCTTTCTCAGGTCTCATTATGTGAACATCAGGCAAAGTGTTAACTGGAGCAAGGTTGATTCATTTCCATCAATACAGTCTCAATGTTTTTTCCACACCCTATTAATGATTTTCGTAGACGATTCATATAGGCAGGGACAATGCCAGCATTTCATATATCAACAATATGACAACTGATTTTATAACTGTTGCTGTATTTCTTGTTATGCTCCTTGCATGCTATGTGTGGTTTCTGCATACGATATTTGTACCTGTCCTTTGCCTTATTTAAATGTGAATTTGTGGCTGTTTTATGACAGGGAGCAATACTGTGAATGCAAAATGGTCTATTTGTTATTCCACTCTGTCAGGAGGTTAGGAAAAATTATAAAAAACACTCACAGAAGTGCAGTGGCAACCATCCAGAAATACGATCTAATTAATTTCAGTGCATACGGTGGGCACATCTTCCCTCTACTTCTGAAGGTTTATAATCTTTTGAGACCTTAGTCAAGGCCAAAGTGGAAATGGCTAATTTTACACACATACATCCTGCCAGTCCCCATCTGGCCTAATTCTGTGTTTACTACAGAGACGGAGGTTGACAATCAAACTCAAGGACGTTAGATGAAAGATACACAAATATACTGTATTTAGCCATAAATCGACAAAAAGGGAAGGAAACCAATGTTAGTTATATTTTTTCCTTTTCTTAGCAGACATATTTCAACTATCCAAAAGCACAAAAAGAACAATAAAAAGAGGCAGTAAAAGTTAACATTATCATCCCTTTATCACGGTTATACACTATACCTTTAAAACCTTGTAATACTTTTCAAAGAGCAGCTATTAATCAAAGTTGTGTCTTAAAAGAAAACAAGAAGCTATTTTCTATAGAACGTGCAGTGGAAATAATGAAATAACGTGTTATGCTTCTGATTGATGAGTTCTATCAGATTAGTGCTATGATTGATGGAGCTGTTAACGTTTTTTGCACTTAATGCTAGCCTTTAAATCTTAGACTGTCTGCTGGGAGATGTGATTAAACAGGAAGCTGTGAAATAATTGTAACAGGTTAAATGTATTAACTATGTAGTGTTAATATTTCATCGCAGATTCTAAACTCTTCAAGTTCACAATGTTTAATTTATTATAATGCATAAACTGACTGATATCCATGGTATAAAAACTATTTTTTGGAAAACCAAAAGGACCAGCCATCTGATTATTCCCTGAAAAGATTAGAAATGTCATGTATTGTTTCTTGTTATTTAAAATGAATAGTCGAAGGAATGATTCTCTGCTGAGTTGTCCACTGCTTATCAACACCTCCTTTTTGTTGGCTCTGTGCTTTGTCTCTCCTTTCCGACCTTATTTTCTTTCTTTCTTTTATTTTCTTCAGATAACAATTGAAAACAGATTGCTTTTTGGTGCTGGGCTAATTGGGATGACATGGTTCATCAACACCTAAGCTGAACCAACTAAGTCTCTTTGGTTCGAGTGAGAATGAGACTGAGAGTGAAAATCTTTACTAATTCTCTTGGCTTATTGTTTGTTAAGAAGGACAACCAGGTGTTATTGGTTCCTCCATCTTTTATAGATGCCTTCAAACAAACACAAGCCTTAAATTGTTTTGGTCGTATTGAGGTGTTTTTTTCTATATTTCATCTGTTTGTCCATTTTCTATGCCACTTATCCTGTCCAGGGTCACAGGGGGCTGGAACCTATCCCCAATGTGTTGGATGAAAGGCTGCTTTCACCTGGCCTCCACACTGGACACCAGATAAATCACACCTAGACAGACAAACACATTGACAGTTATGTGAAGTTTATTTTGTACCAATAAATCACCCAACGAGCTTCAAACTCAGGACCCTCCTTATGTGAGATAATTATGCTAATCAGTAAACTCACTTTAGCTTCATTCAACTAAATTCCATATTGTTCTTGGATTGTTTGGCTTAATATTGAGATTCATGCTACATCGCTAGTGCCATGTTCTTAGTGGTTGATTTGGGCAAATTAATGCATTCTTCTCAATGTATTTTAATGTATATTCACAACCATTTATATTGGAAAGCAGTGTCAGGTTATTGTACAACTATTTTGATTGGTTATTCCATTGTTCCATGTAGTTGTAAACCTTTTGTAGAGCTGCTCCTCGCAAAAGCCAGACAGTTGTTTCCCTGCAGATTCAACCGTTATTTTTAACCACCCGATTCAAAGGGTGTGAAAAATCATTAAAGGTTTTGGCTGTAATTATGATAGCATATTACCTAACATTGGGCTGGTAGTTTTTTGTATTAGGAATAGAACATTTCAAGAATGTTTTTCTAAGAACGAAACATCCCTGTGTGAGAAGTGTTGCCTCGGGGTGTACTGATGATAAAACAGGACTGTGTAGTCACTCAGGATAGTAAGATGCAAAGGTGTCTCCTAGGTATCACACACACACACACACACACACACACACACACACACACACACAAACACACTCACACACACACACACACACACACACACACACACACACACACACACACACACACACACACACACACACACACACACACACACACACACACACACACACACACACACACACACACACACACACACACACACACACACACACACACACACACACACACACACACACACACACACACACACACACACACACACACACTCGCAGGTAATCAATATCTGCCCTATTGCTTTGACAGGGAGGGAAGGAAGGTAGAGTAGGAAGGAGGGAGAAAAGGTGGAACCAGAGCCAGAGCCAAAGACAAAGAAGGACGTCCTCTGGGGTTGGTTTATGGAGGCACCTCAGTTATTCTCCAGCTTTACTTCAAACAGAACCCCTACTCACAGAGCAGCGGCAAAGGTTATTCAAAACCCAGCGGTACCTGGATGCTGGATCTGTTTTTAGTGGTTGGCACAAAGGTTAGATAAGACACATTTATCTGTTTGGTGTCAGGCAGATAAAGGCACCACTAAAACAATGCATCTATAAAACAGATTGGCAAAACCCACACTATTATAATAATAAAAACAATGAAATAATATAGCAGCCCAGAATTGAAACCCCCAAGCAGCACAAGTTAAACTTTCAGAAATCTCATTAGAGAAAACTAAAAGAATACTTAAGAAATGTAGTTGTATTTCCCAATTGTATTTAACTGCATAGCATCAACAACTGTTAAGTAGTCACCTTCATTGTGATCTTCAGGGTCACTGTCGAAACAATTAATGGTTCCCTTAAACACTAACAATAACATGCTGTGTAGTTTGTGGAGACATTATGAGGCCACATAGAGGACAAAGAAGTAGGACAAATAAATCACAAACAAAAGTGGTGGTACGTCACGCAGACAGACAGACAGACAGACTGAATGCCGTACCGTACAGGGTTGTTTTGTTTTAAACTCCTCTATAAGATCCTTTATGGAAATAAAGAAAACAATTAAGTCATCTTCCATTTTTCCCTTGCTTTACTTGGTTCTTCTAATTAAATGTATTTTCCTTGATCTTAAAAAAAGGAAGACATCCTTACTCAAGTTCTACTGACTAGTCTGCAGAAAACACTATAGAAAAGTCCCGCCTCGTTCAATAACTTAGTAGACTTAATAGCAGTCAAGAGTTAACGACGCAGTAGGACAGTGGAGCGGCTCCTCTCTTCTGTGGATGCTGCTGTCTCCTGCCCAACTTCAAAGCCTGCTTTGAAGTCCCAAGGTGGAGATCTCTCAGTTCTCAGGGAGATATCTATCCTCTCCTCGCCCTCTTTTGTTAGCTAATGCACACAGATGAAAACGGGGTGGAGGCTGAGAGAATGCCAAGGGAAGATCAAAGCGTGAGGGGCAGAGGAGCCATGCAGTTAACTGCTTTGCCATTCTTTGACTGCATGGATAATAGGAGAGGTGTTCTATTATTCTGTCGGCATCTAAGATAAGAATGAAAAACACCATGTGGAATTAAAGCACACTTAAACTTACAATACACTGTACTACTACTTTGAATGGAAACATATAAATGGGACATGGTTTCACATGTTCTCAGTCAGCCATTGTGTCTGAGACTCTATCTGGCTTAATGAAAATGTGTTGACATAAATGAGTCTTTCTTACGTAAATCACCTTTGTTATGTGTCATTGCTTAATGTGAATACAAATATAAAAAAGTTTAGGTTTTTTAAACAGTGTACAAATGCTAACCTATTCATGCTGACAATATTAAGCTTGCACTCCAGCCAGTCCGGCTTTTGTAAGAAATAAGTAAAGAGGTGTTTCCGCAGTAAGCGTTGCAGACATTTCTTTTGCAAATGTGGTTGAGCACTGTTATTTTTATAGTGAAATGTCTTGTACTGACCGTCTGGTGGCCTCAGATACAGCAGTTACTTCAGCCTCAGGCTCTCCACTGTTGAAAGTAGACAGCAGGATGATTGACAAGTGTTGGAGGGTGAACTTGAACCAACTGAGGAGGAGGAACCGGAGGAGGAAAGGAATAACAATAGATGTTGCAGCCTTATTTTACATACTTGTTGTAGGAGCTGTTTCAATAAGGAAGATGCATCTGTTTCCATCAATACACAACACCTGTTTATATCCCTGTATCAGTTTATATTAATGTGGAAGCATATTGATTTTCCTCCAACCATCGCTAAGTTGAATAAAGCAGCTGCATCTTTGTTTGACAATTTTAGTTTAGAAATGACATTCGACTAATAAACTTCATTATAAATGGGATGCTAATAAGTTAGCAATTTAGCATCGTTCATCAGGTTTATTAAAGTGTCCCAGTGATGAATGCAGCCATTCATATGGGTATATGAGTGAAGCAAATAAAGTTATGTTTATGCAACAAATCAACGAGTAGTGCCAAGCCAATATGAATCCACCTTACATGAGTCCCGAAGCTTCAAAAGAAAATATTGCTCAATTTAAATTTAATGACTGTTTCCGCTCAACCCGGCACTGGCAACTGGGCACAGCGCCCGTGCTCTAATAACAATAATGCGATGCTTTTTGAAAAGTCCTTCACACATGTGTGTGTAAGTGTGACTACTGTAGCTGAGCAAAGCACATTAATAACTTGGGTCCTAACTAAGAGGTTGAGTGCCTGTGAAATGTAGGAGCAAAGTGCACATTTTTAAGCATAAAGCACCATTTTAATCTTCCTTTGGAGTGTGATGGATCCACATTTGAAAAGGCACATTATGACTCAAAGAAAATCCTGGATATAGGCTATATGCTATGCTGTGGAAGTTGTGTGTGTTATGACTATACATTACAATCATAATACTATTTAAAGTAACTGAATATAAGTTAATTAGAGAAACAAAGCATATTTGTACATACAATGGTTGAATAAGCAAACTTCTATATGTTATTACTACCTTTGTAGACGCCATAAAATAGTGCCAATGCAAACTGAAGCACTAATGAATTCCTTTGTGGTCAGTGGAAAATGTTGTTGTCCGTAATTTAAAGATCATAATTCCATTGTTGAGGTATAGTAGAATAGATTTAAATTGTGCAATTTTCCAAACTGTACAATCGTTTCAGCGTTAGAAAGTAGCAAGCAACTGAAGCAAGAGCAATTATGGAGGGTGGAGATTCAGAGTATTTAATCAAAAATAATTAATAATCTGATGACAGGCCAATGCCCAAACTGGAGCTGTGTACAGCGGGGGGGAAAAGGAGCGAATCGGACGTAAAACGTTAAAGGTGTCCTGATTTAGTTTGTGAATGAATGCTTATTAGAGTTTTGGCTGGAGAGTGCGTGCGGACCTGTCGGTTACATAACAGGCAGTAACAGGCAGATAACAGTTAGTCCTGCATCTGTATGATACAAATGTGTGTAAAGTTATACCGGTTGCTGTAATCACTCATCTGGTTACGTTATTACATTGGCCACCACACCCCCGACCCAAAATAAAGGACGTATTAATGGCTTCCCTTATTTTTTCTCCACGCCACGCTACTGGTGTATTCACCGGTATTCACTCTGTCCTAAACGGCTTGTTGGAGCTCCTGCACCACCCCCCCCCCCCCCTCCCTCCCCCCTCCCTGTGAGCCCAGTGTGCTCTGATTGGTCGGGAGGAGCGGACACTCCTCGCAGCAGATCGCAGCAACGAGCCTCTCGGCGATACAGCGAGAACAAGCAAAACTCATCCTGAGCACACACAAACACTCACAGCCGAAGTAAAAACAATAAGTATGGCTTGATATTGAGTTAGAAAAAGATTTATAACGCTGCCTGTGAGCATGGGTCTGCGGAGAGCATTTCTCTGCGATCCCAACTTAGTAGCCCGAAAAACGTTTACCCATTTAAACAGTCGTGGTAGATACCTTGTTTGTTTTAAACATCATAAATACAAACAACAATGAATACTTACAGGTCGTGTACCCAAATCTCCCGCTGGTCCAAACAAAGTAGGAACAGCATCGTTCTTCAGTGCCCTACTCTGTACATATCCGGCATGAATGCTGAAAGGTTTTGGGAAGCTTTGTTTCGTGAAAGGCTGGCAGAGGGTGTGGCCTCTGGGTATCCCCATGTCAGAGTACCCAGGAAGAAAATGAGAAATCTCCAACGAGGTGTTTTGGGGAGGTATTTTCTGTGTTAGAGTTGTACTCCCTACAGGGTGTACTTTGAGGGTTTTTGACTCTACAGACCGTTTACATGCATACAAACCTTCATAACTGTGATGGCCACAGGGTAAACCAACTACACTGCATCCTCATCTTCAGTAGTTTTGCTTCAGTGCAGCTAAAATAAAACATGCCAATTAACACCACACGTTTGCTTTAAATGGTAAACTCTTTATTTGATTGTAATCCGACAGTACTTCAAACATTGTAGCACAGCTAACACAAGTATTTGTTTGATTTACTTTCTCTGGCCGTTTCTCAATCGCGAGTACACATGCTGCAGAGCAACTATTTCAGTATACGTCATAGAGTGGCACAGAATGCTCGGTATTTAACATGCATTTAAACAGTCCTTCGGTGCCACTCGATGACTTGAAATAGTTGCTCTGCAGCAGTTTTACTTGCGATTGAGAAACTGCCTTTGTCTCTTGAGTTACCATGTCCATTGGGGGAGGTTACTTCCTGGTTCAGCAAAGGGCGTGGCTGAGCGCTGAAGACTCATAAATACTGCAAGGAGCCAATTGGGACAGATTGCTGCCATGTCAATGGGGGGATTAGGGTTTTGTCAGTGTCCTTTGTGTATGATGTGACTATTAATTATCCCTTGGGTTCAACTTGGTTTGGCCAAGCCACTATATAGGTTCCTTGGTTTTTCATTGTAGCAGGTCAGTTTTGTTGAGTTAACACCTGTTATGTTTCTTTGAGGTATTTTCTGTTGTCCTCTTTTATAGGCCTAGTTATTGTATGATGTTTTTTGTGGACTTTTGGGTAAACAAAAACCCTAGTTTATTCAAACCAATCCTGTGTCCTGTTGCCTTACTGCTTGGTCCCTGACAATAACACACAAGGGGACGGGTAATAACCGGAAAAGCATGGCATGGGACCTTTAAGTGTCTTGGTATCCTTTAACTACATTTCAAATGTAAGACTTTTTGCCAAAGATAGATTCAAAAATCAAGATTCAAAGGTTTTATTGTCATATGCACAAAGCTACAGTGTAGAGATGGCAATGAAATTATTCTGACCTGAGCTCCTCCAACAATGCAACATAAAATACAAAAATACAAAATAAAATGTAGTGCGAAAAGACACATTTTTTAGTTCTCAAAATCATTCACAGCACTGACGAGTGATACTATTTGTGTGTGTGGATCCATTTGTGTTGGGGACCTGTTTAGACACCCCACACTGTGAGAGCAAAGTGGAAATGTACTTTAGTGAGTATTTCGCAGGCAGGAAGAAAAACCCAGCCACTTGAATGACAACAAAACAAAACACTCCAAAAGCATGATCACACATAAGGGGACTTCTAAAGGTAAAGGTCTCCTCCGGCATGAAATTATTCTCTTTTACTCTCCGCCGTTATTCAGCCCTTAAGTGTATTATAATGAGTAGCAATCAAGGATGAATACTTATGTTCTGCTCAGTAAGGAGTTAGGGCAATAAATTGGCACTATACATACTATGAAAAATATGTGGTAATTTAAAGCCTTTTTAAGGAAAATATAAGCTTGATACAGAGGAGATGTAAATTGTATTGTGTTGAGCAGCAGTTAATAGCTGTTTAGCTTTTTGTGTGGTTTTGGTGCATTTACACAGTAATCCCGCTACCTGAGTGAATATAACCACAGGGGGTGCTGCCGCATAAGCTTGGTGTATAGCCAATGGTAAGTCCTGCTACAGTAACAAACACACGCACGCACGCACGCACGCACGCACGCACGCACGCACGCACGCACGCACGCACACACACACACACACACACACAGGCCCAGAGAAGTACATGGGTTTGACCCTTTTACCATGGTCCTGTCCCACGCACCCTGTGTCCTTCTTAGAGGCCCACCTCATCTGTGAGCCCTTCCTCAAAATCTCTCCACCTCCCTTATGATTCCTCATCTTATTTTTTTCTTTGGACCTCACTGCTTCCCTGTCCTTACTCTCTCCACACTCATGAATTTCTTCACTGCTAAATCCCGCCGCATGCTCTCGATTTTGCATCTGACGTCCCTGCCTGCATTCTCCGATTGTTCCTCTCTTCATCTGGCTTTCACAATTCATTGTCTGCCCTTAAGAATGAATGCTGACAAAGAGGCCAATGCGGATGAGATGATGCTGAGGATGTGTTTTTGTATTGAGGGAAGGGTACGGATGGTGGGCGTCGTGAGCTGAGATCTAGAGGGCAAGCTGCCAACACATTAATCCCTTTCTGTGCCTGAGCAATAGAGCGGTTTGCAAATCGGTCACCATACACACAACAGAGATGTGTGCATGTGTGTGTGTGCTTGTGCCCTAACTTGTGTGTATAGTGTAAGAAGAGAGAGTGCTGAGCCTAGTTCGACACTGGTATCTGCGTTTCTGTTGGTGGCTGATGGCTTAACCCCTTTCCGATGGATAGAGGCAGAGCAGTGAAAGCAGAAAGTTAATCCAGCAATGCAAAGCAGCAGAGGCACAGGAAACAAATTGTATTAGCTCAACGCTACAGCAGACCACCTCAATATTGTTTGACGCTCCGCAGAATATCCAGACCACACCAGTCCCTACTCTTCACCATATTACTCAAATATTTTACAAGCAGTGGCCAGCCGTCAGGGCCCTCTATAATAAGATATTCTAAACAATAACATTTGAAAAATTCAAACAAAGTTATTATTTTCATTAGTTTTACCAACAATTATTTGATTTAAATGTATTTAAAATAACATTTCCAAAGAAATAAATCCTTCAAATCTGCCTGTTCAGTTTCTGTTGGAATGTGAAGGGTTAAATGAAAGAATCTCGTCTGGCCCTCTCTGCGAGTTACTGGATGTTTCTCAATGTCGAGTAAAGCTGCTACAGAGCCGCTATTTCAAGCATACTACGTCATCGAGTGCCGCCAAAGGACTGTTCCAATGTCCAGCATACTTGGAATTCTACCGAGCCCGGCGTATTTGGTAGCGAGAAATTTCGAGGCTGCACATGTGTAGACTCCGCGGTCTTAAAACCCCCACAATGCTTTGCGCACGGACCAATTTCCCGAAATCTGTGGTGGAAAATGTATGGCGGGGCCTCTCATATGACGCACACCTACACACTTGCTAGCCTGTTCCACTCTTCCTTTTCCGAATGCCAGGAAGTATTCTTGTCTCGCTTCTGAAGCAATTGACTCGGAAGACATGTGCTACCAAGCAAGCATACTCGACATAGAGTGGCGAAGTCCCTCCCTTTCCGGTGGACCTCCATGGGACCTTATTTTTGAAAAATCATGTATTGATTGAATTGTGCAAGGAATTACACATATGATGTTTACACACAAAAATATTAAAATGTGTCGTAAAACTGTGAAGTAACACATTTTTGTGTGTGAAGGGCTCAATGAACTACAACTCTGGTCTTGCATACGTCACCAACACCAAGATGGCCGTCACGTTAGCACATTTCACCTCTTTCTTTCAGAATGAAGTGAAAAGTATTAAAATAGGTGAAAATCACTACAAGTCTGGCCATGTTGAGAACTGTACATACACAAAAGGGGAGTTAGTCGGTTCCGTAAGAGTTAGCATGCAAGGTTTTGGTGAGTAACACGAGTGTAATGTGTAACGTTAATGTAAGCGACTCTGGGATTTGTAGTCTTACTAGTTGCGTATTTTTCATAGTCTTATACTTCAACAGTTTTAAGACAAACTATGACTTTTTTTACATGGAAATGATTTTTTAAGATTGACAAACATCATATGTTTAATTCATGGCCCAATTCAAACGGGATCGAAAGATACGTTTTCTCTCTCCATTGACTTCAATACATAATTTTTCAGAAATAAGGTCCAATGGGGCGGAAGTAGATGGGCGTGACTTCGCCACTCTATAGAGAAACACCCACTGTCCTGCTGTAAATTCAAAGAGGGCCCACTATAGTAACTCAATGAGAAAGTAAACTAAAGACAGTACAATTGACCAATCATATCTTCCCTATAAATGGGTGGGCTTTATTTTCGCGGACTTTATGACAAGTTCCGCCTGCTGTGAAGTTTATGCATGTGTGTTATAGTGGTGCAGTGACGCGTCCTAAAACCCGGAAGTAAGCTGCGCTCGGGTTCCCTCGACAAAAAAGCGATGGGATTTCTCCATAGGGTTTTGGAAAATAGCTCGAAATAAGGTCTGTGGAAAACGAACCTGTTAGATGATTTTGCATGATTTGTTCAGCCGGATAATATCCACATGTCTACCCTACTTTTATAATTTTTGAATCATAAATCTAATCGATAGATTTATGATCGATACAGTAGATGATCAGCATAAGTTCGTTCATGATGGCTCATGTCAGTGATAGTGAGGACATCGTTGCAAAATTATTAACTGAGTAATTTTGAAGATTGAGTTACAATGATAAATTGGAGTGGCAAAGGATCAGCTGCATGACCCCGCCATCAAGTGCTTCATCCAAAAGGACAGGAGGATGGACTTTGTGTTTAAGTGATCATCAAAGGTAGGCCTAAGTCATTTTCAATGTGCCCTGCCGTTCCGACTTAACGGAGCGTCCACACAGCAGCGTGCGTTGACGCTTGGCGGTGGGCGTCTCTGAAGCTTGGGGAGTCAACGCGAGCAACGCGACCAACAACCAATCACATGAATCTCCCGCCCCCGACATACAAAGCAAAAAACATTCCATGCTAGCTATACTGTCTATGCCTGCTAGCTGGCCATTCAATGTTTAAACGAGGTACACTGGATATAAACTCCCCAAACAGGCGAAAACCTACCAGTTTCACCCTCTATATCTGCCACCTCCCTCCATGCCTGGCTCCTCCGGTTTGTATCCCGGTAGATGAACAGAGACTGATCATACAGCACCAGGTGATTCACTACCGCAATGATTATTTTCTCCTCCATTTTATGGAACATAGAAATGACCTGCGGTATGGCTCTCGCAGCATACACGCGGTTTGATTGGCTAGCAGTTGTACTGGCAGATTTTCATAAACGGGATTTGATTGGCTGACGCTTCCGTCGAAGCTTCAAAAGTTGAACATGGTTCAACTTTTGACGCGAGCAACGCGAGCAACGCGTAGCTAAGCTCCCCTCAATGCAGTTTGGCGAAGTGTGACATCACCCCATTCAAAGTGAATGGGCAGAAGCGTTGAAGCTTCAACGCACGCCACTGTGTGGACGGGCCGTAATTCATTTATAATTGTTACTTGGCTGTGGGTGCACTGTTATGTTTATTTAAATGGTGTTGTTTTGTGTGGTAGAGGGTCGCTGTCATTTATGTGTTTTGCACCCCGGGCCGCTGTTTTGATATTCCGCTGAAGTATACGCTGTGACCATAGACTTAAAGGCTGTGACGTATTAACTCTTCTTTTTTTTCGAGGGAAGGGGTGGGGGGTTAGAGGGCCTAGGTATAAAAGTCATGGCTCGCCACTGTTTACAAGTAAGGTCTTCTATTGTGCAACATCATGTGGATTTGGTCTGGATATCTGTTGACAAAGTGATAAAACCATGTAAACAAAGACTATTTACCCACAATCACAACATCATTTGAAATAATAAGCTTGGACTAAGGTGGAACTTAGCCAACATCATTATCATCCCCATTGTTTTAACATTCCTCAGCTTATTCTCTGTAAGTGGTGAAATATACATTTTTAATGAAGCTACACTTTTGGACCACCGTCTGGGGTTTTATCATAAGTGAAGAGTTGAAAAACAAATCCATGAACATATGTTTATCCATTCACCTCATAGTGGTAGGTCATGAAATGAAGCTAGCAAGCTCTTAGAATTTCCTATCAAGTTATCGTTCTAATGACCCTCAAGCTCAGCATGCGCTTATTCTGCAAATATAATATCTTTTTTTTACTATCCCTTCTTTGAGTCTGTTACACCGACTCCATATCATGTGATCAAACAAAGAGCTCCACATTCACTTGGTGTCATAAATCATTAAACATTTACAAATGGCAATTAGTTAGTGTTGATAAATGTTTAATGAATGTATCAATAAATTAGGAAAGAGTACTCCTTGGAGGACAAAATAATGGAATTTTAAAATTGCCAATACAGTGTGGGTGTGGGTGTGTGTGTGTGTGTGTGTGTGTGTGTGTGTGTGTGTGTGTGTGTGTGTGTGTGTGTGTGTGTGTGTGTGTGTGTGTGTGTGTGTGTGTGTGTGTGTGTGTGTGTGTGTGTGTGTGTGTGTGTGTGTGTGTGTGTGTGTGTGTGTGTGTGTGTGTGTGTGTGTGTGTGTATTAGGAGTAACAATTCATTATGATATACTGTTTTTTTGTGGGGTCTCTTTAGTGTTTAGTTATTGTAGCTTGTGCTGCCTAACATGTTATTGTGCATAACAATGGATTACTCCCCAGATGGATGTATTGAGTTGGATCTGGTCTTCTTGACTTTCTACAAGGTACAGTATGTTTTGACTGGTGTGGTATAATCTGTACAGTTGCAGATGAAACATCTCCATCTGTCACACCTAATTATCTTCATGTTTTTCTAAGTATGTGAACATGTCACAATAATTTGTACTGTAGCATGAACATAACTGTTTAACAGAGAGATGGTTCCATGTTCTTCTTTCTTTGTATTGCCAGCTTTGGTTGCTACATGTGAAATATAATATTTTAGACCCAAACTGCCAATTATGATGTGAAATGTAGACTCTTAGGTGTCATTAAGTGTTTTCACAAGGCTACAAAAATGGCAATGACTCACATGGCTGCTTTCATGAAAGGGCTCAGGCTTCTTATTTTAGGTTTGTTGGGTATCTGCCAACAAAGAATAGGTGTGAAATAGCATTGTTTAAGGAAGAAGGAATTTACATATAAATTGGGAAGTGGAAGAGGTAACAGAGAAGGGTATAGATGTAGATACGGAGGGAGGCTCTGGCTATACAAGGTTGTTGTGCAATGAGCGAGGCTGGCATGTGTGATCAACGCATGTTAGCAGAAATGTTCTGGTGGCTAAAATCTCCATAATGTAGCTGCCGGGCCTCCTGGATCCCCATAACAGTCTCTGTATGCTTCTCCAGTGAATGAACGAGAATAAATCACATAGGTACAGATTATAACAGATCTTTTGATATGTCTTTTCCCTAAACCATCGGAGATGAACAAGGTTGCTTGTCTTTGATGCATGCATCACTGCAAATTATGCATTATGGCGTTTTGTCGGAGAGACTTTGTCTCAAATTGCATTTTGTCAGTCTCTGTTGACCAAAGCTGTTGATTAAAGCATTGTCGTATGCATTTCCAACCATCTCACTTTGTATTCCCCAAGCCTCGTAGATCACAATCAGCTTACCCGCACAGGGTTCCCATACTGACAGCATCCGGGGGGAAGTTTTACCTAAGGTTTGGATCTGATTTCTTATCTGATTGACATTTTAATGTGACCCACTCTCTTACTGTTAACACAGTTGAGCATTTTCAGAATAGACTGAAAAAATTAAATAAGGCCATGTTGACAACATAAATAGATTATTCTGTCACAGTGTCACCTTTGTTTTATTACAGGGTTGAATCTATCCAAATACACATCCTTCTGCTTTCAGCCCAGGAGTGAAACCATAAAGAGAGACATTTTTCAAATATGAACAGATAATGCACACTAAACAGATATAAGGGCACTGAAATGTACTTTGGGATGTTGTTACTGACTCATTGTTACTCTAGTCTCTAAAACTTGTCGATACACACAGAAGCAGCACCAGAGGCACCCAGTGCCTTTCCCTTAACAAAATTGAAAATGAAATCTTATTTTCTTATTATAATTAATTATAGTTAATACTTGTCTAAGGAGGAAGTAAGGTACACAAATGTTACAACAAAAAAGGCACAATATACATTTTCTTCAGCCAATAAGTTCTTATCTTTGGTTTAAAAAAAATTATTTTGTAAGCTGTAGTTTATGCACATCTTAGGGTAAAAAGTGGAAAAGATAAATAGGTGAATAAAGATGGCTGATTTCATTTCCCATATCTCTGTCAAATCTAATCTAGAGCTTTATTCTTTAAACATTTTTAAAAAATGGTTCTGTCTCTTTAAATATTAATAATTTTTTAAACAACTACTAATACTGTTTAAAAAAAAATTGCAGCTCAGATTATAGCACAACCAGTAACTCATATTTTTAATCTCTCCCTGTCCACTCACACACTGCCAGCTCTGTGGAAGCAAGCTCTGGTATCGCCCCTCTTGAAAGCTGGTGATCCCACTGAGTTAAATAATTATCGTCCTATCTCAAATCTTTCTGTGTTATCAAAGATTCTTGAGTCCCTAGTTTCTACTCAGCTAAAACTTTTTTAAAATTCACACAACATCCTTAACCCTATGCAATCTGGATTCAGATCAAAGCACAGTACTGTGACTGCCAGTCTGAAAGTCTTAAATGATATCAAGGCTGCTTTGGATAACAAATCTGTTTGTGTTGCATTGTTTATTGACCTAGCCAAAGCATTTGATACTGTAGAACACCACATTATGTCTAATGTTATGTTGGTGTCTCGTTTCGGTCATAATGCCATTTGCTGGTTTCAGAGTTATCTAACCGACCGTACTCAATGCGTCAGGTTGGGTAGCAATGTCTCTGACCCTGTCACCTTGGAGAAGGGCGTTCCACAGGGCTCTATTTTGGGGCCTTTGCTCTTTTTATTATATGTAAACAATATTTGTAATCAGATGCAATTTTCTACCTATCATATGTATGCTGATGACACTATTGTATATTCATGTGCTCCTTCTCTGGATATGGCCGTTTCCAATTTAAAATCTGATTTTATCACGCTGCAGCATGCACTTCTTGATTCCAAACTGCTTTTGAACAGTAAGAAAACCAAAGCAATACTTTTTGCTCCCAAGTCAGCGTCCTCTTGCCTCTCCATTGACACCCTTGATGGCGTCTCTGTTGAGTTTGTTGATACCTACAAATATCTTGGCTTTTGGTTGGACAGTAATCTGAACTTCAAACACCATATCGAAGTTCTAACAAAGAAATTGAAATTCACTCTTGGCTTCCTTTACAGACTTAAATGTTGTTTTTCAACTTCATCCCGTAAAAGGTTGGTCTCTGGCTTATTCCTGTCCCAGCTGGAATACGGTGACACCATTTATAGATTTGCCTGTCCCACTGTCTTGGCCAAACTTGACCCACTCTACCATGCTGCACTGCGTTATATATCAAATGCACCTTATAGGACTCATCATTGCACACTGTATAGCCTAACTGGATGGTCCTCACTCACTATGCGTAGGATGCAGCATTGGTTTTTATTAATGTATAAAGCCATTTTAGGAAAGCTTCCACTCTACATATGTGCCAGATTTGCTCCAGTTTGTGACTTTTAAAACCTCAGATCCAGTGCCTGGATACGGTTCCAGGTTCCTGCTGTGCGGACTGAGGCTGGAAAAAGGAGTCTCTTTTATTATGGTCCTTGGTCTTGGAATGACCTTCAATCACGCCTCAAACTGACGGCACTTGTCTCTATAGCCTGTTTTAAATTGAAGTTGTCAGAAGTCCTTACCACCAGCTGCTCTTGCAGTAATAAGTAGTGCCTTTCTTACTGTCCTAATGTGCACAATGTAGTAACTGCTTTTTTCGTCTTTTGTTTTCTTAGTTATGTTCTCTGTATTTTATATGTTTGTGTTATGTGTTATGTGTAACGTTGCTGCCTTCTTGGCCAGGTCAGCATTGTAAATGAGATTTTATCTCAATGCTTTTTATCTGGTTAAATAAAGGTTAAATATAATTTTTTTTTTTTTTTAAATGTTGAATCCGATGTTGACAGCTTATGATATTGCATTTTGGAGAAAACAGAAAGAGTATACTTTCGACAGGTGTGCTAGTTTAGCTTGTCAGTAGACAAGATCTGGTAACCTGGTGTAATGAATATAAGACAATAGGCACGTTCACACCGGAGTACTTTTCCCCGTACTTTTCCCGTTTAGTTCCGTTAATACCCCTTATTTTGCGTTCACACCAAAATGAGTACTTAGTGCCGGGAACTTTTACCCCCATTTTTAGTGCCTGTTAGAGAGGTGGTACTATCCTGGGGAGGAAAAAGTACCAATTTCTATTGGCTGGGCGAATTGCAAACCACGCCCTATGAAACTCTGAAACGTTTTGTGAAACCGCCTTTGTATTTGCTTGCATTAGCATTATTAGCATTAGCATTAGCCCCGCGCACCAAACGGAGAGAGAATAACTTATGGCAACACAAAAATAAAATTGGGAGCGGTGGAGATGAGGAGGTGCCGACGTTCTGGCGATTTACTCGGAAGGCTTCCACTGAAGCCAGTCCCCAACTCCGGGGACTTCCAGCAGGGAACTTCGGGTGGCAGTATACGCCATGAAGTTGTTTGCGACCTGCCAGTAAACCCAAATGACGTCAGCGGCTCATTTGCGTAATCTTCCCTCAGGTAACTTATTCCGGTGTGAACGCGATCTGTTGGCCTACTTAGTTCCATGCTGCACAGTGCCGGGGGCACTAAGTACGGTAAAGTACTTGGTGTGATAGCGGCTTATGTGACCTTGAAAATCCTCTGCTTTCAGTCAAATACAATTTGTTAAAATCTGTGCTCAGGTTTCCTCATGTTTGAACTCTTGTGCTGTGAACTAGTTTAATTTTTAGCTGTCACAATAACATTCACTTATATAGCTATCAGTGAAGCTTTTTAAAGTGGCTTATTTGAATCAACAAATCAAAATGCAATGGTGGAACTCCTGGCCATGACCCCCTTAAAAGGCGTCAATGGAGTTTGAGGGCCAAACAAATGGAAGGTGTCTTGTTATTAGTGGCATATTAACAGAAAATAGATTTTGCCTGAAATAAAAGGTCAGGATAAATGACTTGTGAGCTGCTAGCTCAGCTATTTATTAGCCCTCTATCTACAATCTAAGAAATGACTGTGCCTGTGCGTCTCAGAGGGCAGAACAAATAGGCAAGCAGGGAAGCTACCTCTAAAATGTCATTCCATAATGTCAAACCATGGATTATATGTCAGAGTCTCAAAATACCTTGTGTTCTCAGTATGACTTGCTATGGTCTGATAAGCTGCTGTCTTTGGCTATGTTGTTGTTGCCTTCCACTCACAATCATGCTCTCCCAGTGGGAAGTGGGGAAAGTTGGCGCTTACCCAGCAGGAGGTGTGAGAGTTGGCACACTTTTGTTACTATCATTATTCCTGGCTTAAGTCAATTATATAGTATACGGGTGATTAGAAAAGGAAGGGCTGTTTTCATAGGTCGGACACCAACACAACCAAAAACAGAGTAATGTCCCTTGTTGCACCTTTAGAACTGGATTACTTTGATTGGCAAGGGCAAAGGCATCACAACATTATTTAAATTGTCCTGTGGCATTGAAATGAGAGAATCTTGTTTAATTACTGAACTTACTTTAGCATGATGCAAAATGAAGGGTAAGCATCAGTGTCAATCCCCTTTAAGCCATGAAGGCTAAAATCCACGGTTATGCTTATATTTCATGCTCTGCCCCTGCATCTCTTTAGTAAGCAACATGGAGATATGTGGTAATGAGTATAGCAGGGGAGAGTGAATGAGAGAGGGAGAGAGAAACAGAGAAACAGGGGGTTGTGTACGGGACTGTTTTGCATGCTTTCACCTTTGATTTACCTATAATTACCATTGGATTTACCTTCAATGACTCAGCGGCTAAGCCAATCTCTTAAATTGGATTTCTGCATAAAGTAGCTTTCCCCGCAGATTGGTGTCCCTCACAGCTGCCTTACTGCAATTTTATTCCCCCTCTTCACCCGGAACCCCCCTTTCCACCACCACTGCTACCGCTCCTGAAAGATTAGCATATCAGAACGCCCATAGAGGACAAAAAAACAAAACACTTTTTGGCTAGACTGGTCTCACTTTGACCAAATTGATGTGGTCGCCATAGTAACACAGCAACCCCTCCTTGCAATTGTGGTTGGGCCGCAGCGATGGGACTTGGGCTGATGATGACTCCATCTCTCATCCAAATGATGGTGATGAGACTGCTGCTCTCTGCCACAGTACATAAACACAGGCTACAGGAAGATAGAGGGCAGACGAGGGAGGAAGAGTGGAAGAAGAGGGGGGGGGTAGCGGTATCACCCCACCAGGACTAGCACCGAGATATTGTACCAAAGCCTACAAACAAGCAATTAATAGGGCAATTATGCATCATGTTCCAAAGCATTTACATTCACATTTGCTCACTTTATTATCTCTTACTGCTATGGACGGATATTGGATAATGCAGTTAGTCGGGATTGGGAGTATATTTCATTCTGAGCAGTATGCTGTGGATGAGAATTGGCCTTGAGCTTTCCCCAGCTCCCACCCTGTGTCTGCCATACTTCTGCAATCAGACACAAAGCTGCTCAAATCATGATTGTTGGTCCTACTTCGTCTGCTTGTACTTAAGTCGACAATGCTACATCTTTCATACTGCGCACACAAACCATATGCATCATTATTTGTTTGCATATATCCCAAATACTCCGATTTTTTGTTTTAAAGCAGGAACTCTCAGCATGTGTTTGCCGATACAGTCCTCTCCTTGTAATTGAAGATGATGAAGAGGCTGCCCGTGTGTGGGGATATTGCTCATGAACCACTTATAAATCAAAGAGACAGTTTAGTAATTCTAGATGTGTTTTGTGGAATACAACCATCTTTAAACATGAGTTTTCCATTTCATTCTACACAATAGCATACATTAACTGCACCCAGGGACATATAGAATGGAGCAGCCTTGGTGTCAGCCCTTAATCTTTTGACTGACAATAACAACAACAGCCATGGCAAATCCTTTGTCCGAAGCAATTGTTAAAGTTGTGGTGTGTGTATGTAACATATACCCCACAAATAGCCTCAATATCTAAACATATTGGAGACAAATGCAGAATTCATGTATCCGTGAACAGGTTACTTAGCCATTCGTAGGGGAAATGTTCAGCCTTCCACACATTGTTCTGCACGACTAGCAGGTATGATGGAAAATTGTGATGTGAAGGAAAGGAAAGCCACATCTGGACATGCCCTTCCCAGGAGAATCCTCCTCTCCTCCAGCTCTGTAACCTTTGACCCGAGAAGTCTGATTAGCCGGCTCCGATACTTTTATGTATAAAAGGCAGGAGAAATGCGGAGCCACGAATATGCAGATAAGGTATGCACCCTGGGCAGCTTTAACCACTCTGGAGTCCGAGTCAAGGTCTTCTACACTGTCAGCAATGTTTCAGTGCGCACACTATGTCTTGAATTTTCTCTCAGATTACTGCAGAGAGAAAGGTAGGACAATTAGTTACAGAAATGTGTAGTTTTTGAAAGCACGCCAGCTGGGATTGTTGATTTAAGTTTTTATGTAACACAAGCCGGATAAACCTGCAAAGACTGATGATGACTGATGTCCTATGCTTCGGTTAGTGCTGACTGGAAAGCGTTGACAAGTTACGATTTAGAAAATCTGTGTATTTGTTAGGGATGTGGATATAAAGATGAACCAAAATGAGAAAGGAAAGACTACTAAAAGGAGGGGAGGCCACCTTATTAAACAATTATAGACCCATCTCTAAATTGTCAGTTCTGGCCAAGGTTCTTGAACGCCTAGTGAGTGAGCAGGTAAAGGTGTTTTTATGTAACAATGACATCCTGTCTAAACATCAGTCAGGCTTCAGTAAGAAACATAGCACCATCACTGCCACAATGAAAGTGGTAAATTATATTACGAGTATTTTAGATAATAAGCAGAGTTGTGCAGCTCTATTTGTTGACCAATCCAAAGCGTTTGATACCGTTGATCATCGCATTTTGAGGCAGAGGCTGGTCAGTATTGGCATATCTAGCCATGCAGTGGGGTGGTTTGTGAACTACCTCTCTGAAAGGTCCCAATGTGTTCAGTTTGATGGGCTTTCTTCTGAGTGGTTAAACATCACTAATGGTGTACCACAAGGTTCAGTTTTAGGTCCGCTATTATTCTCTATCTACATTAATAGTTTAGGTGAAAATGTCGAAGGAGCAACCTTACATTTTTATGCGGACGATACCGTTATGTACTGTGCAGGTCCCTCGATTAACGAGGCAGTTGTTAAATTACAGGCTGTTTTTAACATTATTCAAGCTCAGATCTCTGAGCTAAAGCTTCTTTTAAATGTGGATAAAACCAAGGTAATGCTCTTTTCTAAAGCTAAAGCTAGAAATACACCAGTGACTGCTTTGGATATTGTAACTACGCAAGGAATACAACTTGAAGTGGTTACCTGTTACAAATACTTGGGTATCTTGCTTGATGACTGTCTCACTTTTAAATTTCATGTCAATAACCTGCTTAAAAAGCTGAGGGTTAGGCTAGGTTTCTTTTACAGAAATAAGTCCTGTTTCTCGCTTGAGGCCAGGAAAAGGCTAGTCACTGTGACATTTTTAACTGTGCTGGACTATGGTGATTTGTTATATATGAATGCACCTGCCAATTACCTGAGCAAGTTAGATGCTGCGTATCAAAGTGCACTGCACTGAGATGTTTGACAAATTGTAAAGCACTTACGCATCACTGTACACTGTATACCAAGGCGGTTTTGCCATCACTTACTGTACGGAGGCTCAGTCACTGGTACTTTTTCATTTACAAAGCCATGTTGGATAAACTACCATCTTATATCTGCTCCCTGATCTCTCGGCGAATTGAAAGTACTTATTGCCTGAGATCGCATGCTATGGTTTTATTAAATGTGCCAAGTGCTAGGACTGTCTTAGGGAAGAAAGCTTTTAGATGTGCAGCTCCACTAACATGGAACAGTCTGCAAAAACAATGGAAAATTACCAAGCTGGTACCACTACATGTTTTTAAAGCTCGGTTGGATGCTCCACAGTCAGATGCTGTTGGTACCTGTACATGTGGATAGATATGTAAATTGTAATCCCTGTACATTTTGCTGTATGATGTCCTTTTGTTGTTCTGTTGTTTAAGTTTTTATGTTTTCATGTGGAACCTACTGCTGCAGGTCTCCCTTGAAAAAGAGATCATTGATCTCAATGGGATTTTACCTGGATAAATAAAGGTTTTGAATTGAATTGAAGATAATTGAGGGGAATTAATACGTCAATCAGAAACCAAAACAATCAAAACTAGCACTACTTTTTACGTTTTTTTACAATGTGTCTGTATCGTCTATGGTCTGCATGTGTACTACTGTACAAACAAGACAGAGGCAGCAAGACCGGGCCCTCTCTGCCAACATTACTCATACAGAGTGAGGTAAATCAGGCAAATCATGCATGCATGCAGGAAGTCACCAGTGGGGAGCCAGTTAGTAACAAGTTATGAAAAGTGACAAAAACAAATGGGATTCAAATGGGTCAGGTTATTCTTATGTATGGAGGAGGTTCAGCAATGTTTAACAGCAGTACACAGTTTGGGGTAGCTTCATTAGCTTATTAGGAAATCAATTAGGATTAACATTTTAGATTGCCAGTGGCTAGTGTTCGGTTATGTTAGCTGGGTACAGATGGTGTCAACATTGTCTAGTTGTTTGTCAGTGGATGAAGTGAAATAGCACTTTTCTGTTTATCATTTGTGTTTCCAGTATATTAAAAATGGTGTCAGTCAGCACCATATGTATACAGACATGGCTCTGGTGTCAGTCAAAGGAAGTTGCCTTAGGGCCGATTCACACTGGGGAGTTGTACAGCTGGCCACAATAATTACACTTGTCTAAGACTTGGAGGCATGTTCATGTAATGCAAGTGGGAAGACATTTTTTGTTGCATAGGTAAATATGTCACAGGACTCACAGGAGCCGTTGCTGCTGTTTTCCCATAGATATTACATGGCAATAGCTCGCCACAGGCCGCAATCCGACACTTAGTGTGAATTTGGCATTATTGCAGTGGCGAACAGTCAGGGCCTTCAAGGTATTCAGAGAATACCCTGGAACACTCAGATAAAACAAAAAAAAATCGATTTAATTATATAAACAAAATGTAATAAAATGTATGTTAAATGAATAAATGAGAATCGTATCTGTGTTGTTGATCTGTAATATTACAGTGTTATGTTGTTTTTTTTCCCCTTCTCGGTCCATGCACTACGCATTTCAGTGGTTTTGTGTTAGAAAAAAAAAGGAAAGCGGCGGTGGTGGCGGAGGGTGTGTGTGCGTGTGTCTACAGAAGGTCCAGTTGTGATAGACACGGTTTGCCACTGCATTATTGGTTTAACTATCTTGGACAGCATGTCACTAACTCATAGTATTTAATTATTTCATAATTTTTACAAGGCAAACAAGAGTTGAATTGAAAGGTTTCTTTCATTAAATTACAACCATGATGAGTTTAATTGAGCCACATTTGTATAAAAAATGTATAACACGTGATGAAAAAACAGCAATTTAAGTTAAAAACTGATTTGAATTGGCCCAACATGTGATCATGTCAAATAAGTGCTAAATCTTACTGTGAAAAATTGCTTCAGGGTCACAGTAACTATTGTTTTTGTTGTTTTCTTATCTTAATAATTGTAATAATCCTAATAGGGTACAATACATATATCCCTAACATTTTTGTTTAGTTCACTGGTATGCGGTGGGCGTGGCTATATGTTTGTGTAAATGGGAACCAATCAGAATTTAGCAATACAAAAATCGAATCAGAATGTGATGTGATGACAGATGTGCGGTTGTTGGTTTATGCTGCCATGGAAATGGCCCTGTCAATCAAACTGATTAAGCCACACACACAAGGCAAGATGAAGCCAATACGTTAAACTCTTAATAAGTTATATCAGTATAAATGGAAGTTTTCTGTGATAGTCTTGTGTCAACTGTTGCTAATTAATACATGTATTAAACAAATGCAATTTTAAATCAAGTATTAAGGTATTTTACTTTACTAAGAAAGATCAGGCCCATCTACTGTAGTATGGTTGATAAATAACTACCTCATGCCACACATATCTTTTTAAGGAAGTTTAAAAACACTTTGCTCAGGTCTTGGGGGTGGCATACAATAAAATACCCCCCACTGTGATGATAATAGGATCATAATAGAAAATGGACAGAAAAATGTAACTGGAGCACGCATCTCCAGAGACTGTATGAAGCAATAATGGCATGGCATTGATTGACATTTCGCTGTTGTTTTTAATCATAATAATATGCTTTCAAGTTACGCATGGAAATGACTTCATGATCATATAATGACAGCTCAGGAGCTGTCAGGGAAGGATAACATCTTTATTGTTTTCCGTCATTGCATGCTGACAGAGCCTTGACTTACAATGAAGTAACTCATTTGATGTAGAATTATTGATAGTGGTTATTTAAATGTGTGGTTGCTTTTTGTTTTCACCCAGCAATTCCTTTTTAAGTAATAGCAATGCATTTCAGGCCGTTCATGAAGACCGGTGGTTCAGGTACTAAAGTTTTGTTTTGGACAACTAACAACAACCAGAACACATTCAAAGCTATAGAGTACTTTTGAAAGTCTAATAGTCTTATCCAGGTGACTGCAGTCTGATCAAAGCCTTTTCACTCTTATTAAAAAGCAGCTCTCCATTTAATACAATGAACACAACATAAAAGAGGACGGCTAGAAAGGCTTGAAATTTGCATTTTACCTTTGCTCACAGCCAATTACAGACTGGCACTATTTGTTGTTTCTTTTCATTTGGGGGGCTAGTTTTTCAAACTAGAAGCCGAGGTGAGAATGCATATTCATGACGGGGCTATGTGCAGGCCATTAGTGGTGTGTGTGTAGGTGGGCACAGGCTCATAAACAAGTGCTACCATTAGAGCGCATGAATGCCTCTGACTCTGTTGCCAGTAATTGGACTCTCCTCAGTCAGTAAAAACTGTGAGAGACTTGATTAGAAGGCTGAGGAAATAAAATATGTATCTTCTGTGTCACAGAGAATAGGCCCCATATGGATCTTGACCAATTTATACAGACGTGAAGGAGAAATTAATGCATTTAAATAAAACACTTAGTAGTGCCACATTAGGGTACACCATTTATGCTGTATGTCTTGTATGTCTTCGACAAAACAACATTTTCCAAATTGCATTAAGGTGATATGTTTGAAAAGGGATTATAACAAATCTATATACAGACTATTTTTTACACCTTTTAGTCTTTAACTTGTTTTTTTATGGCTGAGAAACAGCTCCACTCTTCCTTCTTGACCCCCATGTTACGGGTCATTAACATTAACACTTGGAGACCCATCGACAAAGGTACATACGGATAAAATGTTGACAGTACTAAGGACTATTGGCTCATTATGGACCTCGACTTGCTGATAAGCCTGAAAGAGTTCAATACAATATTAATGGCATAGGATTTTTCACAACCACCATTTCCCATGGCCATTCAGTGAGGTCTCCTAATTATTGATGGGCTGAATTAAAAGAAGGACTTCATAGCATCTGCTAATGAAAAATAGTAATAATTACTAAAAAAACATGTATTATGCATTTGTGTGTAATCTACTCCTGCTACCATCTTAAATTATAAGTGTGACTGTTTAAGACTTTGTTTCTCAAAGTGAATCGTTCCAACTGTGAATTTCCAATTAGTATGGCATTTCATTAAATGTTAATTGCTTTCGGAGGGTATGGTTTTGTTTCATTTAAAGATTGCAAGGTGGTTTCTTTACAAAGCTAAATAGGACGATAAGCAACCCATGTATGATCTGCAAATACATCCAGTTTTCAATTTGATACGAAAAAAAAAAATCCAAAAACACATTTGTATCAATGAGATTGCTTGTGTCAATTTGCTTGCATTAACAATCACCCACATATACAGGAAATGTGCTTTACATAGCCCACAGGAATAGATTCTATTATGCCTGTTTTTCTTTGATGTCTACCATTCATATCAAGACTGTCCTGTGTGAATTGCAGTATATTCATTATCAACGGTTCCCAGTTAGACACTCTGAAAGGACCTGCATTGTTTTGTTCTGAAGAAAACATGTTTGTTAAACCACCATAATTAAAATGCTTGACAGTCCTGCAAAAACAGTCTTAGAGTGAATCAATTTAAAGCTAATTTTCCATGCACTTAATGACGACTTGTCAGAATAATATGGCAGGTGGTGACAGGACACTACAAATCATTGAAGAAACGGAAGTGCTAGCAATGAAGAGTTCAAAGGAAGAGGAAAAGTGAACAGGGGAGTGGAGAGACGAAGGTTTGCTGATTAGGTGACACAGTTCTCCTTAGCATAGTTGCCTTTAACTTTGTCAGCCTGCCCACACGCTTTCAAAGCAGAAGAAAACATAACTCCCCTTACATGCTTTTTTTCCTCTTATGTCCCTCTTTTGTGTGATATCCAAGCGTTTCTCTGTGATCACACTGGAAGCACTGTCTACACTTGTGCCACAGCATCTGTCTCTCATTAAAATCTGGAGTGCGAGTAAAAACACACTGACCCTCACATGTGTGATTGTTTTAGCATCTTTGTTACAAGAGCCCTCTGTTATTTATCTATTTTACTCATGTCTGTCTCTCCATCCCCCCTTTCTCTCTTTCCCTTTCTGTTCTCCCGTACCTCAGCCCTTTGTGTGGGCTTTTGTTCTTCCTCACAGCTCCCACCTTGAATTCTGAATCTCTAACACGTATGCAATGCAGCAACAACAAAGCCTTCTTCCTGCCTCTGTCTTTTTTCCTTTCATCCAGGGGCAATGAATGGTAAGAAAAAATGCTATAAGACAATTAGACAAGGCCACACGATGCTGCAATCGCTGAGCCCACTCCCTTACAGCGACAGGGACATTGATGTTCCTCCCAGAGGTTCGACACAGATAGAATAATAAATGATCAGACTCACACACATGCCGTAGCAACATATATTCATTTGATGGACATGCCGTTGCCTATGATTGTTCCCATTTCAAAAGGCATTTTAGTGACCGAAGCCATTCAGATGGACAGCTAACATCTGCTTCTAAAGTAACAATCAATACAAAGCTGTTACCTCACCAGGATACCTCATTATGGTGGTCCCTACAAAAGCCGCTTTAGCCAAGTTTTCTAAGGAAAAACTGCTTGTTCTGACTGGGGATGAAGGGACGGGACATGCTGAGGCTGCATTTAGGGGGCGGCAGGTGACAACATGTATAGATCTTAAAAGGTGGCTCCCTTGGAGAGATGAGAACAAAATGTTGGCCGGAGGCAGCTATCCAGTTTTTATCAGTTTCATACTATTCCTGTGTTGCTTACTTCTTTTCCTCTAACACTTCTTGTGTTGGGTGCAACATATAAGTTTCCTTTATTCAAATAAAAAAAAACTATCCCTCTATTTCATAAAAACGAAGGCATTCTGCAAGTGGTCATTCAGGCACTCTCTCAGCTTGTTGTATCCATTGTTCCTCCTGTGGAAGGTGTGTTATTATTATCCGGTCATGTCTAGTGAGTGTTTTTGGATCCTTCAGCTATTTTCCATCCCTGTCAAACCAAACCCTGCAATGTGTTTTGTACAAAATGTAAGGATGTTTATATGAATTTCTTATAGGACAAATCCATTTATATTTCAATGCTATGGAGCTATATGTGTGGTCCATGATGATGGGGAGGTGGATGCTTGTTGTTGCCTCAGGCTTATTGCAAATGCAGTGTATTAATCAATCAATCTGTGTCTTTTGGCATTACATATTTGTATCCACTTCACAGAACTACTGTGTATTCTATTGCAATAAAACTCAGGAGTTTGAAAAATGTAAAACATTAGCTGTTAAAATCACACTTGATAAATGCCCACTTAAAGCGCAGACAATTTATCTTTGGTCGAGAAAGTGTTAATCCAAGGAAAAAGCTAAATGCATTTGCTAGGATGGAAGTTAACATGTCCTCAAGTCCTCCATTCAACTGTTTCTCAAATGACATGCACAGAACATTTTAATCACAGAAGTGGTGCCATAGCACTATTGCAGAGCATACACATTTACATAAATACTGCTGGCTGTGCTTTGCTCACTACTTTTCATTTAAAGGAGACGGAAATGTTATTACAACTGATCATAAATGGAACACACAAAGCTATTCCTTAAGAAAATGGATGCCTGTTCTGGATCAGAAGGTACTATCAACATACTTTATTTAAATGTGTCTGTTTGACACATGTCTGCCAGAAATAAAATGGACTATGAGCAAGTTGCTTCCTCAGAGATATCTTTAGGAAGACATTTTCCATAAAACATTTTTTTCTGTAAAAACATTATTGAACAGTGACACCATTTTCAGTTAGTCTCACTACAGTAGAGGGTTGAAGCAGGTGGTCAAGGCACTAGTGTGTATCTTAAGAGAACACTCAGAGCTGTCAAGACTTGCAGTGCCATCCTCTTCTTCCTTCTCAAAAAGAATTACACCCAGTCCTCGGCACTCTGTGCTGAATTTCTCTGTCTACCCTTGTAAAGCAAGATTTACATGACAGTAAGTGGGATTATAATGTACAGAACTGTCATCAGGCATTTATAGCTGTGGCTGCAGGCAGGGGATTTATATTTGGTCAGAGTTTCTGTAAAGTACCAGCACAGAATGCCACAAAGGTTTATCTTATTTTATGTGTTCTGCTTGTTCAATTATTGTTTCTCATTATGATAACCAAGTCAGAACTGTGTTCCTGATGAATCGGAGTGTAATGTAAAAAGACAAGGCATTATCATGTAATTTATTACTGTGATGCTAAGATTACACATGTCTTTAAAGTGTAGCTTTCACATGTATGAGAAATAAAAAAAGGTTTTAAAATGTAGTTTCTGCCTCTTATTGACAGGATATAATAGGTCAAATAACCACACAAGGTTGGTTACAGCAGCGTATTTCTTTTTTCGCCTGGCAATTTCTAAAATAAATGGCATGTCCTACTTGTAAAAAATGGCAGAAGTATTAAAAATAATAATTTGTTAGCTTGTCAGGATGATGGGCATTTAAGCCGAGACTTAACAACACCGCCTGACAATGGAACCATTTCAGAGTTTTCAATTATACATTTTTAGGCTCTGAAGTGGAAGCAAGCCTTGCTTGAACGACACATTGAGAACTCCACCTGGCAGCAAAATGAGAAAGCCAACCTGATTTGCATTCTGTGGCAGGGCTGTTAACTTGTCATCAGCAGCGCTTGACAATTGAATGAAAATAAACATCTAGAAGCCTGCACTCTGTGGAGTTACAATCCAATTTAAGTTAGGAGTCTGAAGAGGTTTTTGAAACATCCATTATTGTCTTGTTCTCTTGTTATTTTCTCTTTTCTTTTTCACATTCAGTGAATGACTCCGAGCTAATTTATTATTCACCTTCACCCTGCTCTCTTGTTTACAAACACCAGCTAGAGATACTCCAGCGATGACAATGTGATGAAACTGAATTCAGCCGAGTCAGAATCGTTTTATTGGAAAAAATAAAATAAAATCAAGCTTGATGTTTGACATGATCTCCATCGCACAGCCGACTGTTTTATGAGATTTTGTGTGGGTATTGTATAGTGTGGATACTAAAAGTCAAACTTAGATTTAAATGAATGGCTGTGTCAATAAGTCAATTGTGTCAATTGTGTCAATGTGTCAATAAGTCGTTACGGTTTGCGTGGAGAGGGGGACATTTTCAAATGCCTCAGCGCTGCAGAGTCAACCAAACACCCCTTAAAATATTCCCTATCAGATACTTTTTTGTTTTATAGCGCAAAGCTGGTTTTGACTGCTCCATCCTTGAATGCTTGGAGCTTGGTAAATGATACTTTGGCAGATTAGCTATCAAAACATCAGATATTCATGCCCACAAAATCAACAATCTGTACACCTAATAAACAGGTTTAACTTTGACTTCACTAAATAAATATTTAGAAATCCTTGTTTTGTTAAAAAAAATAAGATTCTACATCCTGTGTCAATCTTTATTTTTTTAAGCTCCTCCAACATTTTTGAAGGGCTAATTCATCAATGTACCATTGTCCTCGGTGAGCCCATCAGATCTACATAGGAATGAGTCCTCACTGAGACGGCCATGTTACAACGCCATGTTTGCTTAGAAGCCCAGAACATAAAGACATAACACTATCGGGTATTTACAGGTCAATGGCTATCAAATGTCAGTCAACAGCTGCTATAACCACCGAGATACTCTTATCTACAATTCTGTTTCCACAAATATGGATATAAGTACTTTTAGGTGAATTTAAATGTTAGTACTTCCTCCAAAGTTTTCAGAACAACAGACCTTGGCAACCCACAAAAGTAACAAAAGAGCTTCTTTTATCTAGACTTTTTGCAGTAGTGCCAGTAACAAACGAAGTGACTTGTAGTCCAAACATCAAAAGGCCGGATGTGTGTAGATAGTGGAGGTGCTGGAGAAAGATTCAAGGAGGCCGGCATCTGTCTGGTCAGTGTTCAACACTCCAGACTGACTTCTCCAGCTTTTGAAGTCAGTCTCCTTTAAGTCACCTGGGAATACATTCTTGAAAGAGATGGAGCTGTCGATAATCTCTGTTTTTTTTCTTTTGCAGTGCTGCACAACAGGCCCATGATTAGAATGATAAAACTCTCTCGGCCCATGCTCATGCAATGGGCATTGGACTTAACGACAGTATTAGCTGGTTGAATGGATCAACAATTACACTGAAAAAACTGAAAGGTAGACTTTAATTCAATGTATTATGTCTACCAAATTCACTTAACTGTATTAGGTTAGTTAGTATTAGCAATAGTATTAAGTTGAACCTAATATTTTGATATAAACCTATACGTTATTGATTTAAGCTAACCTAACACAGTTATGTGAAATATGTTTACATAATGCATTTAATTAAAGTCAACATTTCAGTTTTTTAGTGTATCTCACCTCATCAGTCAAGTGTCAAAATGTGGTTGAAGATGGTTAGATGTCTAAAGTACAGATAATATTCACATATTTATATAATCATTGAATAGCTTCGACACAAGATCAGTTTTAATGAAGGAATATATTTCGGAAATTAGATTATTTCATTGAATAAATTAAACTGTTGATTACTGTTGAAATAACAGTTATATAGTACTCTAAACGACTTACACACTTTACACTTTAGAGCTAAATTTAGCCACATTCTGATGTGTTTTGAACTCCATTTCACCATATGTAAACGTACTGATATTAATTATTTATGCTTATAACTCTAGAGACTTCTAGCAACACAAAATGTCAACATCTGAAAGTGTAGGAGAGGCCTGCAGCTTTCCATACTGCAAAAACAAATTTGAACTCCTATGTACATTTCTGTATCTGAACCAATGACATCATCAAGAACAATACAAACATATATATATTTATATTTGACATAATAGCTATTGTTCTGGTTGTGTGAACAGCATTTAATACTTAAGAAACAGTGACATCATCTGAGAAGTCACACAACCTCTCAGATAAATAAGGCGTGTGGGATAAGACTAAAATAAATTACAACTTTCAACAAGTAATATACTCTGGAGCGCCACTGATATAGAAGTAAACAACATATTTTTATTCACAAACACACTTCTGTAGAGTTGTGCAGACATGTCTCCCTGCCCCCCACTGTGTACCTGCGTAGCTCAGATGTAGGCTCCAAAAGACTCAGAAACTGCCTGTGATCTAAACATAGAAGAAGTAAGGCGAACGGCAAAGTCTAACTTTGATGGAGCATTTTTTATTTTTCAAGCATAACAAGCACATACACACAGACACAGACACAAGATAACAATAGAAACTAGATGCAAAATTAAAGTAACATTGAAGGTATGTAACTGAGCTTTTACAGACCGGGGGGGGGGTGTGTTATATTTTGAACATGTATGCAAAACACACATCAGTGTCAAACATAAAGAGCAAACTTCACATTTATGCCACACAGCGTACACCAACAGTGTGTCTTTTTTTTAGTTTCATACAATACATGTAATGATGGGACTCTCAAAGAGAGCTTTGTGTGCCAGATACTTCACTGTAGATGGGCCTCTTAGTAGCTATTCTGCTCTCCAGTAATCAGGTTTGGGCCTCAGATGGTTATATCAGTTTAAAGTTGAATAGGTTAAAGGGTCAGTTCTTTTTTTCTTCTTTTAAAGCAGATTAAAACTGATTCATTGAATCCCTAGCTAGACTTAATGCATTCCAATGTATCTTTTTTTACATGGGTGAACTTAAAATCAGCTCCTATGTTTTTTGGTTTGTTTTTTTAAATGTTGATCATAATACATTGTACTAATTATAATAACATATCATCATCTAATTGGACTGCATACAATACGTTCTAATTCAAATCCAACGCAATACAACAGCTGGCATCACATGGAAATTCTGAAAAACTAAACCAGTATACTATTCACCTGTTAGATTTGAGATATCTTTTGTTTCGTCTTTTGATTGGTTGATTTGATTGCATCAGTTAATTGTACTGTTGTAATCAATCCTCTCAATACTTTCTGATTTTGATTTTGATTTATTTTTTAAATATGATTGAGACATTATAAAACAAACATAATCACTGAAACAAAAGAAATATCAATACCATGCTTATATAAACCCCACATGACTTTCCCGTTGAATTCTCCAAAATAATCAACATAAGACACAACTATAATACAGGACTAGTATCATACACACACTCTACTCACAACTCCTAGGCAGTGTATCAGCTTGCTGACAGACGCACAAAGATAAAGACACATTTGAAGAACACACAGAGATGATAACACACCTGCTGTTATCATCAGAATGTCCATGGTGGTATTAGGATGAGCACAAGCATATTTACCCCGCTCATTCGTCTTGTGCTGTCCTATCTATCTGGCAGCGCTGAGCAGACACACATATCTCCCTATCCAGGGTACAGATGATAGAGATCTATTAAGCTTTGCTCTGCTATTATCTTTTGTTCCTTTCCGCTCCCCTGTTGCATGCATCCTAGATTTATTTTCTTCCCGATTCTATTTGTTTTCTCTGCTCTGCTGCTCTTCCTCTTCCTTTGCTTTTAGGTCTCGGTCTGTTATATTTCCATTCTTACTTTACAATACTGTCCATCCACTTTATACAAGTCGTTTCATTAACTCTCCTCCTTTCATCACTTTACTATTTACTCCTGCTCTTGCCCCTTGTCTTGACCACCTCCTTCTTTCTGTTTTCTTTGGTTTGTTTCTTTTGATCGCTTCCTTCTTGTCCTGTTTTCTCTCCTCTCCTCTCCTCACCTCTCCTCCTTTCCTCTTTTCCTTAGAGGCTGTTAGAGTCTTATTTTGTTCTAAGAAATCCAGCCAGTCTAGCCCGTCTGCATGATTATGCACAGAACCACTGATTGGTTCCAGGGAAATCATTCCAGAGGAACATGATGTCCTGGATTGAAATAACCCACGGAATAACAAAATAACTCACATCTCCTCTCCAATTTGAAAGTTGCAAACTTTATATCCCCTAATTTCAAGTCTGATCAGACACCCAAGACTGTCCTTAAGTGATTAGATTTATATATTTTCCCATATTATGGATTACAGTAATTGACAACTCTACCCTTTTATTTTAAGGCTCAATGCTTCAGGGATCACGTTTTTCATGAAAACGGAAGGGATGTGGCAAGGTAATTTGATGGATCTGCTACTAGGTGACAGTTTCATTAACTAAGTAATTTTTTCCCTGACACCTGGATTATCACAATCTATAGTGTGGCGGTCTACCTGTTCAAACAGATTTGTCTGATTATTTTTTCATCACATTAAATTGATTGAGCTACTTCTTTCCTCTGTATCTTTATTATATAGTCATCCATCTCATTATTATTCCTCATAAAATAAAGTGTTTGGTTCTGGTGATAGTGTTATCAGATTACACTTACATAGTGTGACAAAAGGGGTACCACATAACATTAAAGGTGGGGTAGGGAAATTTGAGAAACCGGCTCGAGATACACTTTTTGTTATATACCATGGAATGCTTTTAACACCCTACGGAGCCCCCTAGGGGACACGGAGAAGAAAAAAATAAAAATTTGAAAAAAATTAAAATAATAATGTTTTGCGAGATATCGCAAAACCTTTGCGAAATCTCGCAATACTTTTGCGAGATCTTGCAAAACCCATTTGCGAGATCTCGCAACATTTTTAATTTAGCTCACTGTACTTCCTGGTCAGTTCGGCTGCTACGGCAACACAGAAACCACAACAATGGAGTGGTTCATCGATTTTACTTTGAGCTTGGCCTTAAATATAAAGACATAACATTAGTGCTTGGCAATAGGCACGGGTTTCACACATAGACTGTATATACAGTTGCAAGAAAAAGTATGTGAACCCTTTGGAACTTCCTGGATTTCTGCATAAATTGATCATAAAATGTGTTCTGATCTTCATCTAAGTCACAACAATAGACAAACACAGTCTGCTTATGCTAAAACCACAAAAACAATTATATGTTTTTATGTTTTTATTGAACACACCATGTAAACATTCACAGTGCAGGGTGGAAAAAGTATGTGAACCCTTGGATTTAATAACTGGTTGACCCTCCTTTGGCAGCAATAACCTCAACCAAACGTTTCCTATAGTTGCATATCAGACCTGCACAACGGTCAGGAGGAACTTTGGACCATTCCTCTTTACAAAACTGTTTCAGTTCAGCAATATTCTTGGGATGTCTGGTGTGAATGGCTCTCTTGAGGTCATGCCACAGCATCTCAATTGGGTTGAGGTCAGGACTCTGACTGGGCCACTCCAGAAGGCGTATTTTCTTCTGTTGAAGCCATTCTGTTGTTGATTGACTTCTGTGCTTTGGGTCGTTGTCCTGTTGCATCACCCATCTTCTGTTGAGCTTCACTTGGTGGACAGATGGCCTTAAGTTCTCCAGCAAAATGTCTTGATAAACTTGAGAATTCATTTTTCCCTCGATGATGGCAATCTGTCCAGGCCCTGAGGCAGCAAAGCAGCCCCCAAACCATGATGCTCCCTCCACCATACTTCACAGTTGGGATGAGGTTTTGATGTTGGTGTGCTGTGCCTTTTTTTCTCCACACATAGCATTGTGTGTTCCTTCCAAACAACTCAACTTTGGTTTCATATGTCCACAGAATATTTTGCCAGTAGTCCTGTGGAACATCCAGGTGCGCTTTTGCAAACTTCAAACGTGCAGCAATGTTTTTTCTGGACAGCAGTGGCTTCCTCCATTTTATGACCAACTTATGCAGAAATCCAGGTAATTCCAAATTGTTCACCTACTTTTTCTTGCAACTGTATAAAGGGTTTCACATAAGTGAAGACACCTCAAGAGAACACTCAGAGCGACGGGACATGCACGTCCCTCTGAGCTGAGTTATTTCTATCGAATTTCGTGGATCAATAACTCATGAACATAACGTTGTAAAAATACAAACAACATGACTTTACAATCATAGCAAGGTAGACAACGAGCTACAGAGTCGTTTTTATCAGAACAGTTCGATACGCGCCGTCATCCGAGCTACACATCAAGATTTGGTCACAGTCTGCAGCTGGAGGAGGGAGAGGAGTGCTTAGGAACCGTCTACAAACTGCAACGGGGTTTTGCGAGATCTCGCAAAAGTATTGCGATATCTCGCAAAACTTTTTTATTTATTTTTTGTTCAAACGTTTATTTTTTTCTTCTCCATGTCCCCTAGGGGGCTCCCTAATATCCCGATAGCAATGATTATCTTAAGTGCTTTGACAAAAAATCCATAAAAAAAGATTCACCTGTGGAAGCCGTAGTACTGTAAAAAGCACGAACAATCATTTTAGCCGGCCCGGTAATTTCAAAAAACATCTAAACCCTAACTCACTTTGCCAGTAAGAACAACAAGGACAAAGAGATGAATACTCACCCAGATGTTGTAAAGTCAAAGGGAGGCAGGATCCGTTGGAACCAGATTTGCTAACCCAAGAAGTGGGTTCTAAAGTTCCGTACCTACTGACTGAGAATCAAGTACATGTAGCTAAACAACAGCAAACATATGTAAAGGCGTTAGTGTAAATGAAAAGTGATGAAATGCAAAGGATCAAAAGACTAAATCTTCCAGGCCCCACCTTTTAGAAGCAGAGCAGTCTAGCCAAGGCAGACCAACCTCAGCCCAGCGGGGTCTGAATTCAGAGAAATAGTTATATATTTTTCAATACTATAAAAGTTTGAGAAAGGTTTTCTGAACATGCTT
Organism: Notothenia rossii; assembly: GCF_949606895.1. Lineage (NCBI taxonomy): Eukaryota > Metazoa > Chordata > Actinopteri > Perciformes > Nototheniidae > Notothenia > Notothenia rossii. The sequence continues at coordinate 62,742,395 of NC_136907.1, forward strand.
TAGGCCAAAACAGAATGTTCATCTTAAAAGCATACTGAAGGATTTTAGACAATCTCACCTTGCATCAAGCCTAACCTGTGCATACAAGGCTAAGGGAAGGTCAGACGTATGAGAAAAACTTGCTTCATATAAAGGTCACATACACATACAGTACACACACATTCCCTCAAGCCAACCTCATGTCTCCCACGTGAAGTAATTGGCCTGACTCTGAGGAGTCTCCTATCTGAGCAGTGGTCTTGGGTTGCTATAGGTTTATTTCTCAGAGGACCTGACCTAGCAAAGCTGCAGCTTATCTAAGGCCTGATAGGAGGTTCAGCAGCATACACACATACACACACAAACACACACACACACACACACACACACACACACACACACACACACACACACACACACACACACACACACACACACACACACACACACACACACACACACACACACACACACACACACACACACACACACACACACATATATTGGCATGAATAAAAAGTTACACACGTATTTTGTTCTTTTTTTCACATTCACACATATGCACACACACTTACTGCCTTGAGTCTGTTGGTACATCACCCACTCAGGGGTAGCCTTGGTTAGTCTGTTTGATGTCTAACCCTCTGCAAGATTAAAAACAATCAACAACAACAATAGCAGCAGCAGCAGCCACAACAACAGCTCCAGCATATGGCTATTAAATCTAAAAGGCGCTCATGCATCAAAAGGAAAACTAGATTTCTATCATTATTATCAACACTATGTGGCTGCTTCAGGGGCTCATTTGAGCAAATATCATTTCCTATAGACAACAGATTGGGCCATGCGATGGGTTGAGTGTGGAATGAACAAATATGCTAATAGGATGAAAGAATGGAATGCATGAACAATACATACAGAACACCTCCATGCACAGATAAACAAACACAGGAAAAAAGGAAATAAGAACAGCTAATGGTTTACAATGTTGCTGAACAAAACAAAGATGAGGTTGAGTTCAAGCCAATGCAAACCGTCAAATTAGTTGACACCCACTGCCTTGTGTTTGGCAAATTATCCCTGATGTAGAGCCCCACAAATGCAGGAGATTAAAGCTTTCCATTCCGACTGTAAGTGAGGGAAGGTCTCAGTCTCAGAACAATGCAGCCTATTATAATGTATTACTCTGGGACCAGGTTGCATGCCTCTCGGTTCCCATTTCATGTTATATTGCACCTCTTGTGCTCCTGACCTGTGGGCTACGCTGAAATCTAACCTAATCCTGGTTACCACTTCTACAGGTCAAAATCAAGAGACTGTACACTAGTCAATATGTAAAGCAAGCTTATCCTGTTGTGAGAGTTAAGAAGGAATGCTTGAGATCCCTTTAATGGATATACTATAGGTTCAGACCAGAGAACATCTTAAGATGGCTGCTACCAACATGAAAACACTATAGAAATGTGTCTGACTGGGGATACTATCTAACATGGTGCCTTTTACATAAGCCCACATCTCCCCGGTGCCGTGTCAGAGGTCAGCCCTTGAGTTATGATTATTACGACCACAGGGGAGTACCGCGTGTGGGATTTAGGGTGCTAGGCATGTCTCATTCACCCTTCAGCTGTCACCAATCCCCTCAAGAGGCCATGCCTCAACTGACTGACAGGTGTAAATAATGACTTGAGTCCAGAGGTCACCAGTCAACATAAGCACACAGACCAAACACAGCTGCATGCAACCTCTGAAACATAGACTTCACCTCCCTGAGGATTCCATAATTAAGTGAGGTTTCCATCAGTGAGCAAAAAGTCTGGACTTTTATAGCCTTTGAAAAAAATATTAATTTATATAACAGATTCACTCCTAAAAAGCTGATGATATTGCTGCACTTGTATTCATTGTAATTCATCTGAAGAGTGTAAAATAATTTTGAAAACCTTTATTAAGTTGATAAATCATTAACTTATCAAATTGATTCACTTCCAAGGCGCACTTCGTAATTTAAAAAACATTATAGTGTTTATTGCCGTTTTTCTGCTCGACATTCATCATGCTGTTCACCTATACTTACAGGAAGAGAGCAGGGCCTTTAAAAACAAGATGGAGGAGGGGAAAGCTCTCATTATGGCACCGCACATTCCAGAAAGTGAGAGATCAGCCTGGAGGCCTCACCAGATGACAGCAGCTGCATTTCCCAGCCTTATGAGGATGCTGCTAGTGGTGGAGACGGTAAGTGGAGAGGACAGTCAAAAGGGAGGCAGGGGTAGATATGGGATGGAGATGTCTAGAGGGACTTAGTTATCATTTGGAATACTTCTTCTCCTTTCATCACTTTGGATAATGCCTCACATGTGGGTGTAGGGGGAAAAGGGCGGTGTCATGGGGGAAGGGATGGGTGTTGGGTATGGAGGGATCTTGTTCGAGGTAGACAGAATGTTATAATTGTATTGAAGTTTTGAAGGCACAGCCACCCCCCCTACCTTTGTTCCTCCAAGATTTTTGAGCTTTAACTTGTGACAAACACTTTTTCCACATGCAGCAGATTTAAGGTTCCACACTGAAAAAACATCAGGGTTGTAAAGAAAAAAAAAAGGATTATTTGAAACGACATAGAATGTTCAAAGCTGTCAGCTTAATTGTTACAAAACATTTACAGTGTCAGAATATTCTGCTAAGAAGGCAGAAGCTTTACCAATGTCCACTGGAAGAATTGGTCTGTGAAATACTGTCTGAGACCAGAAAACGTACATATGGCAATGGACTTTACTCGTTCATTCCTACTTTTTTGTCACTTTAATCCGTCCTTTTTCTTTGGCATCACTGACTGCAGAAAGGTGAAAGGCCTCTGTGAACATGTCGAAGAGAGGACAACTAAGAGAGGACATTCAGATGGCTGCTGTCTATAGCAATTACATCTACCAAGACTGTGTGTCTGTTTTGGCTGTTAGCGTGCGCTGAGGCTGTTGTGTCCCTCTCCACTGTCTTTAACAACCGATCGGCTCTCCCCTGAGAGCCACTTAGTCGGTCCTCCATCCAGCCTCTTGAGTTACAGCTCACCAACACACATGCTCCCATCAGAGCAGCCACCATCTGGACACACATACATACCGAAACACGCTTAAGCTCTTAAGACACACACACACACACACACACACACACACACACACACACACACACACACACACACACACACACACACACACACACACACACACACACACACACACACACACACACACACACACACACACACACACACACACACACACACACACACACACACACACACACACACGCACACACACACACACACACACACACACACACACACCCACACCCACACCCACACCCACACACACACACACACACACGTGGAAACACTCATAAAACGATACATATACCTGCTTTCATGAACATTGCAATGTATAGAGCACTTTATTGACCCTGAAAATTCAGAGACAGCTTGTCAGGGTTCTGCAGACATGAGATATGAATAATTTTTCTATGTGAATTCTTCACAATAATCACTGCAATCGTCCAATTCAAGTTGCCTAGTGAAGTGGATGAAATTACCCTGTAGTTCTGTTTCCTTTCAAGAGGCTGGACAATGTCGGGATGCAGAGTGAGATATCCGAGCCACTTTAAACTCTCATGAGATAATTATTCTCGTAGAAATCATGTACACGCAACATTTTCTCTGGGAAGATATGATGCTTTTGAATTGTTCTTATTTCTGAACATTTCTAATACTTTGATTATCACAAGCAAAATTAAACTAACCCATTATCTTTGTTCTGTGTTCTGGCAGCAGGCAATCTCATGAAAAAGACATGTGTAGAGGTGAGAATAGATTTTTGTATTATTATTATTATTTTATGATTTATGTCTGGTGAGCATTTGAATCAATCCTGATATATATAGTAAATCCACTCAGGGACGGACTGACCAGCGATTTCAGGGAAGATTCCCAAATGGCCTGTGGTCAAAAGTTTTTATTTTTCAATTTCTGACGTTAGCAGTTATATTATGGTCCTCAGTTGTGGCAACGGTTTTTGTGGGAATCTGATTGGCTCGGTCATTCTTATTGTCACAGCATTGAGTATCTGAGTGTGCATTTATGTATATAAGCCTAAAGCCTGTTACTATCAATTAAATCACACTCTTTTACATGAGATCTTATTTCTAGTAGGGCTGCTCAATTAATCGTATTTTAATCGCGATTACGATTATCGCTTGCAACGATTACGAAAACAACGTAATCAAAATAAAACGATTATTTTTTTATTATTACTTTTTTTTTTTATAATTATTATTTTTTCAGTTGAAGTATACTTAAAATTCAGGGTAATCAACTGTTAAAAACATACTGTTCACATTTTTTTTCTCCAATAAATGGATGTTTTCAAAGTCAATGAATAATCACATTTAATAATCGCAATTACAATTATTGACCAAAATAATCGAGATTATGATTTTTGCCATAATCGAGCAGCCCTAATTTCTAGTCACAGTACCTTTAATTCTGGTATCAATCACTTTTGGTGTTATGTTTAACTGACACAGGTCCCTTTTTATTTGACATATTTGCCAATCAGTAATGGGGACTGGAAGTATACATTGTTTACGATCTGAAGTTAGTATGCACACATTGGCGTGTCATAAAGCTGAATGCTATATATTTCCGAAGGAGCTCTGTAACAGCCAGTTAACGGCATCATATAAAGTATGACTGTGCAGTGTATCCCTCTTCACCAAGTATGAATAGCATTACACCAGCTGGAGCTTGTCTCTGAAACGTAACTCTCAATGCTTTGAGCATCTGTTAAGATTGCAGGTGCTGGTTAAGAGCAGTAATGACTGCCATTAACCAATGTTTCACTGCTCTACGTAATTCCGCTTCACATGCATCACTGCTGTGTAGTGCTTGACCATGAGAACGTACTTTTAGAAGTGACTGTAAGTGTGGAGGAAAAGTGATATGGTGCATTTATGTGAGGAACCAATTTGTTTATCATGCAGCTGAGGAAAGTTTAAATGAATTTCCTGCAGTCATGATTGCACAGGTATGTGCTGTGAGAAGAAGTAAAGTATTTGACCTCTTCTACACAAAGGGGTTAAAGGCAAACTTGGTGAGGGATTTACATATATTCATCCCAACGCCCTCATTAGAGAGAGGTCAGCATTGTCTATTATCATCTGCTTTGTTTCTTCACCCTGTGAGGGCAGTCAAGTTAAGGGCATTGTAGAATGTATACACAGAAACTACACAATATAGCTTCTGCACTTACCTAGAGCAAAGACATCAGAAGGCCTTTAAATAATTCAAAAATATGGAAGGGTTTTCACTTTCATTTTAGGGGGTTTAGATGTGATAAAACACAGGGATATGTCGCTGCATATCAGGGAAGGAGACAATGAGAGGAAAAGCTTGTAGCTACTGGCATGGCATGCTGTGTGAACAGCGATGGCTAGAAACTTAGAAAATGTCAGCCGATCGGATGTGCTTTGGCAGCCAAGGTTATGAGTTTTGAAGTTGATATTAGAGAGATGGGAGCAACGAGTGGGAAGGGTATAACCTTCATCAGTCACTATCCATTCTTTCTCCAGTTTCACCCCCCTCTCCCTCTGTTCTGCAAGCCCCAAAGCAAAGGAGCCCTTTGGTGTGAACTCTCTAATTAGGAAGACCTTGACGTGCGGATCTCACCTATTGTTCGTCTTCATTTTGGTGGGAAAATATTTCATTGATTTTTGCACAAATCGAATGCAGGCAGAGCTGTGAGGGGCTCTGTGTGGGATTAGACTCTGCGGGGGGTTTCCGGTATGGGTGGGGGAGCTTGTGACGCAGTGTATGTGGAAGGGGGTTAATGTCCCTTCTCATAACCCCTACCCCTTCTGACCCTCTGAAAGAAGGGTGAGAAGGGTCAGCTGTGATCCTCGAAGCCATCATAACTCACCTCTTCCTCCCGGTCCCTTTGTTCACTCTTTACCTGCTGCACAACAGCAGTCATTCTTCACATACTGTTATGATAAATCCAGCTAATTTATAAACATCTGGATTTGGCAAGTCTTTTGTTTATGTTCTCTGAAGCGCAAGTATAATGAAAGACGGCCATGTTTTCACAACCAAGCAAAATCAAGTACTTGTCAAATGTTCTTTTGTTATGCCATCGAATACTAAACAGTACAATGAAACTAAGATTGGTTAAGCAGGATTTACATTTTCTGTCATTTTCTAAGCTCTTAAAGTAAGAAGGAGGAGACCGCTGACTTTTTCCCATAGGAGTATCTAGCAATCACCCGTTTCTGTCTGTTTCTCTTTCACTCTCTTCCCCCTGTCACTCTAGACTGTCTCTAAATGACGCCTTACCCCTGCAGGTGCTAGCGTCTCTCTGAAATGATTATTCCTACCACACAGTAGATTGCTTTTGGTAATTATATGTATCATAATTAAATTTGATGAACTCCTTCGAGACATCAAATCTAATTTGACCCAGGTGCTGAATTTCTCTTCCTACACAAAAACTATTAAGAGAGATACTCTTTGAAATCTTGCAGCTGACATATTGATTAAGCAACGCAACAGATTCACTTAATTCACTGAGGTCCATCAATAACTTTATTATTGACCAAGCAAAATGAACGTTCCCCATCACAACAAGCTGAGGAATTGTACAGGATTAGCTAAGTTTTTTCGCAAAAAGAAAATGTTGCTTCGAAAGCAAGAAAAATAAGCTGAAGGTCAAAACCTTTTAGCAGACAAAGCACACTCCATAAATGCACTCCAAACTTTTTATAGAGGCAGAAACAGAGAAAAGTTTTCTACTCATTTAATTTTTATTTTCTCTTTGTATACATGATATTGTTGAGTTGTGCCTCTCTTGTGTAGGCTACATGTGTCCTCTTCTAAAGACTCTGTTTTATTTGTAATATCAGTCATAGGGACCAAATCCCTCCATATCTTTGCAGAATTAGATATTATCCATATTTTTAGCTAATACTGTCAACCTCTAGTGACAGGGTTTGCTGAATAGTTCAATGGTATGGACATTTTACTAGATCTGAACCTGATTTAACAACCGACTGGAAAATGAAAAGACCTGATGGCTCATGATGTAAGCTTTGTCCCCCATCTTCATCCTATATTTCACATTATATATTTTGTAAAATTACGGATATCATGAAAACACACAGAGTCCCACACATAGCTTGTGAACCATACTCAGACTCAGGTCTCCAAACAACAGTTTGTGTTGTGGGTTTTTCCTAGACCCCCAAGATCACTGTCAATATGCACACAGCTTACTGCGGCCCTGCAGACAGAAAGCACTGAGATTAGATCTAGGCCTCGGACAATCTCACAAAGTGAACTACCAGTAACTGAGGATCGACACAACTCTAGTTCAGTCAGACAACTCACGTGTTCTTAATATGTTTATTATAGCAGCATATAGTTTGAGTTTGGCGTCTAGGCTCGGGCCTCATCACTCCACAGATTTATAAAGAACATTGAGTGATGATTAGATAACTATCCCCCGAGCCTACAGGTGGAAGCTGCGGTGGTGGTGGATCAGGCAAGCAGCAGCAACATGAAACACAGCAGCAGGAACATGAACGTAGCAGTAGCAAGTGAACACAGCAGTGGCAGCAGCAGCATGGCGAGGCAGAGGCAGGAAGACCTGGCAGCTTAAATAGAGCGCCATGTTTAGGAGAATGTGTTTGGTTGGTTGTAAGAGGGACGAGGTGCGTCACGTGTTAATGTATCATTGTTGCTCGAGTTGACTGCCTGAACTAGCTCGCAGGCTTCGCCCCATTTATGTTATGTTTTCTGTGTTTTGATAAATAAATATGTCTTGAAAAATGTACATACAAGGATAATGATTCAAGAAATACCTTTCGTTCCATTCAATCTTCCTATAGCTCGCTTCCCCCCCCCCCCCCTGTCTCTGTGCCATCATCTATGCCCCGTGGTTAGATGATGGCACAGAGACAGTCTCTGTGCCATCATCTAATAATAATAATGTTCACTATATGCCTCCGTCCTTCATTCAGTATTCACTTCACAATGTCTCTATTCCCACTCTCTGATCTGCACCGCTGGATGGATTCCTTCCCCCCCCCAACTCTCTCCCTTTCTCTCTGCAGGAGTTCCCTGCTGTGCACCGATCCCTTTCTCACAGATGAATGCTCAGGGAATATTGATTAAGGCACAGATTTGCTGCTGAAAAGTCACTTTTCAAACTTCCTGTGACTTTAATGTGAAATAAAGGGAGCTGACTCCCTCGTCGGTGATAAACACGCTGTTACGGATGAAGCATACTTTCAAGAAAACGCTCTCCACACTCATCTCTGTCTTTATCTCTTTGGCTTTCTGTCAGCCTCAATCGGGCGATCTCATCCTATTTCTCTCTCACACACACACACACACACACACACACACACACACACACACACACACACACACACACACACACACACACACACACACACACACACACACACACACACACACACACACACACACACACACACACACACACACACACACACACACACACACACACACGTCAGCTTTCACACCTAATGCAATGTAGAACTCCTTGTCACACTGGCACATATCTTCCACTATCGCTCTAATTGGTCTGATTACTGTGACAAATAGGTCCAATTAAGCTAAATGCGTAGGGGAAGGATACTATAAAGCACATCACCATATCAATGGTCATTACATTTGTTTAACTATTGGTATAGCTCTACACGTTCAATTAAAGCATCCGCATGACCTTGAACTGTCTCCTGAGCGATATGACTACTCCCATGAAACATTTAGTCGTCTGTGAGTATTTAATGTTTAGGCAAGAACATATCCATTCAAGGAAATTAGATTCGGTTGTCAATATTAAGTTATGTTATGAAAACATTTGACTCAACAGGGTATTTATTTAATTTGGTGACAAGACAACATTGCCAAAAAAATATATCACGGTTGGCAGGAAACAAGTATTTAGACCATAAGGTAAACCTGGCGGTTGGTTTGAAAACCTTTAAAATGGTCTGACTGCCTGGGTTTCTTTCCAACTCTGACTAATGTTGTGCCACATTCCAAAATCAAAGCAGTTAACAATGCTATAATTACCAGTGGAGGGCCACATTATGAAAAATAAGACTAACGTTGTACAGTTCTAAAGCTTGAATTGTCTTTTTAAGGAGGCTGACATGTTTACATAAAAGGCAGGTTAACACGCTCTGAAAACCATGTCTTGCTGACCTACAGTACAGTGGTTTATTTCAGCTGGTTGTAGAGGGGAACAGGTGTACTCCATGACCCAGTGACATTACTGTTGGGTGTGGTTACAGTTACTCTTTAATTACAAGATCTCCACATTTTCATCAACACCATGTCAAAACATTTTAAGGAACAGCAGACGTTTTCACCACTTCTTTACTGACATCATTGCACTTCTCATCGCAGTAAGGACAACGTGACGAGTGAAGCACTTTGTTTAATATCACAAACTTGAAAAGACAGAAAAACAAGTTGTTTCATGAGTCTTGTTGGCTCCCTTTTGGCTTGGCACAGCAGCCTCCGAGCTAATATGAAGCTGGATATTATCAATCAATTAGAGTCAATAAACAGTTATGGAGGAACGCTGAGAGTTTGATACATCCCCACATCTTTCGATTCACCTCATTAACCATATCATTACTGTGCGACACACTTTCCAGTGTGTGTAGTGCTCTAAAAGTCTCAGTCTCTGGCAAATGGAATTTATGAGGCTGTTGTGACTACTTGTGTATTTGTACTGCCTGTGAGTGTGTGTGTGAGTGTGTGTGCAAGTGTGTGTTTGAGACACATAACACTTAAGTTGCGAGGATAATTTTCTACTAGTTTGTCAAAATATTGTCACTTTTCTAGGAGAGTAATTGTTTGGTTTTGCATGACGGCTCGTTTATTAGTGGCTCATGGCTTTTAACACATGCTGCCACCCGGACCGATGGTGACAAAATGCTGTTTATTTCCTTAGCCATTATGAAACCAAGCATTAGACGTCACGATGACACACAGCGCTGACAGTGGTGTTCCTGGATAATAACCCTTACTCTCTTGACTCACTATTAATGAAAACAGAATTATAGACCATTGAGTCACGCACCATAAAGTGATTGACTTGTTTTCCAAGGCGTTTATTGAGTGCATTTTAGTACAATAGTTTTCAGAAAGTTACAGCTTACAAACTCTTGACACGTACTTGTCACAATTTACAAGTGGTAGCTATACAGAGACAAAAAAATAATAATTGTTCACGCTCTTAAACAATGTACCTGTGCACACATAAATGTCTGTATACACAAATGTGCCTGTTACTCACAAACAAACACATACGTTCACTCTCTCTCTCACGCACAAATAAACAAACTATGACATTTTCACACTCATATTCAGCTCCACCATCCAGTGTGTACCTATAGGGGGAGGTTGTGACTGGTCTCCTGGAAAGGTCCCATTTCACCTGTCCTTCCTGCTTACTGGCTGACCGAAGCAATTGCAAGTGTTCAGGGTGTGTAAAGTGTGTACATGAAGTGTATGTGTGTGCTGTTTTTATATGTGTGTATATCTTTGAGTCCACAGTCTGAAACAGAGGCGAAAAAAGAGAACAGGTTTTTTTTATACGTTTTGGAGGGTGTTGAGTCAGATTGTTTTCAGGTGAACACAGCCTCTACTGCTCTACCCTATACCGTAAATGACAGGCATGAAATCTACGACTAAAAGGATCATTGGTCCCTCCTTCCACAGTTACAGCACCATGAAACGTTTAACAAGCTCTGTTCCTGTGTTTTGTATCAGTCTGTGATGAATGGCATCCATGGGAAACGACTCTCAGAGAGGGATAGTGACCCGCCCTTTCCATTTATCATATTGGAGTGTCATTACTGTCACGTATTTAGAAAGACAAACGGAGCAAATGGAGAATTACACTGTTGCATAATGAATACATTCTATCGTCCCATTCACAGGCTCTTGGGTTGAAAAGCAAACACACGACACTGAGCTGAATAGAGGACTAATGCATTCAAATTGAATCATTGGCTTCAGCTAAAGGGATTTCTGCCAATCTCAAGAAGCATATGATCATATTCAGAAATAGTTGGTAAATCAACGGCTTGCACTATTGAAAGGAGAAAGCAATGGATTTTGCCCATTAGGCAAACTAGCAGCTTGATTACAGTATTTTCCTTTACCAAACTAAACTAAAGAAATCAACATAATACAAGGACAAAGATGTTGCCACATAAACCATACTGCAAGATGAAAGGAACTGATTTCCTTCATTGAGCTAACTTTCTGACTTTCATCTAAGAACCTATCTTTATGCCATCCCCTCCCTCCTGCACACTGACTCATCCCCCTATCTCCCATATATACACACTATGGGTCCTGCACCCTTTCCCTTCATTAAGCATCAGGCTGGAAAACAGACGTGGGTATAACATAATTGAGGGTTCCTAAGTGTGTGTGTGTGTGTGTGTGTGTGTGTGTGTGTGTGTGTGTGTGTGTGTGTGTGTGTGTGTGTGTGTGTGTGTGTGTGTTTATTTTTTGTTGTTCCCATCAGTCTTCCTCCCAGCTGGCTGATCAGATGCCTTACAGAAGGGGGTCTCAGCAGGTGTTTGCACCCCTGCCTGGGCCCACTGGAGCATGGAGCTAACCATTTCTCAGGACAGAGCAGTCATGGCCCAGTCCTGCCCATCCTGGCCCAGGACAGCATGATTACACCCAGGATAACAAGCTGGAGTTGTGCCAGCTAGGGGGTGTAGACAGGCAGAGAGGGCAGGACAGACAGAGGGAGAAGGAGGAGGAGGAAGATGACTTGAGGGTGGTGAGTATACTTAATAATCTGCTAATGGGCCTGCCATCAATTTCTAATTTTGGGACCAAGGTGGTTAGAACCATATTCATTCATGTCTCTTCAAATAGGGCCAAAAGGGATTCCAGCAGGGTCTCAGCTAATGCAGATAAGTGACACTACAATATCTCATGATAATTGTCTGCCATGGCTGGATGTCAAAGGAATATTACCACAGGAACCTTCAGGTCAGTTTGCTTTCACTACTAAAGGCAAGTGTTGTTATTGCTAACACTTGATTTATAAAACATGGCAAAAACTCCCCAAAGCCTGAAGCAAGCAAGCCTCAAGGGAAACAAGCCTCTACTACTCATCACCAAGGTTTCCTGACACCGTCTCATTGCGCCGACCAATCCCACTGCAATCATAAAAGACCATCAACAGCCTTAAAAAAGAGAAATCATCCTTGTGCACTACCCAGAGCTATGCTGAAAATATATTCCAAAAATACTGCCGTGTAATTCCAAAGACAGCCATCCCTCATCCCCTGGGAACAATGTAGACATCTTGCAATCAGATACTACCAAAGAGTGATTTTTCATACACCAGTTCCTGCAGCCAAGACTTATGGAGAGATATATGAAACTCTCTGTGGCACAACAGCGTTTGTGGTCAACCTGCCTACCCATATGGCAGCAGCAAATAGTGAGAATGCATAGATTTACTCAGCAGCGTACTTGCAGCAGTGTATGGGAGGCTTTGCTACACTGTGAGCAGCAGTGTGCCCGTGTGGGCTCACAGGAATGGCATCAGGCGTCTGTTGGCAAACCTCAGCCCAGATGTTCATTTCACTGTGAAGAGAAGTGATGCTCTTTCACTCCAATTTCCAGTTCTATGATTAGCTACTCTCTTATGCATTTCAAACTTGCAGGGAATGTTGCCTTGACCAAGATATCTGCAGCACCCATGAGAAGGACTAACTGGATTTGCCTGAAATAAAATCTACCAGAAACAGAGCAATTTGATGTTAAGAAGTGTTTTTTCCTGTGTGATTAGTGGGTATTTACCATGGATCTGGGTCGGCCAAGGCGTGGGTTTGGTTTCCCCTCCCCTCTGGATGGGGCTGAACACTCCCAACACAAACATCAACAACAGAACAAAAAGAAATAAAAACATAAAACATATCTGTACAAGTAAGTGCTCACCAGCAAGAGACAGCATGTGTACACCCACATTAAACATGATCTCCAATAAATGGATATTTTGTAAATTATTTTAAATCCTACAGAATTGTTCATATTGATCTACAATACCAATGATTTGCCCACAGTTCCTTTAGTGTTTTTCTTCAGGCTAAGATTGAGTCCGGATGGCCGTACAAGCCAGTGTCTGTTGTTCGGTCATCGTAAAGGAACCAGGGCACCGTAGGGAATCTACACATTGCATGTGTCTATCACAATCTAGTCAACAAGCATATCTTTGCCAAAATGCAAGCAGAGAGATCTGTACATACATATTCATACATATCACCTTCAATATGAAGGTTTATTATGAAAGATATAATCATATTTAGCAAGAGATAAACATATTTATATTCTCTGAATCTGGGTGGGGCTGGTTAAGAAGTCCTTTGGCAGGCCTTCCACCCAGGACTCCACAGGTAGTGTTAAAGTTAAAATACGAGTGAGCGGCATCTTGCTATAGTGATACAAAAAAACTAAAACGATCAAACAGATGGTAAAAGACAAAAATGTAACTGGCTCTTAATGTTCACCAGTCCATTTACGATACCATTTTCAAATTCCTCAAACGAGCAAAGGATGATGTGAAAGTTGGAAACGGCGCTCCACTGTACATCCCTGTATCCTTCTCCCTCTAATTATTCATACTGGTAATTGCTTTTTCTTCTTGGACTGATTTCTGGCCAGGTCAAGGCATCTTCATTGAACACATTGACGACGGTAAAATCACAGTTCACACGTTGTTTCTAAATGGCTCACACTTCTGTTTACAATTTGAACATCTTCTAGTCCAGATAATATAGAAGTACAATATCACTCATTTTACCATATGGTCTGAAATTGTGAGAGATTCCAAGTGGCGATGTCGGGTTGTTGGAGTTATTTTGGTTTACAATGATATGCATGGCAGTCCATAACCGCAGCAACTGATATCTGTCTTCCATTCATCGATAAATGGAGAAACAGTTACAAGTCTTGACCCTGAACTCCTGGTGTGGATTACATGAAGGGTGATAGCTGTTAACCATGTGGTGGTGAGGACCCTGGTCTCCTGTTGTCACGTTAGTGGATTAGATTAAGACAATAGTCTCGACTCTGGCGCGTTCCGATGGATCGGGGGTCATTCGAGGGCTGCCATTGCTGTTGGTCCTACGAATGCTGCCCGCTCCATGGCACAGCGCCACCTGTAGTCATGCCATAGTCGTGGGTGACTGGCTCATCTGCACCCTCATGATCTGGATATTACTGAGGATCTTCTTCTGATGGCCTGCCAGGGTCACTCCTATTCTTAGCAAGTCCCTAGAGAAAAAGAGGCAGAGAGAAAGAAAATTGAAAAGCAATAGATGAAAGGCTTTCCATCATGTTGAAGATGGAATTTGAGTATGAAGGGATTACAAATGGCTATCATTCTCTGGTGCATTTACAGTCCTTACATTGCTGTATGATGAAAGGGCAATTTCAGGGTGGAAAGCTAGTGGCAACACACATTTACAAAATTAATTATATCACTTGAGAAAATAATACATGTTGCTTTGCATTGCAAATACAATATATAAATGTCACCAAGCCTGGAGCATACATATTTAATATAAAATAAATGTTTGAATGATTTCACATTCTCACGAACATTTGCAGATCAAGCAACATTGCTAATTAAAATAAATGAACTGCAATATTTGTGTCAATTGGTATCACAAGCTACAGGAAAGGCTGTCATGACCCACTCTAAAATACTCCACATCAATAACAGAAAATAAATACGCTCCACCAAATATGCATCTAAAGGTTTTAACGTACTAAAGGTTTAACATCCATTTTAGAAAATTGTGCAAATAAAATTAATTATTTTGTAGATAGCACTTATAATATTGGAAGAGCATGGATGGAATTATTTTTACCACAGTGACTCTGTTATTCTCTGTTATATTTGTATGCATTACCAAGTACAGTCTTTAATTCAATGCTATCATTTAAAGACTTGACTCACTGGGCGCATTCATGCTAAAAATAAATGCACTTCAAGATGAGTTAATTTATTCAAGTGTGTCAATCTAAGTGCCATATGGCTTTGAATCTGTTTGCAGATGGGCAGGTGAACTCACTCTGAGGTCATTTGAGCCACCAGCTGCAGGGAGGTAAAGCCTGAGTTGAGGAAGTTGTCTCTGTACTGGCTCATCTTAATGGCACCGAGCCAGTCCTCTACTGAGCTGAAGGTGTTGAAGTCAGGTATGGATCTGTCCAGCAGTGGCTGCGAAGGCCTGGAGGAGGGAGAGGAAAGGAGGGGGGGGAGGTAAGAGCAAGCAAGTTTAGAGCAAGGCTTTGATTAAATATTAAGCAGAGAAAAAAGAAGGAGAGAAACTGTTGTTATGGCGTTTGCGTTGGTGTGTGTGCGAGGATGCGAGACGGAGAAGGCAAAAGTGTGTCCGTGTCTGTGTACTGTGCGAATATTGGCTTTGGAAAGTGTTTCTGACCCTTGATTTTTTTATGTAACACATTTAGGTGTTATACTTTACACTATATCTATCTATCTACCTACCTATCCAACTATTCAAATGTTTTATAAAAGCACACAAAGAGGCTCTAGTACCATTAGAGAAAACCATTACTCCTTGGCCTTCATGCCAAGTGCTTTAACTCGCAAAAATAAAGCCACCACTCATAACCTGGCCAATACTATCATTTATAGAAAGCATGCTATTGTGATATTTCTCACTGTGAGACATTAAGAAACTGGACACAATTAAAGAACTGTGAATAGGGCTAAATACAAAAGGGACCTCGAGGGAAAAACATGCTCCATTGCACATCCTCAAACTCACAAAAGGCCAAAAGTCCCCCTTTCAACATGGCAGCAGCACAAAGCATGCAGCCGAAACAAGTGGCTCCGGGACAAGTCTCTGAATGACCCTCAGTGGCCCAACCAAAGCCTGGAAATTGGAACGGAAAATCTTTGAAGAAACCTGAAGCACTCAGTTCACAGAAAGTCCATGGAGAATCTGGCCATGTTTGAGAGGATGTTCGAGAAAGGGTGGGAAAAAAGGCCTAAAACAAGGTCTGGGTAAGATTAAAAAAAGGTCAATGGTGCCTCTACAAATTAACCCATAAAGCTTTAGGAATGTGTATGTAGATAAGATGTTTCTATATATTTGAAGGTGTCTAAGGACATGTGTTGGCTCTATAAATATGGGGTAACAATTTTGAAAACCAAAATGCAACTGTGGATGGCTGAGATTTGTAAGCAACAGAAAAAACAAGGTCTGGGGATGAAAAGTTCAGGGTTGACGCAATCAACCGTAATACATTCATGTTTATTTTATGAAAGGATCAAAGTAAGCATGTGCATGCTGGATAGTTTGTATAGACAGCAAGTGTAAATACTGTATGTATAAACAGATGAAAGCTTCAGCTTAATATCCACTTCAGGGTGAACGTGTATATCATGGGCTGTGAAAAAAGGTGCTTTTACTCACACTGCAGGGATGTTGGCTACAGCTTTGAGGCTGGTGGGGTTACGGATCATCTTGTCCAGGGTGCTGACGATGTCGGCGAAGCGGGGTCTTACGTTACGGTCCTTCTGCCAACAGTCCAGCATCAACTGGTGCAGAGCACTGGGGCAGTCCATAGGGGGTGGAAGACGGTAGTCCTGTTCAATTGCGTTAATCACCTTGGGGGAAAAATGGTGGGAAGGTAAGCTCAGGTGATATTAGAAAGACTTCATAGAGTAATTACAAGATATTTCTGTCAGTTACAAAGTCTTTCTTCCAGCCGACTGGTTGTCAATAATATATTTCTTAAAACAGTTAAATACTCATTTGAGTTTGCAATGACTAATGACAGTAAGCACATCCACTGTGTTATCCTTACACGCTCATCCCTGCCTCAACAACATCCCCGCCCAGCCCCATACAGTCTCTCTCCCTCTGGTCACTTGTGACAGTTAGCATGCAGGCTGATGTGCCCTTCCTCTTGACTTCAGCCAATCACATGCCACTCCTGGAGGACAGAGCAAGGAGCGAGATGGAAAGCAGTGGCAGTGTCACTGTAGGAGGAAGTCTCTGGTGAGTGGGCAGATTGCATATTATTAACACTGCGAAGCACAGCCACTTGACACATGTCTCTTATACGTCATTCACACCAACGCAACTCCGGTTCAAGCTCCGTGCTAGAGCTTTTCAGATTCAGAACCGGTTCTTCGGTTTAGCTCCGGCTCTTTTCACACTGCCCAGAGTCCGACTGGTGCTGCGTCATTGCGTCATCGTTTGTGTCATGGCGTAACAGTTTGCGTGCCTGCTTCATAAAGCCAAACCGCGCGGAAACCCCTCACAGCTGACACCGACAACAACAACATGGCCGATGGTGCTCCAGCTTCCTCTGTACCTCTTTGGAATACCAGATTCCCAGTAGGTAGCTGGTCTCTTCAGTGGACCACTGCTGCTTGTTAAGTTTCTCCATCGTTGTGTACAAACTGGATAAAACGCCGGCTTTTTGTTGTTGTTCAGGAGTTGATCCCGCCCCTGCCCCCGCCTCGACGTAAGCGTGACATATGCGGTGCTTTGCTCTGGCCGGACCATTTTGTGGTGCTCGAAATGAACCGGATTCCGGAGCTAAGAGGCTGCTCCGCTGCGGTGTGAACAGGAAAACCCGGTGCTTTTCAAGCTCCAGCTCCGAACCGGCCCTGAAACACCGTTGGTGTGAATGAGGTATCAAAGGCTTCCCGGGCTATCCTGGACTTGTTATAGTGGAGCTACGACTGAAAGTTTCTGAGGGTAGAGTGAAGTGTTTCTTGAGAGTTCAACAAAGGTCGATACAATTTGGAGCCTGGAGGCAGAAATGGAGTGCCTACAATTTAATGACCACCCCTTACCCACCACCCTCTGTTTTGTAAGCTATAATGTATGGTTTGTAAAAAGAATACAAACAACCAAGTCAAGTACAAAAATGCTTAATATGCAGCTATAAAGCCACTTTCAAGATACTACAAACACTAAAGATTGCCAGATTGCTGCATTGCACATTGATGGACCTAGCTTTCACCCATATCCATATATCCATACTGTTTGTAGATGTAATCTTTTCTGAAAAATGCATAGTTGCAAGATAAGGGTCTGGTGTGAAATCAAGTGTAAAAGATACTATCATTAAAAATTAGAGGCTGCTCTGCAGGTTGCCAACTCCACCCTGGAGTTGAGTGCAATTCAGCACAATCTTGACAAATGGTGCATATGGAGTGTGTTGCAAGTGGTTGTGTTTGTGTTTGTGTGTGTGTCTCTCTGTGTGTGTGTGGAATGAGCAGCCGGACACGCTGAGCAATGCCAGTCCTCTTCTCTGCATTAGTCCCACCGGGCAGTGTTTGCTGCTGGCCCACTGAGGCAACATCTGCTGGGTTGGACAGTCCTTGTGGAGCTGGGTCCATAGAGGCCTGATGGTTGGCTAGCTGTCTCAATAAGGGAGCTTAGGGAGAGAGACCTCATAGTATGGGAACAAATCCAATGGTTTTGTGTGTTTGTGTTGGTGCCTGTGTGATGGTGGGAGTCTGTGCGTGGACCTTATCCAAACGGACGTGGGGAACAAAGCAGAGCTCTCAGCAATCATTCATTGCTCTCAAAAGCTGGCCAGGAAGGAAAAGAAGATAGTGTGAAACTGTGTCCATAATAAGTCTGCTTTCAAAGTCAGAGTCAAGGACATCTTCAATGATGATGCTATGAGATTGGAGCTGATAAAATATGTGTGATTTATCACAGCTTCCTCTCTTATGAGTTATTCTTGATTGCTTATCTTTGGGGTGAAAAGGCAATATAACCACATCTGTACGGAAATGGCCATCCTTTAATGAGGCAGTTTATCCAGATTTAGAATTGGGTTTTTTTTACGGCATGGAAGTTTAGAAAAGGGATAACACTCATTCAGATGTCCCATTTATGATCTTTCTTAAGGATCCCTTGAAATAGACACTTAAAAATGATTGGAAAAAAGGTGCATCTTCTGTAGTGACGCCTTGCTGTAACACATGTAAAAAGTCAACACATTTATTTGATGAAAACACATTGGTCTGTGTGATTTAAACCGCCTTTATCTCCATAACTAGAGTTATCATTTATTATGTGATGTTGCAATCGAACACCCTGTTTCAAAAGGGGATTACAGAATATATGCTATAGTGTCTAATGAGTATTATAAATATAACACTTACGTCCTGATTGGACATGTCCCAGTAAGGCCTTTCTCCAAATGACATCACTTCCCACATGACGATGCCGTAGCTCCACACGTCACTGGCTGAGGTGAACTTTCTGTAAGCGATGGCCTCTGGTGCTGTCCACCTCACTGGAATCTTCCCACCCTAAGAACAGGAGAAACAAAAGGAGCAGAAGATTAAATGAAAGAAATTGCAAAGTTCCCAAACAGTTTACTGCCAACATCATTTTCAGTTGTAACACAATAACCCCCTAACACAACTGTGACTGCTTCAGCTCTCCTAACTCCTTATCCCCCCTTATCCATCCAGCGTCGATCCTCCATGAGCCAACAGTGGCTCCCAATAGTGTTTGCCCTTCACACATCGACCAACATCACATTTAGCGTCTCCTCTCCCACAGCTGTGTTTGAATGAAGGAAGATAGGCCGGGGCTTCGGCTCGTACATCGAGCGTGTCTGCCCGTAATTGGACTACCTGGCCCTCAGACATGTCACGTGCCCTGCTGACTGAAATTGACAGCTGCTGGTTTAAAATTCTGCACACACATATTCACAGGCACAGTCATAGATGATTGTGCGGGCCCACCGACGCACACAGATGTGCACACACCCAACACACACCCAACACACCTCCCTTTATATCTGAGTCAAGCTTGCCACTGGTTTAATAATGCCAATTAGCTCAACCTGAGCATTTGCAGATAAGCTGCTGTTGGAAACAAACCCAGAGAGCAACCTACACAGACCACCCTGTTCCCTCCTCGCTCTCTGAGAGGGGAGGAGGGGGGGAGTAGAGAAAGAGACACAGAGGAAAATTATAAATTAGTGAGGAGAATGAGAGACAGAAAATGCTTCCTTTGCAGTGTTTCCATACCCCAGGCCTTTTAAAATGTACGAGAGGAATAATCATAAACAGGTTACCTTGGTGTGTGTTCCTGTATGTGTGCATCTTTACACACTTGTGTAAGTGCTACAGGTCAGTATTGTGTAGTACTGCAGGAGGGCAGAGGCTGAGCTCATTAATGAACACCTCCTTAGGATTTGACCTTAGAGAGGTTGCTGACTCTGAAAAGAGATTTAACATCTCACCCTGAATGGACACTGCTGTCAGGACACACTGCAAGACACGAAGGCAACACAGTTCTCACTGAGCTCTCACCAGCCAGTGGAGAAAAACTTAGGATGAATTAGGCGCTGGTGTGGTTGTGTGAGTGTGTGACAGACAGAGAAAACGAGAGAACAAAAAAGAAAAGCGAACAGGCAGAGATCAATAGTAGAATAAAGGATCTCTAATCCCCGACGACTTCAATGCCTTTCTCATATCTCAGACTACTTCACATCTGAATTGTTTCATCTAAACCAAGACCCCAGGACACTTTCTCTTGCCCTTTTCCTTTGTCCTAGGGCATGGAAGTTACACAGAAATCTTCCCTTAGAAAAAATTAATGTACCATTCCCCTTCTTCATCGGTTACTCGGTCATAGGCAATGTTTCACGTCAATCAGTTGGTTTGAACGAACATACAGAACATGAAAAACACAGACATAAATGCATAATTGCATGAAAGAATTGCGGCTTCAAGCAAAACGATATATATTTCAGCCTGTGTTTATCATTACATAGCTTACTCCCTCCCTCGCTCAGTACATCTGGTCTCCTGCCCCAGGATTCTGTTGGGGATATGAGCTGAGTGTCGCTGGAATGGCCTGAGCAAAAATTCATGCTTCACAAGAAGCTCCCTGTGCGCCTCCAATGAGACAGACTTTAGTAATAACATTTCCAAGGCGGAGTGAGTCAGAGGCAGCTATGCAAACTCTTAGTAATTACTGCTGTGGGCCAGTGATAGCTCTGCCAAAATTCTGCTTTAATAACATAAAGTACTAAACAGCTCATGCGTATAGGGAAGAAGGCAAACATATATTTTTTTTAAAGCATTGGAGTGTTAATACCAAAGGGAATTTGTTTGGGGTAGTAGAAGTGGTGATGGGAATTAAAACAGACCTAATGTCAACACAAAAGTTGGAGAGCTTTGTGAAGCCTCGAAGCATGGGGAGAGCTCTTTGGACATGGTATATTGTGCTGGCTACTGAAAAAGGAACAAGCTGTTTTCTGTTTGCCTTGAAGTGAAATATCACCCTTCTAACAGAATTTACACACTCCTATTATCTTGGACAGTTAACTCTTTGTATAAAATGTGTGTGGATGAGCCAGAATGAAGCACATCCACTGGAGCTGCAGAACTACCATAGTCCTTGAGAGGAGTCATCTTCAATGATATCAAGTGATACTTTGCAAAAATCCCTTGGTAATAAATAAAGGGGGTGTCATATGGTGCCGGATTCTACAGAGACATCAGATGGGTATATTTTCTGGTTGATAAATGTTGGCACAGTGAAGGAAAAAACTAGTGTCCAAGAGAGGGGGAAAACCGAAACTACATTTGCCCTCAAGATACCTTTCAACTTCATTGGTCGATGTGATTGCTCGTACATCCCATAATAGAAATCGTTTTAAAATTGTGCCAGCTTTTAATGTTTTATAATAGTTTCTCTTATTTTGCATTATGAATGGTTAATGTGCAATTTAATCTGTGTTTTACGACCGCTGTATTGTTTTGTGTTCATTTGTTGTGACATTGTTTATGCTGCCCTCTTGGCCACATTGCTCTTGACAAATTGATTTTAATCTCAATGAGACTTTCACCTGGTTAAATAAATTATATATATACACCTGTGACCTTACCACCTTTTGCTGTCAAAATACATTTTCAAAACTTGGTGTTTTAAGCTATTCTCAACAAGTTTCCCTATCAGGCATGTGACAAACAAACCAGCCACAGTCTAAGAGGCGTGCTGTCAACCTAATGTCACCGAAGGAGATTACAGTACTGGTTCCACCTGGTCGTGGGCACCTGTGACAGGTGCTGGCCAGTCGTGACAGCTAGCCGCACATCTGGAGTGCGGATGTAACATAGATATGCTGGGACTGTCAGGTTAAGAGGTATCACGGGTGAGAGGAGTGTGTTCCTGTGACAGCCAGGTCTGAAAAGATGAAGGATAAACATGTGGTGGCTTGGGTAATGTGTGTACTTACTTGTGTCTGTTATGTTCCCCTTGTGCCAATAATTTGTGAGTATGTGTGTGTAGACAGTGATACACATAGCTAGGATATGAAACACCTGTCATGTCCTTACAGTGGCTCGAGCTATCCATCCACCAATGTGCCAGATACCCTTATGTAGACTGTCAAATATACCTGTCGGAGTACAATGAAAGTCATCTCTTACATGCAGCCATGTCCCAGATAAACATGCTATAATTGAGAAGCAGAGTCTAGGGTTTTTGTCTTGTTTTTGCTCAGCGTTTGTACTTCGCAGAAGCTATTTAGCGACTCCAAATAAACTTTCTGCTTCATCTGGAAGACAAATATGTAGATCCCCCTTTTCCTGTCTTCCTTTCTCTCCCGTTCCCTCTTTTCCTTTTATCCTCCAACTTCAGTTATCCATTTCCAAACAATGCTCTCTCAAATGGACTTGAGCACATTTACTTAGGCTGGGGAGAGTGCTCCATCAACATCCTTTTAATGAAATCCTGAGAGCAACGATCTGCCCTGGATGTCTGCCCAAATAGAATGCGAAAGAGAGTGAGAGGGACGGAAAGAAGCCGGGAAAGGGAGAGTGATCTGGAGATCGGGAAGAAATAGAACAAGAAAAAAAAAGAGAAGAGGGTGGGGCGGGGGGGTTGGTGAGAGAGCTGCTGGTTTCTCAGACACCCATGGGAATGTCTGGTAGAGAGAAGGACGCAGGTCTTTCACCGTATACACAATGGAGTCATGCTATACTCGAGGAAAGCATTTGTCAAAACTACATTTTGAGTTTGAAAGATCCCAAACAGTCTCACAGTGAGGCTTTTTGTTTTTAGATTTGACTAACAAACACACTCAGAAAAAGCTCTATAGAGTGTGGGAAAATAACTGAAGAAAATGAAAAACATACCACGCACCCAGAATACCCATAATTGCTCTCCTTCTGAAAATAATGAAATTCTGATCAAGATTAAAATACATATGCGTCACATCGCCCAGGAACCTTCTGTCTGTAGCATTATGATCCTGTTCCAAAAATAATTGCTGCGAGGAACTGAAATTCAGTCAGGTTACAGTATAAATTACAGAACAATACGGCAAGAGAGAAACAGATATTCTTCTGTAATATTAATAACTGTCATGTATACTTCATTATTTAGAGAGTGAGCTTATAACCAAAAATAAGGTTATTATGTAATTCACCAGTACTCTACTTCTGAATAACTTCATAATATATACAGTGACAATGCTTAGTAGTTTATTAGGGTATAATACTCAAATTCAACAAAGGAAAGCTGAGAAATATGCATCTATGTAGAGTGAATTCAAGGATTTCTTTTTTTAAAACATGAGAGAATTTGGAATCGTAAATCTAAATTGTTGTCACACAGTGTTGAAGGTGCCATAGCAACCTCACCCTGCAGATGTGTTTTTATGGCATGTTTTACATTTCGTTGCCTTGCTCCGCTCCGGGGGGGTGGGGGGTGCACAGACTCTAGAATCAGCACTGTGCATTCGCCAGTATCTTTAATGTCCTTATCAAACTGCAGCAACCCTTGAATAAGCATTGCTTTTTTCATTACTTATGGGACCAGTTGCGAGCCGTCAGGGCCCTCTACGCAAAATATTTTATTAGTTATATTTTTCATTAGTTTTACTAACATAACTTGATTTAATTGTATTTAAAATAATCCAATATCCTTTTCAATTTCAAAGAACACAAATTGGGTTATTTGCAGGTGTTTTTTTGTGTGGTAGAGGGTCGCTCATTAATGGGTTTGCACCCCGGGCCGTTGTTTTGATATTCCGCTGAAGTACGCTGTGACGTAATAACAATTTTTTCGAGGGAAGGGGGGGGTCAGAGGGCCTAGGTATAAAGGTCACGGCTCGCCTCTGTATGAGACTCATATTGTTTCTCATGTTTTAAAGCAACTGAAAGTATATAGGGATGAGAACAATATACAAAAAACAATGGCCATGCCAGGGCTTTATTTTGAAAATCATAAAAAGCTTATTTGGAAGTTAATGCTTTGAATTACAAACGAATTAAATCTCCCTTTGGTGAGACTGCAGTCTGAAGTATAGTGTTAATATGGATACACAAGCTCACCAACAGAGAAGCTATCTCTTTTACTGAATTAGTTCATTGTGAGTCCTGCTCAGATGCAAATGCGGTCCAACAGCCACAGATGGCAAATCAATGCCAACCTTATACTGACTCGCAAACACGACAGAAGGTATAAATCAAGGTACCGTGCTTTGGATGGTTGCACCCTCTTTGATGCAGGGACCAGGTATGGATTGTGTTACTTTCAGAACCAATGCCTCCTCCATTTCCATATTCATTTCCATTCCTGGAGAATTTATGCTGCTACATTTACCCGAAGCCTGAGCAAATTAAACTATCCAATCTGAATAAAATTAGCCTGGAAACATCCTTATTAGTTTCAACAACCAAGAGATGAACCAAACCAAGCTAGCATGTTTAGGATTTCGCTTCAATTATGAATGAGTGTGACTGGGGTTCTATTCTCAGCAGCAGCTATTCTAGCTTGGCAGGACACTTGGGTGCAAAGCCAGATGGGGATCATACTTGACTACTTCATTGTGACTCATACTCATGGGGGGTGGGGAAGTGTAGGATCTGTGCAGGGAAGCGTTAAACTCTACCTGCTCTCCCAGGGAAGCTGGAAGATGAAATAAAGTATCTAGCTTGTTTACGCACTCCAAAAGCAAAATAAGGGAACTGGAAATGGCAGGGTATTGTGGGAAAGGCCAATATTAAAATAGGGGGAAAAGTGTTTTGATGTCCTACCAAATATCACATGCAACCAGGTCAAACCAATCCTCAACTCTTAAAATTGAGATATCAGCCTTAGGTTGTTTTCTTAAACAACAGATACTACTGTATATTAAAGGGGACCTATCATGCGAAATCCACTTTTTCATGTATTTTATACAGAAACATGTGTCCTCTCTCTCTGTGTAAAGAGATTCTGAAAGTTTCAGGAAAAAAGATTCGCTCACTTTTTCTCCTGATCTATTTATATAAAAACCTGAAATGAGCTGATCAGATTTTGGCCACTTTATGATGTCATAACGATTTTTTGGCTTGTGTAACCATTAGCCAATCACCAACCAAGGTAACATCTGCCCACCTTATTTCCTGAATCTCCTCCCAGAGCACCTTTGTGTTCTTTTTAACCATATATCTCGCAGAGGGGCGTGGGGAGGGGCTCCTTATTATGAAACAGGGCTGAAACAGAGTGGATTATGGGATGCTATAATGCATGATCTGTTTGGTATTTGGAGCCAAACACTTCAGAGACATGTTTTGTATATATCTGAGACCTATAGTATATTGATGAAAAACAGTATAATAGGGGACCTTTAAGTTACAGCTGCACAGTATAACCCATGACAATTGGAGGAAATATGAATCTAATTGTGTATTTTTCCAACTACACAATACAATAACTTTTGTTTTAGAACTGCAACAAGGTATGGGTATACACAGGATATATTTGAAGATACTGTAGAAGAAGACAGTAAAGGATTGTGGAGATATGTAAGCAGAATGACTGACTGCTGATCAAAGAGAACCAGTGGATTATAA
This sequence comes from Notothenia rossii, assembly GCF_949606895.1. Lineage (NCBI taxonomy): Eukaryota > Metazoa > Chordata > Actinopteri > Perciformes > Nototheniidae > Notothenia > Notothenia rossii. The sequence continues at coordinate 62,768,353 of NC_136907.1, forward strand.
TATTCCTTATATACAAAGAGTGAAGGAATACACAGGTAGATTTTTGACAATATTGTAGAGTTAAATAGACAGCAAAAGTGTACAGTGGACTATTTTCTAAGTGCAAGCTCTTAAAGTTGGTTGGTGCAAACAGCTGTTTACTAAATGTAACTTCATCACATGAAATGGAAATAAATAAGCAATAGGTTTCATTCATTTTTATTCCGTGCTTATATAACTATGTATGGTGAACTTGCTGTTCTCCTGAAATGAGCTGTACTAAAAGGGAGATGTTGGGATCTGTGTTTGCTGTGTGGTGTGGTGTGAGGTATGAACCTGGCTTGTTGTAATATGAGCTGTGGACATCATGGTGATGCAACACAACAGTGCCTCAGGGAAGAAGCAGCAACAGCCACACAAATGTGCTGGTCTATATTCAGTACTGTTACAGGTTTATTGTCTATGTAAATATGTATTTTATGTTTGCATATACATGTGATAAGTCTCAAAAAGACCCTTTGTTTGCTTTTGGTTGAGTCCATATGGACATGTTCCCAATTCACTTCTTGTTTACTCAGTGAATATGTCCCCCTTAACTTGAAGTGCATAAATAATTCACTGAAAGTTGAAGAGACAAGCCAAAAAAGTGCATGGGCCTGAAGCCAGAGAGGGAGGGGGAAAGGATGCAAATAGAAAACAGACAAATGACAGAAACAACAGCGCGGTCCACATAGTGTGGGCACTGGAGCGGAGCTGAGAGAATGTCACTCAGGTCACAGGGATTTGACAGATGAGCTTTGTTACTGGCTCTGAGTGACCTCGCCTTTCAACCCCTCTCAGCCTCAATGACACAAACAAACAAACACACACCTACATACACATACATAGAAAAAGATACCTGGGGGACTTATATGTGTATACTCTGTCAGGAGCACAGCGCACACACTCTTCTAACCACAAACATGCCCACTCAGTCACATCGTATGGTATACATGGTGTGACATGCAAGGCAATGACAGGCTTTCCACATCATCAGCTGAGGCACAAGTCGAAATTCCTGACCCATACCTTCCCTCCTCACTAAGGTCCTGTGGGCATAAAAACTCAAATGAAAGGGTAGCAGCACTTGTGTGTGTCTAATGTGTGATAGACTTGACACGCTATTCACTCACACATGAAAACAAAACACACTAACACATATGACGCATTACCGCTGCATACAGTTTGGTTCTTCATTCGTTACATCTACACTGATTATGTCCATCTGATGAAATGGGGAAGAAGTGGACAGCTGGGGGAAAATGAATAATAGATAAATAAATGCATAGATGGTAGCCTTTTAGATATATGGATTTGTGAATAAAGAGACTAATTTGAAAGTGTTCCCGGTTCGCCGGGTGTTCAAAAATCAATCCTCCTCCCTGTCAGGTAAGCAGGTTAACTCACATTTAACCTGGACTTGTTACCATGGTCCTAAGGGCTACTTCATAAACCAAGCAACTGTGTAAATATAATCAGGCAGTGATGCAAATACAAGAAAGGCATGGCTGCGATGGGACACACAGTCTTTATAATAATTAACACACATCACCTTAGCAAGACCAGTGCAGTCCAAGCATTGTCCATTGAGCCTAATTAATCACGACTTTGGTTAGCAGCCAACAGAAAGGGCGGACAGCCCCCTTCTGTCTGAAACCTCCACAACACTGCTCCAGAATGAACCCAAATCCAGGGTTAACACAATTACCAGCATGCCCCCCCTAACCATATATCCAACACCACACCACAGGCACTGTAATTGGTGTGCCTCAAATTGTAGGGAAAAATTAGAAAAGCAGTAGAGGGAAAGAGGTGATTAATTTGCTAGAGGAAGAGGTCGATGGCGATGTAAATCACTGCTTGTCAGCGCAATTTAATTTCCCGGATTCCCTCGGCCTTGTCTGCCACGCCAGCCTTGCTCACTGATTGGTTAGCGTCAGGTCTTAGCTGAAGAAGTCAAAGAGTGAAGGGCACCATGCATAGCTTAATTACATCATAGAGCATATACAGGAGCATACTTGTTTGCATGTTTTCCCTGTTTACTGGGGATTGGGGATCAGGAGAACAGAGGACTAAGAACATCTGTGGCAACATCAGCAAAGTCTTGATGAGCTGTCCTCAAATGTTATCACATTTAGTTATATTTAAGACTTCAGTAGGCATAGTTACAGACTCTCATTATGAAATATGAATAACACTGCTCTTCTGATTTGATAGGAACAAAAATAGTCATGGAACTGAAGATTTCATCTGGATCCTTATGATAAGAAGGCTGCACTCAGTATAAAATTGAAGCACAGTCGAAGCTTTGATGTGCTCTTCTCTATCAGTAAAAGACACACACAGCATCAAAACACCTTAGTGTTACCATCAAAACAGCTCCCCAGGTTTAGACTTCAAACCTCACCTGCTCTATTGACTCTCCAGATAATGCCCTCAAGGAGACTTTGTTTGCATTAAACAACATCAAAATGCCGACTTCAATCTATAATCTAATCCCCTCCTTTTACGCCCTGTTTTATTAGCAAGCTCAGCGGCGCAGACAACAGAGATGCTGTTCCTCTTTGTTGCTAAATAAGACCCATTCAGCAAGGTTTACCCACAGGGGTCAAGCATACAATGCAAGCTATTCCTGGGGAGCGATTAGCTCTCAGCCACACCGATGTAAGGTCTGGCCCTAATGACACTTCCTGTGCTCACCTGAGCGTCCACATCCTGCCAATCATTTACACTGAATGTTATTGGCAAACAACCTAAAGTAATAATTGCAACATTATTAACAATAATCTAACGAGAGCATTTTCAACCAGAGCTCAAATGTACAGAGGATAAAGTACATGATGTGTTTTGTTTCTTTGCCTATATTTAGATGAAGACTAATTATTTTTCCGACTCCCTTTTTATACCTGAGTTGCTCTGCCTCACAGACTGACTATATGTCTTTGATCTGGAGGTGTGTGGCACAGTGGACTAGTGCGTTGGTGTTCGGATCAGGGGAGCACAGGTTCAAACCCCACTGCAGTCAGCATGTCGTTGTGTCCCTGGGCAAGACACTTCACCTCAAATTGCTTCTGAGGGGATTGCCCACAGTATTGAGTATCGAAGTCGCTTTGGATAAAAGCGTCTAGCAAGTAACATGTCATGTAATATAATGATTTTCTTATGTGTTGAAAGAAATATCTGAAAGTCATTCTAAAATAGGCTATTTTTATAACATGATTATACTATTTATTGATAATATATACAGTGCTACCACAATTTACATTCATCACAGAGAGCTACCCGGGTGGTTTTATGAAACAAGTAAGAATATCTTCTCCCAGGTTAGACTGGCAGTAAAGGTTGTGTAGGGCCACTGGAGGCTGGGGAACAAACATTACAGGAGGACAGATGAAATACATGACATGCTAAAAATAATAATAATAATAATAATAATATATATATATATATATATATATATACATTTCCTCTATTGCAAATCTTACTACAAAAGGCAGACATATACATATGTGTTACATTGACAGTGACACAAGCTAATTTGCACCAAAGTCCCAAAGCAATGTCAATGAGGTGGCAATAGACACAAAGACACCCACCCACCCACTCAGACACATACATGCATGTACACATCATAGCTTTTAAGCTCTCTCATACACACACACTTAAGTAACCCACGCACAAACTCAGGCATGCCGTGAGTCCTAACGACCTGTGCAGTGTGTTTGCGAGGGCGTAATAGTGTGTTTTGAATTAGGAAGAGGAGAGGCAGAAGATGAACTAACGATGGCTGCTAATAATTACAGATCTGTAGTGTGGAGGAGTTAATGAGGAGCCAAAGCCTCCCATGATGCCCCAGTAATAATGAATGAGGAGTGAGAGAGAAAATGGATGGGGGGGGGGGGGGGTTGGAAGCTGTCAGTTTGAGAGGCCGCAATGCCCTTTGGTTTCACTGCACTCTGGGCATGTCAACGAGAGAGGAGCCTTCCCAGAGGAGGCTTGTCTCCACACTAATGAAGATGTGACAGCCCTCCAGTTCGTGACTTGCAGAGTGTAGGAAAGAGGAAGAAAGGGGATGAGAAAGTCAGACAGCTAATATAAAATGAAAGGCACTGAAAAGGTGAAAGGTTGCAAAGACCTTCAGAAAGGAAGAGACAGCGTCACAGAGAAGCAACAGTGATTAGACTGATAGGTGATGGTTGTAGCGACGTTCCGTATGCTGTGTGTATCAATAACAATTTGACTTGACACTTCAAAGACACATTACATGCTGAAAAAGCCATATTCGGAAAATATATGGTTCCCCCTGGCCCTTCAGATAAAAGTTGAACATTGTAAGTACTCACCAGTGAACTGGTGTAGCTGGGATCAGAAGTGTCGTCCTGTAGGTAGCGAGACAGGCCGAAGTCAGACACTTTACACACCAGGTTGCTGTTGACCAGAATGTTTCGTGCAGCCAGGTCACGGTGAACGTAGTTCATTTCGGAGAGATATTTCATCCCAGCTGAGATCCCACGCATCATCCCTACCAACTGGATCACGGTGAACTGACCATCATTTTGCTAGAGGACAGAGAAAAAAAAAGTTATTTAGATGTTATCTTTGGCGCAATTAACATAAATGAGAATAGCTGGAAGATAGAGACGTGTCAGCAAATGTTAATATTACTGCTTTTGAATGATAATGAACAAATTACATTGGTTATTTACTGAAGATAGGATGCTGATAACAAATACTAGGCCTGATTGTCCTTATATGTATATGCTGAATACAAATATACATACAATTGGATATTTACTGCTAGGAAATATCAAATCAAGTGAAAAATAAATTAAATGTTTGTCCTTTTTTCTAATGTTTTTTGCATACAACATGTAGTCGTCAAAAAGGCTGCCCAGTGGGAATGTACTTCAATTTAAAGGCTTTTTTTAGTATATTATTATTACCAAAGCCAGAGGGTCTATGTTCATAAACTGGCAAAGGAACAAGATGTGCTGTCACATCTGGCATTACATTTACAAGTAGGCTAATACATCTGATTTCCCAACTGTTGACATTAGTGCTTTTTCTCTAGCAAGTAATTAAGTTCACTTATTTCAGGATACGTTTTTTTTGGCGCTGCATTTTTAATTATCTGTTGTTAACACTCAGCTATTATAAAATCAACATCCTGCACTCTTTAATTGCCCTTTAAATCCTCTTCATAACAAGTGGAAAATTAGACTTCTATTAGATAGGGAAATGGATTCCTGAAGCCAATCTTGCTCATTGCCGGTTTCAGAGCAGTTTTCCATTAGAACTTGATGACATCCATCTCTTCAACATCCAAGCATGGCGCCCCTACCCCGGTACGAATCTTTTGAAGAGCAAGCTTTGAACCCCCGAAACACGGTAACAAATAAGAGGGTAAGGGAGATCGATGGGAACACAAGTCGGATGTGGCGGTTAGCAAAGCCAACTTCAAAGAGCCCCTTTAAACCCACCCTAGATCAAAGTGGAATAGAACACCAATCCATGAGATTGAAGAAGGGAAAGAGCGAGTTGAATATTGATTAAGCTGTATGTCCGCTCAATCCCGACTATAAAAGAAAGTGAGGAGTTCATTAAACGCTCCAGGCATTTATAGAGAAATTAAAGCTGATAGAGCTAGCTAATGGAAAATTCGAAATTAAGAATGATTGAAATCATGTTCATTGTCATGAAACATATTCTCTGTTGGCACACGATAGATTAAGAAGGCTCATTCTAATTTGTATTAGGAGCGATTCCTAGCATGCGTTCCTTTACGGGACTGTTTAACAATTAATTTCCAATTAACTCCTCAGTTTCATAATGGAACAGCTTATATTAGACTTGAGAATATGGCGTCTCATCACCTAATATAACTAGTAGCCAACAAGTATGATTCCACAAAAATGACTCACCCTGAGGAATGAGTCAAGGGCACCATTCTCCATAAACTCTGTGACTATCATGACTGGTCGGCTCTTTGTGACTACACCCTCCAGACGGATGATGTTGGGATGATCGAACTGGCCCATGATTGAAGCTTCAGCCAGGAAGTCTCGCCTCTGCTTATCCACGTAGCCTGCCTTCAGAGTCTTGATGGCTACATAGATCTCCCTCTTACCAGGCAGCTTCAAACGGCCCTTGTAAACCTCCCCAAATTCACCTAGAGGGGAGATGGAAAGAGGAGCACAGTGGTATCTGTCAAAACCCAGAACTGATAAAGTTTTGTTTGATCAAAAAGTGATCAAACAAAACATTAGTAGAGTTGATGAGATCTAAATCTATTCATTTATTCATCTTATTTACATATCATGTCCCTTGGCAGAAATGATTGATTTTCATTTAGTCTATATCAAGCACCCTGAGTGTTGTCCAATACTCCTCTATTGTTGCTGCATCATGATATTTTTAACAGTGTGGTTCCCCCGACTCACATGATTTAGCTGTACTAAAGGCCAACCAACTGTTTTCATATCTCCCCCCCCCCCAAAAATAAATAAAGTCCTGGTAAATATCTGGATTAATTATCTCCACCTTGGTATCCTGCAGAGACACCACACAGTGAAATCAACAAAACCGGAAATCTTTAATTAGTTAGTCCCCTTGAATATTATCCCATCCCTGTTACTTCCTCACACCTAGCTTGCTGAGTAGGCCCAGAATAATATTTGTGTTCCAGCCTCTCTACAGTACAAACCAACACATACTGTTATCAGCATGCCCTTCCTGCTGAAAAAAAAAGGTGTGTCCAGTCCCAATGAAAATACATGTTGGGGACACAAGTACATGCTAAGATGGAAGTATTTAAGCTTTATAATTTACTTCACCTATTGTGCAAAATCCACTTGTTCATGTATTTTATAAATAAACATGTGTCCCCTCTGTGTAAAGAGATTCTCAAAGTTTCAGGAAAAAAGATTAGCTCACTTTTTGTCCTGATCCATTTATATAAAAACCTGTCTGAAAATAAGCTGATCAGATTTTGGCCACTTTATGATGTCATAATGATTGTTGGCTTGTGTAACCACTAGCCAATAACCAACCAAGGTAACCCCCCCCCCCCCCCCCCCCCACCCTCTTTAGGTAACAGACAGAGAATCAGCACTTTTGAAAAAGGGCTGAAAACAGAGGGGTTTATGGGATGCTACAATGAATGATCTGTTTGGTATTTCGAGCCAAACACTTCAGAGACATGTTTTGTATATATATCTGTGAACTATAATATATTGATGAAAAACAGCATAATGGGGACCTTTAAAAGCAATAATCCCCTAATTATTATTTCATTAATTTGACCAAAGATTTTACCAATACATTCAAAAACAAGGAAACAGGGTCTCTACCTACTTTACATGCTAGTCATATAAAAAGGGCAAGGTAGAACATGTGCTAGAGCAACACTAATAGGCTCCTAAACAGAGAAGCGCAGGGAATAGGCTGCAAGGCTTGAGTTATTTCTAATGACATTGAGTCCCAGGGTAGCTGGCCTATATGCTGCTGGTGCTCTTGACATGGGCCCCAGACATGTTCCCATGTGATGTGGCTGGTAAAAGTGCTGGGTTTTACGACCTTGAACAGATGCAGGTTAAACTTGTTTGCACTCGAGCACACAGATATACACATGTAACATAAATACATAAAGATACAGCTACTCACATTAACCTCACATGCACATGTAAGGAAACACAGACACACACGTTGTTCCATAGCACCCATTCTCCATACCTGCACCGATGACCTCTTCGATTTTGACGGTGGATACGTCAATCTCTTTGGCGAATTCTCTCACAGCTTCGTTGGGGTCTTCGTAGGTAAAGGGATCGATGTAGATCTTCATCCCCGGGGAGCCTGAGAAGTGGGTCGGGCAGCCCAGTGGGGAGGGGCAGTTAGACATGTCGGCTCGCAAAGAGAGTTCTAGAACAACCAAAGTGCTCAATAAGCTTTTGAGAAGAAGACACTCTTTGTTTTTGTTTCCTTGGCTAATGATGGTATTAATGATTAATGAATGCAATAGCCCTTTAAGTCAGAGCCTAAATCAGTGTGTGACACAGCATCACTTACAATCACAACAGGCTCTTAACAGTTTAAAGGATAATAACTCCATTTAGTCTATGGTCCGCTTTAGAGACAGGTTAGTGCACTATATTATGCAAATACATATTAGCAGATAATGCACACATTGAATAGTGTTATTGGTTTATTACAGGAGCGCCCCTAGTAGAGTAAAGCAATGCAATGCAAATGGTGGTTTGATGATTCAGTAGTTGGAGTGAAAAAAAAGAGAGAAAGATGAAGGGATACAGTATATGGAAAGAGTTTATGTGGACAGTTTTCTTTTCTTTTTAAACGTGTATTCCTTAAGCTAGCTTGTCTTCTTTTTGATAGCTGTAGAACCAATTTTCCCCAAAGCCTTTCCCTATAGGAGCTCATAAAGAGATAGAAACCACTGCGCTATCAACTATTTCTTTTTATGCTGCTCTTCAAAAGGTGAATCAGTTCACAGACTGGAGATGTCTGCAAACGGAGGAAGGGGGGGAAGAGTGTTGAAAAACACTTGTAAACAAATTAAATACCCACTGCCACACGACGGGCATTAGGGCGAGCAAGCAGACGTAAAATCATCATTTCTACAGTGACACCCAAGGGCAAGCCTCTTTCTCACAGCCGTTTAGTCAAAACCTTGGCAGCCATGATTGGAATAAACCCATCTCCATCAAGTCAATTTGTGACTGCTTATTTGCATAAGCCACATAGATAGAGGGAGGGGTCTCGAGAGACATGAAGAAGATAAGGTCTGGTCTTGGAGGGATCAAGGTGCCTCACCTCGCTCTTGACTAAAAGCTGATTCTAGTTACTGCACTAATTGCCTTGAACCCTGTCTGTGTGAATGTAATTGCTCATTAGAGATTCCATACAGATTGGATTCAAGTTAATCCATCAGAGGGTTTGGAGCTTTGCATTTCATAAAGTCGTTCTATTTACAAGTGTCGCCAAGCTGCTCTACCAGCAGCACCACTGCTTCTGACTCAAGATCTCTGAAGGGAGCATATACAACAACAAACATATGAGGAAACATGCGGACAACATCTCATGCACGCACAGCCGCGTACACATAGAGTACGTACACCCATTGCTTTCTAATTCACAGTCCAGAGCCCACATTCATATTTAATTTAAAATACAAACAGTTTATCTCTCTCCCTCCCCGTGGTACAGCCCTCTTAAACTGGACTCATTCTTTTATGACCATCAGATAAAAAATAGATTCCTTCTTTAATATTTTACATGTCCTTCATTTAAGAGTTTGAAGCAAAAGTATCCCAACGTCAGTTCTATTTTCTACCCAAGATATAAAATAGCAATCCTGTCGGGATAAAATGCCCGGCTGCTGCAATGACTCATGGGAGTATAACACATACTTTATACCTTTTTCAATTAGATCACCGCATAAGGAATGGATAAAAACTCAATTTGGATTATAAATCTAAACAAATTCCCTTGGCCATGACACAATTGCTAAAAACAGTTAAGGCTATTAAGTTGACCTGAATTATAAATTACAGTTTACTGCACTGCACCATGTTATTTTCACCAATGTCCAACATTTAGCCTGGTATTTGTCTGCCCTGCTCGTTAACTGAATGGCCCTAATGTATCCACAAATCAACTGTAAGGCAGTAATGCGTACTTTAAACTATTACTGGATATTGGTACAATCAAATTACTGGTCCTACTGCACATCATTTACGTATTGCCTTAGGACAAACAGCAAAGTGAAACTGTAGCTTCATAAATGCTTATCTTTTCATCTTTAATGAACAATTTATATATCTATGAATCTTTAACCAAAAACATAATTCCTTCTTATTCCTTTTCCCCGACAAAATTCAAATTTAAATATTTTCAATATATAAATAATCTACTCTGAGAAATGAACATACACAATTTCAGGATACTGTACACCTATAGTAAATTCAGTCGCGCTTGTGTCCATCTGGGATGCACACTAATCCCCTCTGTGGCTCTGTGATTATAATGAGCTGAGTGTATTTCCTAAACACAAACTAATTATCCATCGTTTGATGTCAGAAAATCTGTTGTCAGAAACAGCGCAGCTTATTAGCATGGGAATCACAGAGGGGATCTAAACATTGTCTGGGATTAACACTCACATTGTTAAAGATGTGAGTTTTTGTTTATCAGGCATTCTGCTAGTCCAGACCCATAGTACAATGTCGCAATATTCTACGGCTTCTTACCAATACTATCTATGCCTCAGCTAATGCATTGACTTTACATTTATAAATGCAATTGGCAGTGGCACCAAAAATAACTATATACAAATGTATTTGGCATCTAACAATAACCACATGTGGAAAATAGGCCTTCTTCTCCCATTCTCATTCAGTGTGAGCAGCAGATGCTGAACCACAAACAACAGCTGAAGCTACAAAGCAACATACAGGGTTTGAACATTAGTGTTTTAAAGATGTGTTGCAAGTCATCTGCAGAGAAGCATTAGGGCATAGAGTTAACATGTAGCGCTTAGAAATATCTGTCTGTTAATTAGCTGGTGTTGACAGGTTGTTGATGTGTGGAAAAGTGTGAAAAGTGAGAAAAATGGTATATGCTCTGACGCAGTGAGGTGTGTGTGATACGTTGAGATGAAAGCTAATGATGCACTGATGTGTAGAATTAAAACAAAAATCATCCATGCCACACAAGCATTCCTTGGTTCATCTGTTGGAATGATGTGTTTGTTCACGCATGGGTCCCTGCCTGTCATGACATCCCACCCACTGGTATAATGTTAGAGGTCTAATTTTCATAAATATGACCACACCACAAAGCACATACTAATTTTACAGTATGAGCACCATGCCTCTTGACGCCTGTCACATTAGGTGCGCTGGGAATGAAGACACATCACCTAACGTGTGTGGCAACAGCTGGAACAGTAAGCAGCTGTTTAAAACCCTGTAACACATTTTTGGAGATTCACCCAAAACAATTGGCTGAGCTGCGCTATTTAATTGTTGCGTTGGATACTGTAATTACAAAACTGCCAGTCAAATCTTTAGAGAATAGAAGACAACAATACATCATAGGATGGGAAATTACTTCATGAGGTTTGGCGATGTGAATGTTGACGGAACAACTTGTGAATAGGATCCCTTATCAGCGTTTTATTTCTTCTCTGCTTCAGATTGCTTATTTGTGATTAGGGCGGCAAGCTTCTCTGATCTTTATTTATTTTCACCACTCATGTTAATTGCGTTTTTTGTTTAACCAAAGATAGCCTGTGACAAAACTTCCTCTGCCCACAGCAGGTTTAACGAGCCCTAGGCTGCCACTGCTGAAGCTTTGACACAAAGTAACTGTGCTGAAACGCTTTGCTGTGTCAGGCTCAACAAAACTCTATACCCTCGAGTGAGCCCCTTTTCAGACTGCTAAGTCGGCAGTAGGGCTTTCATTTGTGGTACAAATCTCATACACACCCTTAAGTGTGTATGTGAGCGAGCATGTGTGATGGAGGTTATGTGTGTGTCCCTTCAGGCTCCTTCCCCTCATCAGGTGGTGCCCGCGGAGTGCTTAAAACATGACTCAATCACAGCAACATACAGCCCTGGGATACGACTGTCAGTCAGTGTCATTGTATTAAAGACCTGAAATGTAATTTACAACTACCTCAGGTGAGGATTTGTCTTTTACCTCACTTATTTTTCATTAATGCGAATACATTATGTAAGAGCTCATGATTAACGTACATCCATATGTATTTATTTATTTATATGTGTGTAAAAGGCATATAGTTTAGGTATATAAATAATATATATGAACATTCGCAGAAAAGAGCATTTTTCACCCAGGCAGCGCAACATTCTAAATGTCTCTTTTTGGTATTAGGACATGTAAACAACAATCTCTCAACAAAATATGTATGGTGTATCAAAATACAAATTGATCTTTTTACTTTTCTTTTTTTTTCGGGTTTGAAATACCCAGAATAGGTACAGACAAACAAAACATTTGGGACCAACAAACCACTGGCCTGTGTTAGTTTGGACTTACCTCTTCCTGTGCTGTAATGTTGCAACTTGTCACTGTACACAGCCTCCTTGGTGTATGCCCTTTTCCTAAGGGAGCAATGAATATTGAGAGAGAAGAGAGAGAAAGGGAAGAGAGAGATGACAAGATGAAAGGAAGTGTAAACGAGGCCTTATTACTTTTCATGTTTCTCTGTATGGTCTAAAAATGACTTGGCTGAAATTGAATCAGTTGCAGAGGGTTAGCAATGGCAAAATAAGTTTATGAAAATGAGCTGATTTTTAATTAGACCTTGATAGGATCTCTCTGCTTTTCATCTGTCTGGTCTGCCTCAGCATCAAAAGAGCCTGTCCCGCTTCATGAACACTTGCTTAAAGTTGCACACAGCACTGCAGAAATTTCGACTTTCATATATTTAAAGCAGAGCAAGATAGGAGTGTGACAAACTGCTGCAAAATTAAATTGCCTTGACTAAAGCTACTTAACATGGTAAAGTAGGAGTTGTTAGGTTCTCCGTGCATGTGTACTCCATTTAGAATATGTCAACTTAGCTGTCCTTACCATCAAAATGATTGCTATGACTAAATGCGCAGCAAGTTTATGTAATGAACTCACATACTGTGTTTTCCACAGTTTGACCTGGGTGCTAGATCTCTAATGTCTCAAAAACTGTAATGAGTTTCAGTATCAAAGTATTTCAGTACTTTGAAGATACAGTATCTAAACATATGACGGTTGAATAATGCATTAGATGCAAAGTGGTAGAAACATTGACAATCCATCACAATGTGATGGAAATCCATTTTCATGCAGCGTTGCCATCTGCCTTTCAATAGTTAATAGCAAATGGGAATGCATGCAGGGATTCTGTATTGGATGGCATGGGGTTAATGTTATTATGTTCCCTATATTTGCTAGAGTGCCCCAGGACGCTATATGCTGTTATTACACTAGCAAAGGTGAACTGGATTTGTTCCTATTTTCTTCCTGAGAAAAAAATATTTGAAGCATTAAGAAAAACTGAATTAATGTTGTTGACAATTCAATCTGTAATTGAAAAATGTTGCAAATAAGTCATTTAATTACAGCCTTTTCTGCCATGTATTGCAAGAGACAGAACAAAGTAAAAAGTGGTTACCTGCTGCAAACGATGGAGATAGCGATAAGGGAAACAATAAAGACCACTCCTGCTGCCGCTGACCCTGCAATCAGAGGAAGCTGCTCCCTCAGCTCAGACTTGAAGTCATCTGTATTACACAAAAAAACACAAGAACAGGCTTTGAGAATAGCTCATACATAGTATAAAGAATAAGAAGAGACATAGTTGAATGGTTAGACTGGGTGTACTATTGTACAAAGAAACCATATAGATCTCTCTGTGAGCGGTGCGGACTGAAATCCAGTAAGCTTTAGCAAGACTGGCTGACAGGTTGTGTTTGATAAACCTAGAAAGAGACAGAGAGTGACAGAGAAGGATAAGAGTGATGGGGAGAAAGTGAAAGGGGGGCCTCTAAACCTTCTCAGCTGCTATACCTGTCAGAAAAAGCGGACACAAAGGTGCACCTTGGAATGTTTTTTCTTACGTGTTGAAAGGAAGGCATCTACTGCCAATCACCTGTGTAGCCCAAACATGTTGTATGTACATAGCTGGGGCAGGCTGGCAGGAGTTCAGAGGACAGCGTGTGCCTTCCTAAAAACTCTACACAGCAGAATCCTTAGTTATCTTTGTGTGTGCCTGTATTCCCTCATCTTTTCCAAGACTGTATTTAAAGCATTCAACGATTTTGCATGCTGCAGGCAAATCAGCAGCTTCTAAATTCAATCCCCCGTGTAGAATGGGTCTATTGGATTAAAGTGATAAAGGGAGAACTAATGTATCTTCCAAGCAGTGTGAGAGCTGGGATATATGAGGGAACTCAATGTGACAGGTATTGCTCACTCTTTTAACTTGCACATTTCTCAAGTGTGTTTCAAGCAAACAGTGTGAATGATGTTCTGGCTTCTCAAGCTTCCAGGCAGTCTTCCTGTTTTATTCTGATGCATATCAGGCATGAAAAGTCCAGATAAATCTCCCCTTCACCCATATGAGAATGGAGTGTTTCTGTGACAGCCAGAAATCATGCAGCTACCTGTTTTCGTCGCAAATAGGCTCCTATTACAATTAGTTATTTAGTGTGGCTTCAGTTTATTGGAAAACTGGAGAACTCTGACATCATTAACCATAGTGATGGACCAATCAGTTATCTTTCATCATACCTGCCAATCAAGTCTACACTGCTTGCGAGTATGTGTGTTTCTGTGTGTAGAGGTGCAAAAAGACACCTTATGGAAGTGTATGAAAACGTGTCGAAAGGGTGACAAAGGGGATTATATGTTTTAAGAAAAGATATGGAGGGAGCACAACAGTTTGGTGGTGTCATGACGAGACAGTCGAGCAGTGTGACAGGGGGGGAGAGAAAACTGGCAGGAGGGGCAGGAGGTGGAGCCGTGGGTATTATTGTCAGCGGTTCTCCAGAGTCTGCTGCTAATTGTCTTGATGAATGTCGTGCTATGGAAGCGAGCCAACAGATGAACCGCAAACAGTGATTGCTTGAACGGGAGGCATGGAAACACGCACAAGTGTTTGAGGGAGAGATAATTTGTTACCGTCAGGGTGATTCAAAGGTGCCATGACCTGCTCTGCACAGTTAAAGGGTCACAAGGATCACCTTCATCTCCATTATTATCCTTTCTATCTTCTCCTCCCTCAAGATCATCAGAATCCTATTCATTATGATAGTTTTAATTAATGCAATACAAGAAGTAAAATGTCACTCCTGTCTTTGATACATTACACACACATTACATAATGAGCTATGGCCACACCTGGAATGTAGGCTAGCAGTTCAGCAGGGAACAACGAGACAGCACTTGTAATTGCAAATCTTGTAATTGCTATCCATTCAAATGTTTAATTAATCCAGATTGAATCGTGTGTGCATTTTAGAACTCATTTTATTGCCTGGAAAGTCTATGAAAAATCACTACACAAAGAAGGGCTATTTACTGCCACCACCAGCAGCCCAGCACACACATTTTCTTACACTAATAAACTTAGTTCCGCAGCATTGCCAGTGCAGCAGGTGTTGCAGCTTCTCTTCAGCCACTTCCCTTTCCAACAATCCAGCCCCCCCCCCATGGCAGAAAAATTAATCTCATCAACTACTAATCACAGCTATGCATTCTGGGACGACTCTCCAGCAACAGAAGGCTGGGTGAAAAACCAATTAGCTAAGCATTTTGGATCAAGCACAGTTAGTTGCACAAACAAAAGACACTCGGCGTTCTACATATTCAAAGCACCCACACACAAACCTGACGTGAAGGAAATTAATCTAGCTGTAGAAATAGAAGTGCAATCAAACATTACGGTTCCTCTCTATCTCACCTATGAATAATAATGCTACATCAGACAAAGAGCGACAAGAGTGTCAAAAAGAGTTGGTGTGTGAGTGTGTGTGGTTGTGCGTGTGAGACAGAAAGAGAGAGACGCACAGAGAGCTGTTTCTCCTGGCTCGCGGATCCTTACCATCTGTGAGGGTTTGGAAGCACATCTTGCTGCTGTATTTGCCAAAGCCAGCCACAGTCCGTGCTCGCACCTGTACGACGTACACTGTACCCGGCCTGAGGCCCTCCACACGTGCAGTGTTAGTTTGGCTCCGCAGGATGGTGGAGTTAATCTCTGCATGGTCCTGGAAAGAGCAACGAACACACAGAGAGCAGGTTACAGATGAGTTACAGGGAAGGCGTCAGCTGGAAAGTGTTTACCCACACAGTTAAAAAATAACACTCAGGCATTGTATATTTAGGAAATAGCACGGAGAAAGTGGACCAAAGCTGGATGAAATCAGTTTAGGCTGTATATTGTAAACCAGCGATATAGGAAGTGCTGTTTTCAAAAAACAATATTGACAGAAGATGTATGAAAACAGTAGATAGCATAGAAAAATAAATACATGGAAGATAAAGAAGGGTACTGAAGCTGGGGGGGGGGGGCCCAATGTTTTTTACTATGTTCAATCTGAATTTTCTTTAAAATAAAAAACATCTATATTGATTCTGACTATTCTACATCCAACTCACAGGTTTATCATTACTTTGAGAACAAAGATTATTAATGTAACCCTTTTAGAAGGGAAGATATGGTCATTTGTTCTGGGAATGTCATTTTTTTCGAGCCTGAGACCTGAAAAACAGGCTCAGGGTTGAACAGGTTAAAAATGATGTCTTAAGGGCCAATTTAAATATCAAACAGTAATATGTTTTTGCTTTCGGTTTTTAATAAGGCTTGGGTCAGTTTACCCATGAGAACACAAGCACACCACTCACAAACAAACATACATAATGTGGTAATTAAAAGGAATCATTTTTACAAACAGCAGCTACTTCGGAACAGTAATAGAATATTGTCTCTTCAGATGTGCTGTATGGCAGTTGAATTACTGCAGGAAGTTGGAACAATACATCCTCTTGTTTTGTTGTCTGAAGTGCGATGCATTTTAAATATAAAGGAAGGCTAGAAAAGAATCCTAGGTGCAATTGCTTTTTGTGGTGACATACATACTATGTAGGTAAGTGCCTTTTTTTCATATGCTCTGTTTCTACATTTGAATATATGTTCGGATCCTGGAAGTTAACATGCATATTTGTATGTAGGCATACATTATGGCCGTTCATCATGTAAAAGACTGTATAGGACATGCCGTCCTGATCATGCATCTCTTTCTATCTTTTCCAGGCTTAAGTCTGCAGTAACTTTTGTGGCTTGCTGGAGGTATCTGATAGGGGGGATCAGTAATTACTTAGGTCTGTCACCTTCCCCAACCCAGAGTGAATATGACAGCCAGAAAATAAGACTGCACCTACACTAAACCCACTACTGCAGGCTGCTGATAGCTAGATGCAGACACACTGTTGAGAGGGAAGAGGGCAGTTGAAAGTGGGGGGGGCGCAATTCCCTGTGTCAGTAGAAATGTGTAAATGGAGACAGGTTGTTTTTTATTAAACTTAGTAAATACACTAATAATACATGTTTGACTGCTCTGAGGAAATATGAATACAAAATCTAAGCTGACAACAGTGTGGAGTGGGAAAGATAGATAGGCAAAGAGGAAGCAAGGGGCAGGGGGGTGACGAGGAGGAGGAGAAAGATGATGGCAGGAAGCGATAAGAAACTCGAGGCAGAAGCAACCCACATCGAAATCATTATCCAATCTGATTGGTGTAATTGAATCATTCCGGTTGCTCCGTCATTGAGCAGACGGAGCAACCCCACATAATGATTTGTGCAATCACATTAGCTCTTATTGGACACTCTGGGCTTGATGAAGACAAATGTTTGTGCTTGGGATGGGAGAGCATCGCATCAACAGGCTTACATTCGGCTTCGGAGAGGAAAAATATGTTTATAAAAAGAAAGCTCGATGTAACTTGGTTAGAGAGTTTAATCATCTCGCAGACCTTTTGTCCATTAGATCCCACAATCTGTTACCTCTTTGCTGTGCTGCATACAAATATAATGGTGAATTTAGAATTGAAAAGAGGCAGCTTGTACATTTGAAAGTGATGCAAAAGACATGAAACCCCATGAGACACTGGAGCCACCTATTCATCTGGTATAAGACATGGTTGAGTGCACACGGACCACTTGGGGTCAAGAATTGCCTTCTCCTTCTATCAGTCTTTCCTGAATTTCTCCGGACCACACCCCCATCTGTTGAGTTTGAATGGAGGACAGGTGAGCAGACAGATGGCAAACCGCCCATGGGGGAGAATCCCTTGAGGGAGCACCAGCTAGGAATGGCCCTTTCATGCTGCCAGTCAAAGAGGGATTATGTGCAAGACACACACACTCACACACATCTGCCACTTAAAAATGAGCTGGCATTTGGCCCTCCTGTGAGCTAGGGGATAGCCAATAAAATGCCATGCCAGCAGGGACTTCCAACCACGAGAGGTCCTCTCCTGCTGCCAGTCAAATGGGGATTATGAGGGACACACCCTCACTCGCTAAATAAAGAGAGTGTTGCAGGTGGGAAGGCAGATGGCAGAACAGCCAATCAAAAGCATTGCCAGAGGTGACAGACAGGATGTACCACGTGGAGTTTGTTTTTGGCAGCATTCAGTAAAATCCCTAAGACAAACTTTGCAAGATTGTTACACAACTTGTCATTGGTTTCTGTCTCAATATGTGTACTAGCTACTCAAACTAGAACTACCTGGAACCACATTGACAACAGTTACTGGGCAAATGTACACATATTTAAACAGGGGGTAGGCAGTATAGTAATGGCGTCATTGGAAGATAATTAACGTTTTAGAATATTGTAAATCAATTGGTTTGAGAGAAAACTAGACGTCTGCATCTCCTCTTGGCTTTATTCAGGCTTTCAAATCCAGCCTGTGAGATCATGGACATCATTTTAGTGATGGAAAGTGCTTATTGGCTGTTCTACAAAATACAGATGCGTGTTTACATCCCTTTGGTGCAAACCTGATTCCAACTTAGAATGTCCTGAATGCATTTCTAGCTTTGGTAACAACTGCCCACACTGCAAAGCAACAACACATTTTAAGATGGAGAGAATATGTTGCTTATCAAAAATAAACTACCTCCCTAGCTTTAATTGGTACCATTCTAAAGATTTGACTTTTGCTAGATGTACTACATTATTACTGTATCTATTATAATCATAATGGTGGAACTCCAATACTTTTTCTTGTTAAAACTTTCAATTTATTTTTGTAATTGCCAATTTTCCAACAATTGGCATTTTGCTGCCAGCAGACTGCAGAGGGGGAGATCCTTTCTGCCTGTTCCCACTTAAATTCAGAGGGTTTTTGGCTGTGTGTTTGCCAGTGAAAACCATTGCCGATGATTGTTTGTAAAGGCAACCAATACATTATATGATATTGGACCATAGAACTATCCTGACATGATATGACGTGTGTGTGTGTGTGTGTGTGTGTGTGTGTGTGTGTGTGTGTGTGTGTGTGTGTGTGTGTGTGTGTGTGTGTGTGTGTGTGTGTGTGTGTGTGTGTGTGTGTGTGTGTGTGTTTGTTGTGTGTCCTTTTGTTTGAATTTTTGTTTGAATGCGTGGGTCTGATTTTCAAATAATGCCAACCACCCAAAATGGACAGCATGGCCACCTGGCGCAAAGACAGACATTGTGAATACCATGTGTCCTCTTCACAGGCTCACACACATGAACGCATGCAAGTATAACACACACACACAGACACACACAGAAACACACAAAGGGAACATGATAGGAGTTTCATGAGGGACAACATTCTATTTGTATCTTTGTTAAGAAATAAATTGAATTGAAAGAAAATAAAAATAAAATTGTCAAATATTGACCAACAATTCAAATCTTATTGAGTAGATGGGTTTTATTACCAAATGCAAATGTTCAATACTACGACATAGATTCTAATCTAAAGTAAAAATAAATACAAATTATTATCATTAAAATGCTGTTAAATATTATATTTAATTCCATTAAAACCCCATAAACGCCTTTTGGAAATACATAAACTAAAATAATGCAAAATCAAATATCACCATATGGCATAACAAAAAAAAAGGTTTTATCGTATTCAGGTCCTGCAAAAACTCCTGCTTAATGCTAGTGAGCACACTACGAGAGAGGTGAGAAGTATCATCTTATCTACAGTGCAATTTGAAGGGAAATGTATTTACTTTGTCTTTTTCTTTGCAACCAACTTCTTTTGAGATGACTCTTTGTATGCTTTCCATTCACCTGGAGACTAACAAGGAGGCCTCAGTGAGCGGGGTGGGAGTCAAACAAAGAGGGAGAGAAGAAGGCAGTCTGAAGGAGGAAATGTGCATACCCTTGCTAGGGGACTGAGGGAGTGCAGCACAAGTCCTGCTTTTCATAGGTTCCATTAAAAATCTAAGCTTGTCTGTACAACATCTGTGTGTGTCTACAAAAGTGTTGTGGTCGACTCTGAGGGCTGGCAGGGAGAGAAGAATAGAATAATAAACACTTTTTCTTGGCCTCTCTTCTGAGGAATTGCTAATTGTATGTAAAGTACAAGAGGGATTTTAAAGTGCCAACAATGCAGATGGAGCTAGGGTCAGTGTGCTGCAGATCCTGGAGACGTGCTGTACACTTGTGTTTGCACCTGACTTTATCACTCAGTTTCATGAGAGTGCTGTTGTCATACAGAATGAATACACCTGAACTACTGCTGATAGTCACACACAAACACTGAGAAAAGCTCCCACCCTCTCTCTAACAACAACAAACACAGAGCCATCAGTAACCGGAGCCACTGGCTGCTCTGCTCCAGCCTTAATGGAAGGCCTGACCTTCGCTATGCTGAGTTATTTCCACCCTCCCACAAATTTCAGGGAACCACGGGAAAACGGTATGAGAAAAATAGAGAATGGGGGCATGAGATTCTACTTTTTACCTGAAAAACTTGAATTCATTTCATCTTGCTATCCAATTTATAGGGTAGAATCCTCTTGAGAGAAGTGCCTTCAGGACTACATTCTTAACTCCACTGTTCTGGCATATGTTTAACTTGCAACATAAACATGTTTAATCATGTCTGGAAGTATCACAAATCGTTATACATGTGGTGCTTGTTAGCTGTTACTCTAACTTGACTTTCTGGATCGTATTTAATTGTCTCACTAGAACCTAAAAGGGACATTGTGAAAGATTTGGTGGCACCTAGCTTTTTTGGTTGCGGATTGCCAATCCCTTACCATAACACTGCTTTGGGAGCAAAGACATTCAGGTGAAGAGTCAATCAATCAATCAATGTTTATTTATATTGCCCAATATCACAAATGCAGTGGCAAACCGTCAGGGCCTTCAAGGTATTCAGAGAATACCCTGGAACACTCAGATAAAACAAACAAAAAATCGATTTAATTATAAATAACATGTAATAAAATGTATATAAAATGAATAAATGAGAATCGTATCTGTGTTGTTGATCTGTAATATTACAGTGTTAAGTTGATTTGTTTGTCCTTCTCGGACCATGCACTACGCATTTCAGTGCTTTTGTGTTAGAAAAGAAAGCAACCAATCAGTGTGGGGGGGTGTGTGTGTCTCCAGTTGTGATAGACACGGTTCACTACTGCAAAAATGTTACATTTGTCTCAGTGGACTTCACAGTTTGTACAGAATATCAGTATGACAATACGACACCCCTCTGTCCTTAGACCCTCGTCCAGAGAAAACCCACAGTTTAAAGGGGAAAATGGGAAAGAGTGGTTTTGTAGCAGTTGAAAAAGCCTTTCGAAGAACGGCTGCCTAGGATACAATCTCATAAAACGTATGTCTCTATTGTCTGGGTGCCAAGCAGTCAAGGTAACACAACCATGTAGGCACAGTTCACATTTCAAAACCATCTATGGACTTTTTTTCTCATGACAACTCCACATTTTATAACTTATTTAATACTTACAAATTACCTACTTACTTACTTACTGAAACTACTTAAAATTACGTATGTTCAAATTGGTTCTTGCGTCTAAAAAAGTCTGTTGAGAGAAATATGTTATTATCTTGATGGATACATTTCCGACATTAAGAAAAGGTTGTAAAAAGAAAAATAAGCTGAATGTTCTTTTAGAATTACCCTGAGGTAGTCACAATGCCGTGCTGCTGAAGAAGTCACTCTTGTAAATGGGCATAGAGGGCTTCCTTTGAGATGAAGTCTACAGAAAGACGGCTCTCTGCTGTGCTAAGGACTGGCTGACTGTGCCAGGCACGCTGAGACAATCAACTCCTGAACCATGAACAGTGCAACTACTCTCAGATTAATGCATGCATCAGTGAAATGCATAAAAGAGAAGGTATAGCAGGGCCGTTTTTATGACTGTATTATCCAGCCTATAAATGACCCATGGCACTGGGGATGTGTGTAAGACATGATAGACATTCCTCCACTATTGCCTTTTATGACCAGAAGGCCACATCATCACTTTACGGCTGCGTGAAACTTCCAGATTGTCAGGACCTCTCAAGCATTCAGAGAATCAATGGAGAGTTGGCAGGACTGACCTCGGTGGAATGCAATTGAATTCCCTGCTTCTCCATATTCAACAAGCAGGCCAAACATGCATGTAAATAACCCAAGCCAACTGGTGTGACACTGAAGATTTATGCAGAGAATTCATCATGCATTTGTATAATACATCTTAACTGCTATGGAAATTACACACATGGCATTTGATTTGCCACCATCTGCTTTTTTTCTTCTTCTAAGAGTTGGTGCTCAATCAGGCACAAAAACACATCAGCAGTGTCACTTTGGACAGCAGTGGCTGGGTGAGGAAAAGTCTGTTTGGAGCCTATAAAAAGCCTCGTCAGATCCAAAATACAGAGTGTCAAGGGAGGACCACCAATGTGGCAATCTCATCTCCACAGCCTAGTGAGCTGCAAAGCAATCACTCTGACTCACCTACTGTGTGTTACTCACATTCGCATGGTTGTACATGTTAGTACAGGGGGAATATGAAGGAACGAAAAGACAGCAAAGAGTGCAATAACTCCGTCACCTGAATCATCCCAGTGCAATTAGCCACCTTGTCCTCGTTAATTCACTAATTTGTGATTACGCCTTGCTCATCTATTTGTGTGAAGACATGCTACATAAACATCAATAGGATTAGGTTTCATTGATATTCACGAGTTAATGGGAGTCTGTATAAGTGTTATTTACACAACACTAAGCTGACAGATAAGGTTTCTCAGGGCTATGGCAATCAGATTCAATTTCATGACCTGTGCAATGCCAGAGGGGGAAACAGCAAGCATTGCAACTAATATTGGATCACAGAGTTTCCTACTGCAAACATAATTGAAAAACATGATTGTTGTTCTCTCTGATAGAAAATGCTAAATGTGACCAACACTCTTCTAAGATGCAGCTGTGAATATTGATCCACAAAGCTTAGCTAAAGCGAGTATGTGTGAAATAAATAACTTAACATAAAAAGAAAAACATTTGTAAAACTCTATTGATTTTTGTCTTTCAAATGTAGAGCCGAACATGGGTGAAGGTGCACCGAGCCTCGGATAAAGTATTAGCTCAAGATGACAAAGCATGCACGATCAACCTTGCTATAACTATCGATCAGCTTTAGGAGGACAAACAAGAGCCCAAACAAAAAGATAGAGTCTCTGATCTCTTGGTATCATTATGTCCAAGGCCTTGGGAAAAGCCTACAGGTCAATACTAGAGCAGCATAGGCGCTATGGGGTAGGGCTGGCGACTTAATAAAGCAGACATATTGTGTGTGAGCAGACGGGTCGATGTGACTCCCCTCAGACGCAAAGCATTTTCACAGCAGGACAGGTTGCTGCACTGTGCAGAGTGGGCCGGAGCAGAGGTCAACCTATTCACTTCATCAGCAGCAGAAACCAAAGAACAGTGGGAGAGATGGAGTGAACATAGTGAAAGAACATATTATCAACCCAGGGGACTCTGCTTACAGACATCTGGTAGAGCTTACATCTTTGGGGGACTTTACATGAAGTTTGTGTAGAGAAGAGGAGACAAAACCAGAAAGAGCTGACATACCATGTACATTCAAATATGTAGAGCCACACACACACACACACACACACACACACACACACACACACACACACACACACACACACACACACACACACACACACACACACACACACACACACACACACACACACACACACACACACACACACACACACACACACACACACACACACACACACACACACACACACACACACACACACACACACACACACACACACCTTACCTTTTCGTAATACCGCAGCTCATAGTCCAGGATGATGCCATTGGGCTGCTCTGGTTGTGGCCATGACAGTGTGAAGCTATTCATGGTGGAGCTGATCTGGTGCATGATGGGGACTATTGAGGGAGCTGTAGGACACAGAAAGAGTAATACAAAATGAATACAGGGGTTTTTCTAGGAAAATATAGTATAAGGGCAATACTGTGGTGCTGATCTTGTATATAAGATATATAAATGACGAGAACTGACACCTGTATACCAGATGGCACCGCGGACAGTAACAACGACGCAACGTTTCGAGCTTTGTAAAAACAAAGCTACAGTATCTATGCCATCTGACAGTCTATTTCACACGATTTTCATATCTTTGCAGTAATTGTAGCATTTTTGACGAACAGAAATATTGTTTTCTGGCATCACTTTAAAGTTTTACGGGGAAAATCACCATTTTGGTATGAGGGCGCACGCCGAAAGTAAGAGGGTGCAGCGCCCCTGTTAGCCGGTTTAAAACCTGGAATATATTTCTTTAATAATATTGATTATTACAGATATCTCTCAACCTAAATAGTTTGTAAACAAAACAGTTATAGACATATTCCCTTAGCCACAAGGGGAGAGTTATGGTTTGCATGCTGCTCATCTTTCCATTTTAATCTAATATATTAAACTGTAGAATTGTTAGCCTTTTTCAGCCATTTTAATTATTTACTTTAGAATCATAAATTGGAATACAAAGCTAGCTCTAGGACAAACAGTACCTCACATCACTTTTATAACATTTAATTATAGTAAGAACATGATCTCCACATTTTATAAATAATGGACAACTTTAATACATATCATCCCATGTGTGTACCTTGAAGAAATCCTTAACAGCCATCAGTACTCAGCACAGAATTCAAGTTTAAACAACTTTCACTCTCATCAGCACCCAGGTAGCCAGCTGAGTCAGGCTGATTAGAGCTTCATTCAGCCATATTCTGGCACTGCAGGACCAAAAATATGCCGGCTCTGGCCAAAACAAGGCTGCAATTTTTGGCAAAGAGGTGAGGGTGTGGACATGGACTGATTGTCAGCCGCAGTTAGCAGGACTCCGGCCACAAGCCTGGCGTGAGTCCAGCAACCAATTGTGGTGGATTTAGTCTGCTGTTGGGCTGAGTTATTTTGGCTACTTGGGCAGAATATGAGAGCACTCTGTGTTGCATCTAGATGGTGCAGTTATTAGGTTCCTAAGCTTTTTAAAATATAGATTTAACATTTTAATCAGTATACATCTGCTTAATCTGATTATGCAAATAAGCCACTTCTTTTTGTTATTTCAATGTCTGCATATAAGCAATTGACCAATGTACTGTAATTGTATTTTTAAAATAATTCATGCAGTTACTAATAAAAGCTTCACTAGGCTTTTTTATTACCATGATTGTGTAAGTAAAATAACCTTGTAGGCATGAGTCTAACATTACATTATAATGTATATTAAAAGATACATGTATTAATCATAGCATGTTAAATGTCATTCAGTTAGAAATTACTCCTTGAATGAATGTTAAAATGAAATGTTAAAACCTAACACGAACAGAGAATATTTATTTTATTTGCCCATCTAGATGTAACCTAACAAAAATTATACAAAACTGTCTTTTTAAAGATATAGAGTCCAACACCAAGTAGAAATTAAAGATTTAATTGCAACTCATGTCATGGTAAGCCATAAAATGACTACACAGTGGCAGTAAAATAAATATGTTTGCATCCATTCAAATAAAAAGCAGACTGTACTTGATTATCAACAAAACAAGAACCCTACATGTACAGCATATACTATACAAATAAACTGACAGAGATACATTCTCTATGTAACAAACATCTGTTTATGCACAACATGTTATTCAGCCGTTTGGAATCAAATTGTTCTAGCATTGTGATCGCTTTGGCCCAGTTGCACAGACTCCTATATCCTTCAGCCCTAGTTCACCTGAATGCCCCCACATGGGCTGTTACCCAGGGACATGGCAATTTCCTGCTCATTGCAACGTTTCTGTCCCTTGCATTGCCATTCCTCCATCATCCCTTCATCGCTCCTTACATGCTGCTCAAAGATTGTGTTACTGGACATTAGGAAGAAATAATCCATAATAACAGGATACTGCTGTTTCTGTGTGTCGCTTCAAATCTTAAAATGTCAGTACAACTGCCTTTTTTTTTTACTACAGGCATTATAAAGGTCTTAGTTTTAAGTACAACAACCTTTTTTTCTTTCTTGTTTATGGACTTTACAAGTATAAAATAAAATAAATTAACCTGAATTGAAATCAATCCTAATTTACCATCAGAACAGGGGTCACATGTCATTGCATCGTCCACCCCCCTTTGTCTTTTTGACACAATGCCTTGCAATGTACACATTTTTTAATATCTTGTCACTGAGGCTGACCGTTGCATAGTTTAATATCTGTACTTTTTTCTCTTTGAGGAAAAAAAGCATATTTCCTTGCAGCTGATATCGAATTTGTTTGCATCAATTTGTAATGTTAAAATGTCTAATCTTGGGCAAACTCACTAGTTCCAAAATGTCTCAAACAGTGCTGACTTGGACAGTAGGTGAGCAAGTTTCTAAAAATCTGCAAAGTTAAATCAATATACACTTCCAAGAGATCTTTTGGTTACCTGTACATCAAGTTAAAGCTTTTGGAGGTATTTTGTCTACCCTGGTTAGCTACTGTAGGTGCCATGTTTTTTCTACAGTTTATTCCAAACAAACCACTCTTGCCGCTGGAGAATCTTGAAAAAAGCACAATTTCCTGTGTTTTGGTTATTGCACTTCAGAGATTGTTTTTATCTGTGCTCTTCCTATTGGGTTTAAGTATTCAGGGCTCTGTTGGAAAATGTGACTCCTTATACCGTACTGCACCAATCAGGGCAAAGCAACATTTGGATCACAATGAGATGCCGTTTGCACAGCTGTTTGCTTTGGTAGCCACCAGTGCTGTATCAATACAAACTGATCCAATCACTAAACACAGTCTAAAGGAGATTACAGTTGCTGAGTTTTTGAGTGTTAAACCAAGACGTTCTTCTTAATCTAGATGTGAGTTTCTGCTTGCTGTTTTCAGAGGCTTTTAGTAGAATCAGTGTTAATAAATAAATCAAAAAAAGACATGATAGAGAAATGTATCAAGTTTATAATAGTGTCGCAAATTACAAATTGCTTAGCTCATATGTACAAATCAATCTCTTTACTGCCATGTAAAGATGCTCCAGAAATTACTGTATGATCACAAACTACTCCAAGGTGCTAAAATAAACCATAATTCAGTTTCAAAGTCCAAAGATGAATCCAACCAAACGTGCTCATCAAACCAATTTGTAAACATACAAGTACGTCTGATTAAAAACTGATTCTGCGCCGTCTGCTCATAATGAGTTCAAAGCTTTGCTGTTTGTATAGAATGCAGTAACGAGTCTCCACCCATGTCTGCAGGAATAAATACAGCCCCACACAAGTCCATGCTCAACATGTTGTGCCTATCAGCCTCTTGGCTCTCGGCCTGCTTGCTGCTGAGGCCTAGTCATCGCTCCACCTGGTCTCCACTCTCCATTTTTCTGAATAACTCCTCTACTCAAAAGGCATTAAATAGCACCCTCTCTCAACTAAATGACCCTTTTCATCAGACTCGTTTTGGTAATTTCTTTCTCTTTTTACTTCACATGCATAAATACTCATGGGTTACGGAGTTCTGTAAGGAATAAAGCCCCTGACCTCTTTTATTCCATATAGTCGCCTGCTGCTGTTTTGTAGTGTTCTAAGGTTTTAATCAGATAACGTATTTCTTGATTTGAGTGTCAGAGAGTTAACTCAAATGTAACTAAATAATGAATGGGCACTCTTTATCCTGTCAGTGTGAATGGATTCTGTTACGTGTGCCTCCCTTGACTCTCCCTTGTCCTGCTTTCCCTCCCTCCCTCCCTCATTTCCTCTCTCCCTCTCTCTCTTACCCTCGACAGAGAGTGTGAGGGCTAAGCTTCACCTCGGTGCACTTCAGCCTCTTTGCCTCTCAGGCTGGTTCACGCTCCACTGACCAGGGCTAGGGCTGCCTGGGCCGCATTATCAATTACCGGCTACAGGCACACACTGTTCCTGACAGACCCAGGGGAGGGGCACTCTTCACATAACATTCCTGCAGTGGAAAAAGTGGTTGAGAAGAGAGGTATTTCCACAGCCCCAGCCCCGACTCCTGATCCCAACTCAATTCATGCATTCAGGCGGACAGACAGAAAAACATCAATTGTTACCGTGAATAATTGTTTCTGCATGTTTTGAAGTGCTAAGTGTCTAGTGTATGACTGTGTGCTGGTGTATATAGCCTGGGTTAAGACCTCTGATTAACCACCCGGATCTCCAATCTTCTCAGCAAATCAAATAAATATGCTGTTGTGCTTATTATAGGCTTTTAACCCCATTTGAAGAAACAACCGAGCCAATCAGAGCTTCGTAGGTGGGATTTGGACATCTTCTCCCTGTGCCAGAGCAGCTCTTACTCCTCACTCAAGAAACATTTTTTAACTGACAACTTAGTTGATTATAATTTTCATGTGGTATTTGATCAACTTGTTCATTTATCCTTCTGATTGCTAGCAAAGTTTCTTTGTTGGTGACAGCAATGATATGTGAGTTACTTGTGATCGGTTGATACAAAAGTAGCCCTAGCTGACATTAAAACAATGTCAAAGTTAATTAACTTTAAAACAATGGAAATGTTATTGGATTTTTTACAAGACAAGCTATCCTCCTGGGACCCGAGGAAAAAAAGTGTCTCCCAATTTCCTTTTTTTTGTGATTTCCTACCTATTTAGGGTTAAAAAAACATCTTGCAATTTAGACTTATTTTACTTTTAAATGTTACATTATGTCCACTGTAGAGGACGTCGGGACCATATTAGTTTGAAAAGACAGCCAAAATTAACAGATAGACTATGTAACGTATTGTGGTTATAGAGGGATATTAATACAATAATACATTCACCTTTATTTAAAACATAAATAAGTAATTGATCTGAACATTGCTGTTTATTTGGTCACTAAACAACTAGTTTGGTTTTTGGTGAATCCTTCCAGATCTTCAAAGACTTTGGAGTCAATGTAGTGGGAAAAGTACCTCATTGACTCCAGTCGGCACGGGCTGTAGGGTAATCTTAACTAGTTGTATGGATGTGGTCTCCATTTGACCATGCTCATAGAAACAAAGCTGGCATTCCTGAGGCAATTCTCATTTTTCATGGCTCCACTTAAAATAAAAACAACAATAAGACATACGTGCTACTCTTGGCCCACAGAGAGCCATGTCTTTCCAGCTCGTCCCTATCTGTCTCTCTGTCTGTATCTGTGCGCTCATGGAGCCTCCTGCATCTTTCCTCCCCTTCTTCTTGACCCTCTTCTATCCCAGGTGTGAAATCCTCATCTCTCTCATCATCCTCATCTCTAAATCAGAATTTTCCTTAACTATCTGGTACAGAAAATGTCTGCTTCAGTTCCGTCTCCTGCAACAATATTGAGTCATAAAATCCATGAAGATGGTCCTGACCTCCACTAGAATGGACATTTATAAAAGGGCTTGTTATTTGAAAACTTGAATTATTTAATTGCTTTCAGAACTAATTCTAGTTCCTCACATGTTAATAAATAAGAACATGTATGATTTTCATGGTAAAAATTACAATTATTCAACAATATTTGACTTCTCCTCCTGCTTCTATAACATGTTGTTTTTGGTATGCCAGCCATTTTGGATGAGGAGAAAGAGGAACTTCCCAGCATGCAATTTCAACCAATGACATATCACTGGAAAGACCAGGATGTCCTCTGTACAGTACATCAGGGATTGATAGAGTAGCTCAAACGAGTAAAAGGAGATGCATGTTAACAAAATGTCCACTACAGTCATTTTCAATGGGCTGGGTCCCAGGAGGCTATTGTTAGCTCTAAATATCTTGTTATAGAACTTACAATTCTCCAACAAAAAATCTCACTGCATTCCCCTAAGAAAAATAAACTTTTCTCACTGACGTGTCCCACTGGACAGACAGTGAACGTGTTTTGGAGAAGACAAGCAAGAGAAAGGGATAAAGAGTGTGTATGTGCATGTATGTGTGTCCTAGTAGCCTATGTGTGAAGAGCCTGTCAGAGACAATGTGTTGTGCCTGTATGAGGTTGAGGTTCAGCCCAATGAAGCACCGCTGTCCCCTCCAACAGCGTCCCCCACTGTCACCGTGGGACGATGATGCCGACAGTGATTGGTGACTGTGTCCTGCACTCTTCTTTCCTCCCTCCGTCCCTCCCACCCCTTGCTCCTGTGCTCCACTTTTATCTGGCCCAACTTGCTGCCCCTGGCTTTTAATGCAGAGCTTGGCTCACCATTAATCAAAGTCAAAGCCTCCCAGTGTCTGGCTGAGACAGAGAGAAATTGAGAGGAAAGGGGAGAGAGAGGGGGAGAGAGAAAAGTTGAGAGAGAGTTTGATACAAAGGGATGAAAGAATAAAAAGCATGCTTTAGCTTTGTACGATTAATCTACTCTGGAATACAGATGCGTTGGAGCATCATTTTACAAATCTGGCACAGACCCCGAGCTTCTGTTTTCAATATTGTTACTGAAGTGTGCAGTCACTATAATTCATATGGTATGTTGAGGGGAAGGCATATCAAATGTGCTGTTCTGATCTCAAAAAAAGGATTTGATCTAGTAATGTATTTACCATGATTACTTTTCTTTGGACCTTAAACACATTTTCCTCAACACTACAACTGTTGTAAAGTATAAGGAATAACAAATGAAGCTTGTCTTTTAATAGTACGTAAATATGATTTGTAATAACAATGTTAATATTATAAGTTCTCCCCGGAAATCAGCATGCTTGTTTAACATCTCCCCCTCTCTCTCTCTCCTTTCACCTTGTTTCTCATTCTGGGATTCCTGGGAAAGACTGATTGCAGATAGGCGTCTGTGCTTCTCCAGCAGCGCAACTTTCATATCTGAATTCCCAGCTGGCAGTTCCTGCTCTGCTTCAGTAGCTCTCATTGAAATGATTGGACAGAAAGTTGCACTTTAATTGGTCAGCTGATATTGTAGCAAAGTCCCATACGACTGTGCACACATACATACATACATACATATGGCCACATACAGAACCACCCATACAAGCAGAGTTGTTCTCTCTCGATGGTGCACTTGCAGTTTGTGCTTTAAGATGCTGGCACACAATTGAACCATGCTGCCTCCTAAGAGGGGCTCAGTGTCTCAGATGAGGAGAGCAGCCTATAGTCATGTGCTGTGCCTCTGTCAAAGGTATAGATTTAACTACCACCCTCCCTATTAGCAGGGGCTCAGACGGCCAAGCCAGCCATGACTACATAGTAATGGGGCTCTCTCAAACATCATAAAGAGGGATCAGTTCAGCATCATGGATTTCTGTCAAGGAACCATGGTTGGAATTATTTTGGAAATCACATTATACATAGAGGATTCTGAACAGAACTCTACTGTATGTATAAAAGTAAGACGGAAAGAAAAACCTGTGCACT
Organism: Notothenia rossii; assembly: GCF_949606895.1. Classification (NCBI taxonomy): domain Eukaryota; kingdom Metazoa; phylum Chordata; class Actinopteri; order Perciformes; family Nototheniidae; genus Notothenia; species Notothenia rossii. Next base: position 62,799,840 of record NC_136907.1, read on the forward strand.
GCATTGAGCCTACATCCTCACAAACACACTGACTTCCTAGAATTACTTCAAAAACTGTATTAAGACATCAGAATTGACGAGGAAGCCCAGCAGCATTCAAGCCCCCAATTTTCTTTTTGCCTAAAGCTAATACCTCTCGTTCAGGGTCCAGGGAGAGGATCAACATTTATGAGAACAGGCATCAAATGAAATAAAAATGGCACCCAGAGAGAGCCCGAAGAACCGTCTAAGATGATGTAATCTTTTGACACTGTAGCTCTGATGCATAGAAAAAACAATGAGGGGGAAGGAACAAGGAAAAAGGCAACAACAAGAAAAAACTAAAGGAGAGTCTCTGTAAGGCTTTAAACTCTACACACTTAATGAGTAGTGTCTTGAACACGCACAACGTACATGTTGCCTAACACTGTCTGATTTTGGAAATCCAACAAGCACAGACCTCTTTAATTCATCTGGTTGTTTGCATTTCAGTCCAGCCCATAACATCTTAGTTTCTTAAATGCAACCCACCCAGTCTGCCCATAGAAGGAAGAGCATAGCGTTGTTTGCATTTCTGTGGGAATAGCTCTCAAAACAGAGCACTGGAGGAGGATTTTTTGTAGATATACATGGAATTCTGTGGTCTAAAAGACTGTTGGCACATAATGTAGGTCAAGAGGCTGTGCCAGTAAGATCAAAGAACTCTTGAGCATCAGGCATCCGTTTAAAAAGATAGCACCATTCATTAGATTTATGATCTGTTTCACAATGATTGTTTATCAAACCACCCACACATAACAGAGGAGTTGTAATATGTGTGAAGGTTGAGAAAATACCCTCCTCCTATGAAGCAGTGTCAAGGATGGATTGCATAAAAAAACAAGTCTGTCAAGTCTGCAGTTTTCCTCACAAGTACTATTATTGCCCTCAACTTGAGTACCATATATTTATCTTTCTGGTAATCTAGCAATTTCATAAATCCACGAGAAGTGGAGAGTGTCCTTCCCCTAAAATAGACCACACTCTTTCTCAATGAGAAATAAAATGGCTACTTTTCAATAGCTATCATAGATAAATATGACTAACTTCAGGCCTGGTGTGATTCATAGCATAAGAGGGGGATGTATATAACCTTTCTATGTCTATATCTGTGTGTGTGTGTGTGTGTGTGTGTGTGTGTGTGTGTGTGTGTGTGTGTGTGTGTGTGTGTGTGTGTGTGTGTGTGTGTGTGTGTGTGTGTGTGTGTGTGTGTGTGTGTGTGTGTGTGTGTGTGTGTGTGTGTGTGTGTGTGTGTGTGTGTGTGTGTGTGTGTGTGTGTGTGTGTGTGTGTGTTGGAGAGCATAAGCTGTGAATGAACTCCTAAATCACACTATTGATCAGTCCTTCCTCACAGACACACGCTGGGATCGAGGGCAGTTAAATGGCCTCCTTGGTGATTTACACTAAATCCCTTCAACTCCCTCCCAACCTCCATTACTCCCTCCTCTCCTCATCGTCCACTTTCCTCCTCTCACCTTTGTCTCCTTATGGCTCACATCATAACTCCTCTAACTACTTCTGCCTTTCCATTTTCTAGGTGGTCTCTTGGTTTTCCTTAATCTTACAACAGTCCACACTAAAGCCATTTCAAGTTGAAAAGGCAAAGACACCATTGAGACAAGCACAAACTTTTCTTTCCTGAGTAATCTCACTTAAAGGACCACTTCACGTATCTGTTTTTTTGTAGTTTGAACTTCAGTTCAAGAATGGTAATAATATACAATTAATCTTGTCAACAGTCTACATCTCATGGGAGGGCTCTATCCATCCACTAAATCCAATACCTGATTATGTGGTTTGAGCTGAGTAGAAGCAAGAACTATTTATTTTGGAGTGGTGGATACACATTTTGATTGGGTTCTTTGATCACAGATGTTATTGATAGCTAAAATGTGAAGGGTGTAAAGTAAGATAAATAAGAGGGTGTGCTGAATTATTATAATTTGCTGAGAAATAACTTCTCTCAAACCTTTTTAACAGTTGTGCTGAGAATAACAGCAAATAACAAAAAATGATGAGCACACCTTTAACTGTGCCACATTTATCTGGCAATAAATTCCACATTTAAATCTATTAAACAAATGAAAACTGATCATACAATGTATTTTTATGTTTTTTCAAAATGTGAGCTTTTATGTCAACTTCCATGGCATGGCCTACTTAATTAAACAGCTTTTGAATCAGTAGCTTTCCAGATCTTTCATATCTGGGCACCTGTCTATTCCCAGATGCGCATTAACATTGTCCGTGTCCCATAAACAAAGAAATCTGTCTATGATACTGCCAGCCCTGGCTCCGGCATAGAGAGAACATCATGTGTGATTAGGGTTGTGCATTGTTCATCTGTTTAGTACAAACAGTGCCATCCTTTGCTGTTGTCTCACAGCTAAGTTCTAAAGTGGTAAATCTTATGCTGAAGAAATCAAGTACATTTCTAAACTGTTTTTTATAATGCTGCTTTAATAATAGGATTAAGAAAATGTCGTCCTATCCATACAGTAAGGGCAGCAACACCCTGGATAACAGTGCCTTTGTATTCATTTGGATTACAGTTGTCTGTTTTTCACATTAAAATCAATTTTCAACCATTTTAGTTCATTGGGTAGGATTGGTGGGATGATCCTGCTGTATGGATGATGACTTGTATTGTATCTAATCTCCACGGTACTTCGGGCTCAGAATATAAACACATCTCCTATTCCTACTTCATTTACATGGAACTTGCGTGTTGTTACGCCACCGCTCACAACCTTGCATCATGTGTGAGCACAAACATACAAAGGGAAAGGACAAGATTTCCAAAAGTGGAAACGTGTACAACCAACAAAAAAGCCTTCCACATTTTAAAGAGTGTCTCTGCTTTTGGTTTTTTGAAGTGCATTATTACCACATTTCCCTGCTGCATCCTTGTGCCTCTGCAGTGGCCAACCGAGGAAACCACCTGCCGAAACTAGGAACAGTGCAATTACATGGCCACAAAGGACCTTATAGGGCTGGACATAGGCCTAGCAGATTACTGGCAGACACCTCATTACTGCAGCAAACTTCAACAATAGGCCTGGCATTGCTTCTTCTACATCCATCTGTCAAGTGTGCTATTAGCCTGTCAAATGGGGACAGTCAGCCCCATTAGGCCACCCTGATAATCAGACCTATTTACTCTCTCATTTTCCTCTCCTTCAATGTCACAGTCTAGCGGTCTGGTCAAAAAAAGTGATTCCTTTCTCCATCTAGCCCTGTCTTCCCTCCCACCTCTCCCCTGACTGATTCCCAGACAAAGACAAGTTCAGTTGGTGCGTACACTTTTTGAGAGTCATTGTAATCAAATACGGTAGGCCCTCAACCAACTGGGCCAAATTGTATTTCTAAATGTACTACTATACGAACGGGACCTGGATACAGCAATCTTTTTCAATGGTCTTTGAGATAAATATGAAATTAGTTCACTCTATACTGACATAAGGTATTTCATCAGTGAAGCTGACCAGAAAATACAAAAAATGTTTCTAAGCTGACAAACATGTAACTCTTTCCTAGGGATGGGTATCGTTAGGGTTTTAACAATACCGATACCGATACTGCTTATCGATACCGGTATTTTTCGATACTCTTATCGATACTTTTCAATAATTTGGTGCTCAAAATTATAAACATGATTACAAGATGTGAAGACTAAACAACACTCATTTTATTGTAATTTATTTTGTATTTATTATTTAATGTAACTTTTTGAGAAAGACGGTAAACTGGAACTCATCAGTCTAAATACAAAATATATATATATCTAGTCCAGCTCAAACTTTGCGAGTTTGCACAAATACATCTTGTATGAATCTCATATACAAATGAATAAGACACATTTTGTGACCTGAACCAGTTGCATAACCATGTATTTTTTACCAGTTTTAAACAACTTCATATTACAATTGTCTTCAATTTGACACACCTAATCACAAACTTTATACAACTGTTCAAAGCTAGATGACACCTGGCTTTCCCCATGTCTGTTACTCCTGATTGTGTGCACCTGGTGCCCTGTGTTGTCTCCTCCCCCCCACCTGTGTCTAATTGCTCCCCCCTCACCTGTGTCTTGTTGTGCTGATTAGTGTATTTAGGCTCTGTTTCCCTGTGTGTGGTGGCTGGTAGTGTGTGTGAGATCCTTGTGGCTGCAGGCTGTGGTCAGGGAGAAACAGCAGGATTGAGGCTGTGTGTCATTGTGTTCATGAATTAATAAATGCCCACACCGGGTTGTATTTTGGACGTTCTGCCTCTGCCTCCTTGCTTGGTCAGCTTCACAATTGGAATGGAACTCTAAACTGAATGAATGTCACTGTCCTTGTATTCTGATGTAAATGCTCCAGAATTTCTGTGACTGCATCTGTATGTATACGTTGATCACTTTTGTTATGTAACTAATTATCTGTTACAATTGGAGATCAAAGCTAGGTGACATATAACAATATCTATTGTTAGTGTGAGTCTGTTACAAACAACTCATTGGAGTGTGCAGTACTCTACTCTGTTTTGCAGTCTATTATATGGCATGTAACACATAATTACTGTGGGGCATTCTCTGAAAAATGTATCAAATATATAGCTGTACATGACTCAATATCAGGCATTGCTATAGAATTCAATATTCTATATAATGTCAAAACACATGTGGTGTTAGCTATAGAAGATTATGTATTGTCCATTCATATTGTAGAGCTTATTCTATAGAGTACAGAGCAGTTATATAGAAAACATCCATGGATTTTCTATAGATTATTTATGGAATCTATAGGAAAATCTATAGGTTAATTCTAAAGAATTTCTACACCAATCTAGAAAACAATAGCAATTTTCTATAGGATTCTATCGATTATTTGGTGGAATCTATAGTAAAATTCATAGATGAATTCTATAGAATATTTGCCAATATCCTGCAGTATATTCTACAGAAATTCTATAGAAACATCAATAGTCTTTTCTATAGATTATTTTGCAGAATCTATATTAAAATCCATTGGTAAATTCTATAGAATATCTGCAAACATTCTATAGTATTCTTCAAAGAAGTTCTATAGAAATGTCCACAGATTCTATAGAATATAGGTCACAAATTCTATAGTATTCTAAAGAATGGTATTCTACAGAAAGGTTCTATAGAAAGCATCCATGGGGTTTTCTATAGGATTCTATAGATTATTTTTCTACAAAAAAACCATCTACACAGTATATATTTTCTAAAGTACTATAGTATTCTATAGATTATTTCCCAGAATCTATAGTAAAACACGTAGGCAATTTCTATAGTATCCGCAAAAATCCTGTAGTATTCTACAGAAGATTTCTATAGAACTGGTCCATAGGTTTTTCTATAGTATTCTATAGATTTTTTTGCTAAGGGGTATAGGCAACAATTAAGTCCATTCAAAATTGTGCAAATATATGGATATCCAGCATTTGGTATAATAGCCAACTACCGGTATATATATCTGCTGTATAGAATAGTATTTATTTGGTATAATTCTGGTTTTGTAGAATGATATAAAAAATCTACAGATTATTAAATGTGTTTCATAAAATGTTGTGGATCATTGTTTTTCTCAATAGAATTCTATAGAATACTGTATCATAGAAACTTGTTTAGATAGGTTACATAATTTAATTGGGAAAATAATCCAGTATACAGTTGAAAGATTTCAAAGGGATCTACAGCTTTTGAAAAGCATCTCAGTTCCACAAAATGATGTAGATTACTATGATTTTCTCTATTCCAATTTAAAGACAAGTTTTATATAATTCTATAGAATTTAGTATAGGTTGCATCAGAGAGAAAATGTCATGCATGTTTTCTTTGAATGCTATAGATTTCTATAGATTTCTACAGATATGTCATGAGTCGGTTCTGTCCTATAGAATTCTTTAGATTATTAAAGTTTTAATTATAGAAGTTTATAGAAAAGTACACATTTATAGTATTCTACAGAATGATCTAGAGATTTCTATAGTATTCGATATAATTCTTTAGCATGGCTTACAAATACGACTATGTTCTATAACATGCTATAGATTTCTACAAGATTCTTTTTGCTAAGGGGTGCGCACCTCCTAAACCGGAAACTCCGGTCGGCTAACCATTATAATCCGTTTATTGCGTTAAACTTTATTATTTATAATTGTAATGATGGATTATCAGAAATCATTTTAAAGTTACACAGAGACATTGGATTAACCGTCTGTTCTGCCCTTGAACACAACTTTTGATCACAAAACAGCAAAGGTAAGACATAATTATCATTATGGCTACGTAAAGCAAATTTGTTTTCTTGCTCTTTCCTGGTTGCTAGTTCAGTGAGTTTTGGTTATACCAATGGAATCTGTGGAATCCCAGGTTTCATGTGATATGTCGTTTGTGCAGATAACATGACGTAGAAAAGATCGCTTTTGCCAGTTATGTGCTAAAGTAGCTGTTAGCCCTGTTAGCCCGTTTCGCTATGTGTTGATTTAGACTCTGGGTGTTGGACTTCTGTTCCGTGTAGGTAAAATGGTTAATATCGTCTGTTAGCTGAGTTTCTTCCCGTTAAGTGAGTATGCATCATTAATAGGTTGTTAAATGTTAAGAAGCCTTGAGACGCTGTTTCTTGCAAGATGTTGCGTCTGCCCCCGGGAGTCTCACAATAATATGAGCGTTGTTAGGAGATATGACGAGTGGCATTCACAGTGGCCAATCAGAGTGGTACTCAAACCGGATACGTCACACAGGATAAGGGGTTCCCAACCAACCAGAATAGGTGTAACTAAAGTATGATTTAACGGTTGTTTACATTTCACATCATTAATCAGAATCTGCAAAGTAACTAAAATAAATGTAGTGGACTCGAACGGGGGGTGGAACCGTTCAAGTCCAGTTTTGGATAGTCTGCTGTGATTTCATTCCATTTCATAGAAGTGTTTGACGCTTGGCATAACCTTGGCACATTGCCACTCCAACATCCAATCACAGAGCTTGAAGATTAATCACAGGGTTTGTCAAGAAAAGGGATTGTAGTCCCAAACGATAGCTGAGGATTATGGGTAGTGTAGTGTCTTCGGCCATCCTAAACTCAGAAAAAACTATTTGTTTCTCCAAATCGAAGGGGGAAAACATAAAAGCATTGTACACAATTTCAACCAATCAATGTTGTGTAACTAATTAACAAGGATAAACTGATGTTTTTTAGTGGATGAGTAGGCTACTGCAGATTAGTATGCAAACTTCGAGACCGCAAGCTGTTATTTTCTGTTATCCCAATGTGCATTGCGGTTAAAACATCCAATCACCGAGCTTCTACCATAGCTGAGGATCTTGGGTAATCAGTTCAGTGGGTGTGTATTGCCTACGTCTGTTTCCGGTGACTTTATTTTGAAATTCAGTTCCTGACGGACGGCAAAAAAGCCAGATATTATAGAATTAAACAAATAAATAAAAACAAGGATAATTGTGTTTTATTGTTGAGTAAATAACAGTGTGCTATTTAGAAAAGAATAACACATTAGAAGGAAAAAAAGATTTTTAAAAATACAGATTTCGGTATTCTGAGGCTCTGATACCGTCCAATCGGCTACCCGTACTGACTTAGTTCTCGATACCCATCCCTACTCTTTCCTTATGGGAACCTTGCCAGTATAAACTTTAACCAACAATATGTTTTGCCCCACTGTGACTACACTTCATATCGGTTATTGGGTCCCAAAAAGCTTACGCTGTGAGTTTCAGGGTCGGCTTCATCCACAGAAACACAGAAAAATGAGAGCCTCATTTAAATGTTTCACTTGGTCAATACTTGCCCCTTGATGAGCTGCTTCTGTGTGTAAGTCAAAGATCTACAAAGGCATGAAGAACTGAGAGGACCGGAAAAAACAATATCCTCGACCTGTCATTTCCATTGGCTGGGCTCAGGTCCCATCACAGGAACAGTTAGAGGCGAAGCACACACAATTATACAGAGAGAAAGACAGGGAGGAAGGTCATTTTTATTGGCTTGGCTCATATCCATCACAGGCAAAGTCAATGTGCAGACACATGCACACAAACCCAGCTGTCTCTGTATCTATCTTGGTTCAGTCTCCTTCGGTCTGACATTAAAGTATTGAACAGAGTTTCATCTGGATGACTGTTATACAACACTAAAGGTGAAACATGTACTTCAACGTGTCTATTGTCATGAGCATTGCAACGAAGATATCGCTTTGAGGATCATGGCAAATTCTTGATGTAACTCAAAGGGATATAATTAAGTTGGATGTATTCTCTTGTTGTTTTGTGTTAATTCAAAAAGCTGTGTTGGTGTATAAATATAAGGATTAACAGACAGGTTCCAACTTGGGTGTAGGCTCCTGTGAAGAGAGAAGTACTGACTTGCTGTGTGGCATTGCTCTTAACACAAAGTCTCATTAAACAAAGACCAAAGAAAGACAACAGAGAGATGCGTCAGTCTGTGAAGCAAACAGGTTGCAACCTCCAAGTGTGAACTAAAAAACGAGGTTTCATAAATGACTTGTGTTGTTTTTGGAGGTATTATTACCTTTAGCAATGTTAAAAAGCAAGTATCGCTGGAATTCCCTGAGAGAAATACAAATTCCGTCTTTTTCCATCAAAGGATTTGATGTGTAAATAAACTACAAAAGAAAGAGGGATGGTGCAGTGAATTGTACTTGACCTCCAACAAAATGTAACATGCTGTGTCTTGAGTCTGAGCTTCCATTCCTCCATCGTGTCTTTAGAACGGAAAGCCATTACTTTGATTCAGGGAGGAAGGTCTAAAAAGAGAGCATGAATGTATAACTTACACTAAACCAACTGGCCTCATGCTCCAAGCGTTAAAGTCATTATTCACGCTGGAGCAACTTGAAATATAAGCAGCCCTAAAGTCAGCTACCATTATGCAGTGAATAAGACTGACTGCAAATTGTGTTAGATGGTGATATTTTTAAATGAGAGTATCTGCATTTAATTATAATGATAGTATAATTTGCCATTTCAGAACTATAAACTAAAATAAAGCACTTGTTTGAGTTAATAACGCTAAATGATGATGATATTGCAAATGGTAAATAATAGTCATCGTGATCATCATTAGGCCAAAACCACACCTAGCTGTAGCAGCCACTTACCAGCCTGGTTGGTGGTGATGTCTATGGAAACATGCTGGGCAGGGTACGGGCTCTTATTGCTGACTCCATTCAAAGCCTGTATCTCAAAGCTGTAGAGGGTGTGAGCCAGCAGGTTGCTGATGAACACCCTGGTGTCAGTCAGACCCAGCTGTCGAGGGACGAAGTCCACATTGTCGTCGCAGTGGGAGCAAGAGCGCCGGTCGGCCCGGCACTTCTTGCACACTATGTTGTAGACGACGTCTTCACGGCCGCCCGTCTCCCTGGGAGAATGCCACTCCAGGATTACAGAGGTTTCGTTCACAATGGAGATCACATTCCTTGGGCTTGACGGGACACCTGTAGACAGACAGCCAACAGATGTACGCCAATTGAGTGTGTACCTTAACATCTAGAACCAATTCTTATCAGAACGGTTGTGATCCTTGAAGCACATTGCTTATCAAGAACAATTGTTTCATTAATCTCCTTACTGTTAGGTCAATTCAGTCAATTTACAAACCCGTAATACTTAAGTTGTCAAAGACTTTTTCTCTATCTTCAGCACAATTTGAATGCTAATTTATTCAAATCACACCTAGAGAGATCATACAGCGAAACATTTGTGTCTATCAAACATTGGTTATTTAGCAAAATGCAGTGTTGCATGGAGTATTCTTATCCAAGTGTCTCTGGAAATTCACGCTCCCATTCACTCCCTCATAGCCTGCAGCTGGAGCAGAAGCTCAAAGACGATATTAAGAAAAAATCAAGAAAATATAAAACCATTGTCTTGCTTGAGTAGTGGCTTGATATTGGGGTGCAAACAAGTGGCTTGTTCAGCTCCCCCTAATTGAAGCACAATAAGTTTAAAGTTCAAATCTGCTCAAATGGCAGTGTAGAATTGTGCTTTGCTGAGACTTTGTGTCTCTGCAGCCGCTCAGAGGCAGCTCTTTCTTCTCAGATACCAGACTCTGCCGATAAAGCAGAAGCTTGGCAAAGCCCTTAGTCAGTGCTGCTCAGGTTAAGTGAGGCTGCCCTGCAGAGCTGATCTGGTACCAATTTATCCTCCATAAAGCCTGACCTTTATCATTAAAAGAGGAGTTGAACTGACCTACTTCTAAATCTATGACTACTGTGAAACAAAAAATCCGCTCAGTTCTCCAAAACCTTTTAAGAACTACTCAGCTTCCCTCGTCTCTTTTTGCACTTTATAAAAATATGACAACAAGCACACATATAGATTTTGAAGAATATTATGAAACAACACTCCCATTTCTCTGAGCTAAGGGCAGACATTTACTTCAGTCAACAAAGACACAATTAATCATTGTTGCAGCAGAACCACGTGGGACAGCCCTAGGAAGCTGGGACAAAGCGGCAGTACACACGAGGGGTGAGGGAACGGCACTGGTACTGCTGCAACCTCAGCTCAGTGCTTCAACAACAGAGAGGTCAGTGAAAGGAAGGGTGTGACCTCCACAGTGTGATTATTATGGTCTGGCTGAAAGGATAGCTAGTGCTCCAGAATCATGGTCAGATGACACATCATTTGGTCCTTGGTTGCTACCAGATGTCCATGGATTGAAAAGACAAAGAAAAAAAGGGTGTGTGCCGGTAGGAACTGGTCATATTAGAGAATTGGCAGCATTTTAGCTTCTCCCCTTGGGAAATGCACAATAGAGACTTCATATGTTACTCACGCCACTTGTATCCTCTGTATAATCCATCACACACATGCACTAGACTCCAAAGTTGCTTCGTAGGGAAAAGAAATGCACATCTGCTCAAGTGGAAAATGCATGCGACACAAACACACACAGAGGTCCTATCTGTTTCTGTGTATTCATGCCTGCACTGTCTGCATCAATGTATTCTTACAGTGATAGAAGACATTTTATTTGCGCCTGGCTGAGGTGTGAACAAGGTGTTACAGCCCTTCGTCCCAATTACAAGCTTCACATATGCAGGGATGGCACAAGAAATTAGATGTGACGGCCACTTAACCAGTGATTTGCAGACTGCAGACTTTGGCTTTTTTAATTGGCCATAGGATTAATCTGTTGGGAACGTTACTTACAGGCACTCAGCATGTGTTCATTTAGTCTTGCCAGTCAGATTTAGTTGTGCTCACATACACGTTGCTTTCACTTATGTTTAAAGGAGCAGAACAGCACCTCCAAGCAGCTCCAAGGGCTCCATTTTAACTGTGCAATCACAACAGCCAGTGCTAAGTGTCAGGTCATGTGTGCAAGGGCAATGAGGACGGCAAAGTAATGATAAGCGCTTGTATTATACCCTTTTTAGTAGCTGTGTCAATCGCAGAACTTAGACAATAATAGCTATTCAAATGAAGTTAAGATGGTTGTCGAGAAAGCACATAAGGCAGAAATACATGTTAATATGCAAGTAGTGAGCCATATGATTCAAGCTTTTAGGACTGAAATGGCTTAAATGTAAATGTTTTCAAATGTTGTTACTGCTTTTAGTAATCGTGAATGTACTCAATTAGATTTGCTTGGGTTGACATGCAAGTCCTTTCTTGGGAGAAAAAAAAGTTTTTACGAAAAGAGTCAAGTAAAAATCTTTGTAACAATACCCCATAATAATCCACTTTACGTGACAATCTAGAGAAAGTTATTTTAAAAAGAAACGTTGATCATATTAACTGTCACTGAGCCGTAAAGATATTTTGATCTACCGTCCTCCTTCCTTTATCACTCTACAGCTGTGTGGGGCATGAACATCCCAAGCAAATGTAAAAGGTACAAGCAAGTACATCGCTTGCACCCCTCTCTCTGAACGAGAAAAGACCAAAAGAGAGAGATGGATCACTTTTTAATTAAAATGTTCTGTAAAAGTGTGAGGAAGCTTAAAGGTGCCAGCTGGGCTTTAAAAGCCTCAAACCAGTTTTCCCTTTTCGGCTGCTAATATAAAGAGTGTCCCAGTGCCTGAAATAAACACTTCTGCACATTGTGTACTTATCTACCCTTTGAATGGTCTGAGACCGGAGCTTCTCTTCTTTCAAACGGCTTGTTTTTATGATGTGAAACAGGTCTCGAGGGATCAACAGAAGGTCCCTGTGTGGAGATACTGATCACAGCCAGAGGAGCTAGGAAAAAATAAAGAAGGGCCGTGTGGGCTGGTGAGACGTGAAATAAAACATGTTATAAGGACTAATATTGTCTGGCTGAGAGACTGAGGGGGTCAATGATAGACTTTTAGTGTTATGGTACCATGCAGTGCAGTTTGGTAGATGTGGGTGCATCCACATGACTTGTCTCAGGACACGCAACATGAATATGGGGAAGCTTCTCTGACTAAAATAATAAATAACTGTGATTCCAACTTTCAATCACTGCACCCAAAGCTTTAGATGTGATCGATAGACATTTGTGTGCATGCATGTCTGAAATGTTTTCCAAGCAAGCCCAGGGATTAGAGTAGGCCAAACAATTACCTTGACTTATCTCCATTTGCTATTTACTGAGAGGAAACTGGCAAGTCGACGGCTTGGGAGGAACCCTCAACTGACTCCAAAACTGACAACTTAGTTCATGTGGAAAAAAAACACTTGGATAATAGGACAGAATATTTATGCTCTTTGACGGCTCCCTCCTCTGTCTCTTTGAAACCAGAACAGGGAGAGAGACAGTAAATAGGAGAGTAAAGAAGAACACAATCTAAATGGACTCCAGAGGAAAATAGAAAAATAGATAACCCTGTCCTTTCAGTCAGGAATTTTGATGGGTTTGTTTGTTTTTACGAGGCGCAGACAGTGTTTGACAGGGCTCAAGGGTGTTTTCAGGGGCCGGGCCAGATATGAGTATTGAGAAAGAGCCGCAAGAAGCAGAGCCAATGTGGTATGGATTTGGAATGCAGAAACCCTTCTGAACCATCCTATTTTCCTTCTCTTCCCCTGTATTTATGTTGATTCAATTACATTCCAAAGACTTTTCTCATAAATTGTTTGGTGGCTGGCAGTGATGGTTTGCATATACTGTACAGCCTGTTTTATTTATCTGTTTTCAATCCTGCTTGAACGTGACTCTGTGTTACTGTGGGCTGTGTATAACTTCTCTAGACAGCTCTTTTAATCCATCACTTCTTCTACCTTAAACATACAGATACAAATACAGCCAATGTGTTGATGTTTGTTTTCTAATTGTTTTACTGTCTATCTTTGTCATCAGTCCTTCCCTGCAATCATTTCCTTCCCTTTACCACAATTTCTCACACCAGGATGCTCTATCACCGCATCTCATCTCCCCTATGGACCAATCAGCACTGGTTTGCCCGACTCCCGTCTGTTACATCTCATCTCGTCATTCTCTTTCTGAGGCTCACACGTATAAAAAAAAAACCTGGCCCAGCGTGCGGGAGCTGGCTGACCTCCCCCAAAACACATGTACATCCATTTTCTTCTCATATGGGGGTAAGGACCAGGATGCAGGGCAATGCAAACCATTGTCCCAAAGCTCACTATGCTGGGTAGCCAAGTTGAGAGAAGTGGGCTTCACGCTGTGAGATAGAGCGCCTGGTGTTCCTTTTTCACAGGCATGGCAGGAGTCAGCACAAGACAGAGGATTGAGATGAAGGAGGTATGGGAGGTGGAGAGGAGTTTGAAGTGCATCCAAGGCATAGCATATCCCTGAGGGGAAAGTAGCGGGGGAAGGGTTATAGCATGAAGCCCCCCTGCTGACAGAGCCAGGTGCTGGACAAACCATCAGGAAGCTAATCAGACTGATCAGGATCACACTTGGACCCGCGCCTCTGATGGTGTCTAGAGGCGCTTAAGCTAGAGCTTCTGCCGCTACATATTGGCCTGATTTAAGCTACTCAAGCAGAGCTCTTTTCAGGACTGGTAGTATTAAAGAGATTCTTACTAGGATGATCTCACTGCCTCCCCCTGCTGAGATCTAGGGCATCAAGCTCAGCTGCTATACTGTATGAGGCAAACGTCAGAGAAGTGTTCTGTTGTGCCGTTGGAAAACAAATCTGCCAAGGAAATTGAGGAGGCATTGAAGTTGGTTTAAGATGTTAATGTTAAAAGGGACAGTTTAAAAATGAAAAGTCTCATAGCATTCTAAAAGGCATGCATTTGTGATGTTATGGTAGGGCCCCACAGTATTGAAAAAAAGTGACTTTATTTTTCATAGGATATATATATTGCTTGCTTTGGTTGATTTTATTAAATAGATCAATAATGATTGTGATTGGTGGTTGGCTTTGTGTACAATGCTTGCATGTCCACTTGGCACTTTAGTTATCATTAAAAACCATACATATTCTAACATGAAGGTTAAGATATTGACAGAGTTCAAATTGTACTGAACGTTAGAGGAAAATAGAGTGTGAAGCAGAGAAAAGAAGGACAGAACTGACAGAGAAGATAACATTGAAGTGGTGTGATTCAAGGCAGAAATAAGTAAAAAAAAAGGCTACAATCAGAAACTGAACACAATCCAAAGGGATCTGTTCAAGAAGCTCCACTGGGGAGCTGTTGTGGAAATTGCTTGGGGAATATTCTAGGCCTCAAGGTAGAGGCAGATGCTATACTTGATGGAGCGTTCACTAATTCATCGGGGGCATAAGCAGCATATGGGAAGGCGGACAAAACTCAAGGTGAAAATGGGGTGTCATCCGTTGAGGAACATCCAAAGCCTAAAGGTGTAGACGGCTATGTTTCGGAAGCTTTAGAGCAGTCAGACAAGCAGCTAGTCTGCTTTGGGGATCCATTGCAGCTTAAAGGCCCATCGTAGTCAGAGTTATAAAAACAAAATACAACATAGGAGATGCATTCAATACACCAGCGTTTCCCAACCTTTTTCAACTCAGGGCCCTCGATAGGTGTCATGGCCATTTCCACTGATCATAATTCCATTGTTGAGCTATACTAAAATAGAAAAATACTGTGCAATTTTCCAAACTCACATTGGTTTCGCATACAGCATCTCTGTAAAGTATGTGTATTCAGCAGTATTCACTTTCTCCACTAAAAGGCTCGCTTTAGCTCCCCCCCCCCCCCCCTTCTTGTGAGCCCAGAGTGTGCTCTGATTGGTCGATACGTTGTGAATCACGCTGAGCTCCGTTGAGGTGTGATTTCCTTGTTTAGCGATACACAGCCAAACTCAACCTGAACACACACAAAGTCACAGCCGAAATAAAAACAATAAGTGTGGCTTGATATTGAGTAAGAAAAAGGTTTATAGGTTGATAAACGCTGTGAGAATGGGTCTGCAGAGAGAATTCCGCCGCAATCCCAACTGTCTGTTTATCAGCCTGCAGCCAGGGAGCAGAAATCAGCAGAGCTGCCTGCACTGAGTGTGTGTGTGGATTGGTCAATTTGGACCAATCAGCTGGGGCTTAACGTAACGGATCCGCGGACGTAACGTAACGGCTCCACGGATTGGCCCATTTAGTTCCGGGTACGTGCTTTCGTACCTGGAAGAATCAAATGGATGATGACGTTTCACCAACAAGGCGTTTTAGGGATGTATTTTCTGTGTTAAAGTTTTACTCGCTACACGGTGTACTTCAAGGATTTTGACTCTGTACACCGTTTTCATGCAGAACAACCTTCATAACACACAAGGAAACGGGTAATAACCGGAAAAGCATGACATGTCACCTTTAAGAATCAAAAGTATTTTCGCAGCCGACATTCAACCATAATCAATATGGAGGTTAAATACATTTCTGATTGGTCAATTCAGAACATCTGACATGTTGTTAATCCAGTAGTACAGACCGCTGTCAAGGACTGTAATGACCGTTGCTAAGGAGGATCAAGAAAGAATGGAAAAACAGGTTAAAATAGAAAATAAATCTTAATAATGAAAATGTTTCCACACAAATCATAATGTTTTGCAAATTATTTGGCAGCAAATATTGAATTTACATTTACACCCTTTAATATTTTATTTGGGCTTTTAGATGAAGACTGCACACAGTTAATAAAAACTATTCTTCTGGTTAAATACATATTTTTAAAAGTCAATAAAGGAGTAAACTTAATTGAAGGTGTTTGAAGAGTAGATTGAAAATACAATTTATTTTGGAAAAGATTATTGCTACACAAAATCAAAGGCTCATCACACCATGAAATGGGAAATAATTAGCTTTAACGAAGAGTGGGATTAAAGGAACAATACATAGCCTATGCTTGCCATGTTGTTTTTGGTGGTTTTTGGTTTTCAACCTATTTTGTTTGTGAAATGTTGAAGTGATCCTACTGACTGCATCTTTATTTATTCTTTTTTCGTTTTTGTCTGAGATGGGAATGTCATCTCCTATTATGTTATTGTTATGTCCATGTTTGTGTCTTTAGCCTGTACAAAATAATAATAAAAAAACTTGCAATGCCTTCGTGGACCACTAGGGGGCCGCGGCCAACAGGTTGGGAACCGCTGCAATACACGTTTTACCTTTTAACTCTACAACTGCTAAGCGATGAGGAAAGGAGTTTGGTCCTGAGCCCATTTCTGAGGCCAATTAGCAAGGTCTATGTGAATAAATCAGGAATAAAATAATGAATAACCACACCAAGAATGAATAACCACACCAATAATGCTTCCAGGTCTGCTGTTTAGGAGTATAAACCATTAAGGCACTCCCTAGCGGCAGCGAAGGAAGAGAGGTAAACAAACTTTTTGGGGTCTAACGGTGCTCTCCTTCTGTGTAACTGTGTGTCAGCAGGGAACGTCAGGAAGGCTTAGCATATTGCTTTTACATCATATTAAGATGACTACAATGCTGTGAGAGGCCTTATTGGATCTCCAGCGGATAACGGCAGGACAGTGTAGAAAGCTTCGCAGCATTTGCCTGAGTAATTAGGACTTCAGGGGATGATAGCAGACAGAAAGAAAGAAAGAACAGCAGCAAGAAAAAGAGACAGAGAGAAGGAAATAACTCAGAATTCAACAGACAGAGAGGTCGCTCTCTGGCAGACTGACAGAGACGTCAATGACGGAAACTTTCAAATGTGATCATTATGAACAGAATTAGAAGCCAACCAGGGTTTTGGATAAACGCCCTTTAACATGCTACAATATGTGCTAGTTGGATGATAGTGTGAAAGACACAGACAAAGTAAGATGGGAAAAAATCTCGACACTTTTGTCATTTTGCAAATACAGTGGCTTGTTTTTATTTATCATTCCTTTTTCAAATAGATTTACACTGAAATGGACAATGCCCACATAGATTCCTATACAAAGTAATTTTCGTACTAGAATGTAAGAGTTTGACATTGTTGGAGTGTTTATGTCATGTACAATGTACTCACTCGTGCAGGGTTCATCCGGCTGATCAGCATCACCACGGTAATAACCGTTGCGGCACACACAGATGGTGGCGGCTTCAGCTGTGGAGCGGCTGTTGGGAGGGCATTGTAGACACAGACCTGGACCCTGGGTTGACTTGAAGGTACCCGGCGGGCATGCTGTGAAAACAGAAAAACAATGTCAGAAAATCTGAGAAAAACCATGAGCAAAGAATTATGCATGAGTCAGACATCTGGGTCTAATAAATCAGCTATAATGGTAAGTAGAGATGAAAGAAATATTCTCACACATCCCCTTTAACACTACATATTTTTACGTCTTTCTTTTTTGTTTACTGTATGGAATAAACTAATTAGATGCTTGTTTCATTACTGAGCTTTAGAGGTGCTGGTAGGTGGACTTTTTTTGTTGTTGCCCCTCTGTTGATGAGAGAACTTATTGCTCACTGTATTGCGTAATTTTTGACATGAGAGAGGATTGAACTTATCATCTAATTCTTGGCAAAAGTATTGAACTATTCCTTTTGTTACTGAGTTTACAATCATGAATAATATCCTAATGTATACAATCAGTAGATTCAAAATCCAGCATCCAGTAGAAAGTTGGTCATCAGGTGCTGTTGGATAACGGTGTGCCTGTGGCCAATCGTCAGTCGTTTTTGCACCGTTGTGATGGCCATTGGCCCATATTCAGCCATTTCAGCTTGTTAAATCAATGGCTGAGGCAATCAGTAAGGTAGAACTGTCTGACTGGCGGTACAGCCTAGCAAAAACTGATTTCACAAGGTTCTGTCTTTTTTTCTACCTCCAGTGTTTCCTACCAAAAGACCTGCAAAGACCACATGCTAACAACACCAGTAAAAATATAAAAGGCTTAGTGCCAGTTTTACAATATGTATTCTCCCGGTTATTTGAACACAACTGTTTAATAGGTTTGATAGTGGCATGAAAATGGTTGTCTAGTGTCCTGTGTTTTATTTTCAATAATGTTTAGATACAAAAAATAAGTTTCCAATCTTTTTGCAAAACTAAGCTGAGCTACCTTACTACTGGATACTGTTTATGTTCAGATTGTAAGACTTCCACACGAGGCAAAGTCTCTGGTTAGTGGAGGTTGGTTTCTTTAGTTTGAGTCCTAAATTCTAAAGGACATGGAGGTGGACACAGATTATTATTGTTGATGCCTTTGTCCAGGCAATAACCTAAACCATTTACCCTCATATCCCAAAAGAATACAAAGCAATGGGGGTTTCTGTACTTTGTGGAAGGATTTACTGACTATAACAACCATGATAAATGTCTAATATTTTAGCAGGCTTACTGATGGGGGAGGAAGCTGTGGTGCCACTGAACTCCAGAGGGGGAAGGGTTATACATTTAATGGGACAAGCATCTTACAATGCATCCAGCTGCTACTATTTTCCAGAGTAAAAGATTGTAAAGGCTTGACTGAAGCTGAGGAATTGGATGTAGGGTATACTTGTTTAAAATGTTTAAAACACTTTTTAAGAATGCTTTTAGAAAGTAAAATGCACAGCAAAGATACAGTATATACAAAGAACACAAATAATTCTGCAGACAATACAATATGTTGTCAGGTTTAAAAAAAACGACGAGCCATTGGTTAAGCATTTGAGATATTTAGAGAAAAATAAAACAGTAAAAACAACATTGAATTTGCTCAACGTAAAATAGTTTTATTGTATCTGACTAAAAGCCCTTTACATAAATAGTTTCAAGGAGCTTGTTAAAAAGCTATTTGACTAAGGAGTTGGTGGCACATCCCCTCACTGCCAAATCAGTGGATGATGTGGCACAGTGAGAAGTGAGAAAATCCTTTAGACCTGTGTATCAACAGGCATTTTGGATTTAATTAAAAAATGCTACGCTTCATCAAAAATTCACTGTGAGGCTGGCTTTAGGAAGCCAACGTCTACTTTACTATGTTGTAAAAAGGGCAGGTTCCTGCTCTCATGACTCTTCCATTCAGCCAGCTATCTCTGATGGGCTGTTAGTGAAGGATAGAGAGATGAGGAAAGGGTGAAAAAGAAAGAAGGTGAGAGGGAAAGAGGTGGCGTCATACACACACACAACTCAAGCTGCTGCCCCCAACGGCGGCTACTCTCCTATCTCCTTTGGTGGGGCTGACGGACACCAGAGGCTAACTGACTGACCTCATGTCTAGTCACACAACAGTGTCCACACACAGCCAGACTATCACATGCAAACACACATACATGACCAAACCACAACAACCACAAACAGCTTATAAAACAACCTTAGGAGCTGTGAGGCATATCACAGCTGCAATGCCCAAGGATGTCCCCCTGTGCAAACAAACCATAGCTTTCCAAACTGTCGATGCATGTATCAGGGAATATAAAGCTCTAGGGTTTATAAGAGAGCCTTATAAAAGGTACTTTTTTTACACGGGAGTGTGAGCCTCTGTTTTAGTGAGTGGGAGAGGGAGATTTTGACCTCTCTTGACTTGTATAACACAGATTTCATGTGATGCGTGAGGAGAATACTGAGATCCAACTAATACAAGAACATTGAGAGTCTTAAAAAAGCCTCCCTGGCCATACGGTGGAGCACAAACCAGCTGCAGAGCCTTTTCATAAAGTAATAACTTCCGAAGATAGCAGAGATTACAAGACGATAAAACACAGATCAAAGATTCATTTTCAGTAGGAGCGGGGGAGAGAACTTATGTGTCATCATCTTTGCTATATAAAATGCATACATCTGGGAGAAGCGAAGAACCACACGCATGTACACGGCCAACACACAAAGACACTCGAAAAAAGATTGCCCTGACTCTGAGGAAAAGGGATCACCATAAGTTGTTCAGTGTGTGTTTAATGGGGTGTGAGGAGTATTTGTGCATTTGGGTTCTGCCCCTGGGTTGTGTGTTTACAGACAGACAGCAGTTAGACTGGACACTCATAAATGTGCAAGAGCGAAGAGAAAACAGGGAGGACTGTGCTGAATCAGCCGTCTGAGATAGCAGCGCTGCAAAAGTGCCTCAAGGCAAACTTGTGAGCGGAAGAATGCCAACACACATACACAAAAACATTTTCAAGTACACATTCACTTAAATAAACACACACACGGAGAAACACTCCCGTATTGGCATCAGTGCAATCCCGACCTCCCAAACTCATTCACTTAAGTGATTTACAGAGAGACACATGTAGCCACTGCTGACCCCATTAAATGAAATGGCGCACCCACATTTTCCGCTACTTGACTAGCATATGTCCTACAGAACCTGGTGTAATTGAATGCCTCTCCTTGGTCAACTGGAGATGCCGCGATCAGCATTTCAGGAGGGGAGATAAGTGACAGCCGGGGTAAAACAAACAGGCAACGACACACATTCACAACCACACCTCACACTCAGCACAAGATAAATGTCCTTCTAGATTATAACTCCTACCTTGGAGCTAAGGCTCTTTCTCTAATTGACCCATAATATGTGCATGAATCCTAGCATTAAACTCATTAATTAGCTGCTCACGGATCTGCCTCACAGAGCGAGAGGGAGAAAGGAACAGAAATGGGCTAAGGGCTGGAGAGAGAAAGAATGAGAAAGTGATGCGAACAATGTTAGCAAACCCTCTGAGGTATCGTAAGGGCGGGCAGCGGTGGGCTGAGCAGCGATATGCTTCATCAAATTTGGAACTGAGCCCAAAGTCTTTCCTCTTGATTTGTGAATATTTAGATTGGAGGAGGCCAGGAGTTCTTGTCCCGCAGAATGAAGAAAGCACATAGACCCATGACTCATCAAATGTGTTGGTTTTTCAGGGACAGGAGGGGATAGAACATTAGATCAACAAGCAATTACTCTTCCCAGTGGGAGAATAACCCACAGCTGAACTGGCTGCATGCAAAAATCAAAACATTCTTTCGTTTCAAGTGGTCTCTACAGGATTCTCTCTGTGTTGTTCTCTCCCTCTTTCCTTCTCACTTCCTTCTCCACCTTTACATATTTTTGTGTCTGTCCCACTGGTAATGAATTGCTCCCTCTCTTCTCACACCTTTCCTCCCCTTGTTGCTTTCTTGTCTTGATTGACAGGTTTGAATCCTTGTTAAGGTTGACTGTCTTCCCCTTTTTCTTTCCTTCTGTCTCTAGCTCTCTCCACAGTGAGTTGACGGAGGTATGGCAGCTGCGGATCACTGCTCGCTACTCATCAAAGTCTAACTGAGATGACCTCATGTCACAGCAAACCTGACCGGCGGGGATGAGATGATGCGTGTGGCGCAGTGGATAGAGCGTTGCCCACAGTATTGAGTATGTTAGTCGCTTTGGATAAAAAAGTCTAACAAGTAACATGCAATGTAATGATCATCTCTTCACAAGCATGTGGACAAACTTTGTATTCCAGAACTTTCCAAATGTCAAGTTAATTTAGAGACACTCAGATGTTCTTTCCACACAACAGTGACGTATTGATTGGCCTGCACGAGTGCTACGTGAGATGATCTTCAACATAAGCTAGTCTCTGTAAATAGGCTTTAATGATGGCTGATATGCAGATCCAGGATTAGTGCACAGGGGTTAGACTACAGAATATGTTTTCTGAGCATATAATAAAGTGTGCCCTGCAGGTAATACATCATACATGGAACCACGCTGGCTCTGTGTCAAATAGGGCACATGGGTTCAGCTTGTGCTGTTGTAAAATGTATACAGGCTATCAGAATACAAAGTAATTGGAAACGTTGGTCTTATATTATTATGGAGGCAGTGAAATAAGACTTTTATTAGCTTGTCATGCTAGAATCACCAGGTAGGTGTGAGATCAAATGTAAAATGTATACTTAGTCATGCAGAAAGTCAATGCAAAGGATAATAAGATGGGTTTGGAAATGGCTTCTCACTCAAACCTAATAAAAGTTACTGCACAGTAAGTCCTCCCCTGACTTTTACTTTAGGATCACTCTGAAGTATAAGTGAGCTTTTAAACCCCAAAAAGGTAGTCGGTCAAATGTATGCAGCAGAAAGGTAATAAATATAAGGCTTAAAGGGAAATGATCCATTCCGTAATATGACATATTTATCACTATAGCGTTATATTATTGCGAAACTCTAAGTTGAGCCAATAAAGTTGTGATTCATGTTGAGACTTTTCTTTTTTTAAATAGCCCTTTGTCTGATTGAATCCACACCAAAAAATGTTCTCAACATATCAACACAGTTTTTTACATTTCACTTTTTCCTTTACCGTTTTCAGCTTTATAAATACCAAGGCTGCTTGTCAGAGGTTTTAAAACATTGTGCAGAGAGGTTGCGTAACCCAAAGAAGAGAACAAGTTGTGATTTAGCGTTAGTGACCCTTAAGTAGAAAACATAGCCCCCCAATACGCCCTTAACCCTTAGCCTCATCCATCACATGGGATGGATCACAGACTTTACAGGCTTTAGAGTCATGCATACACCCTCCCACTCACATATACCTCATACAGACAGGCTTATGATTGGGTCATGACCCCAGTTCACCCCTTTTTCACTATTTTGTTTCTCAGTCACTTAGAAAAACAGCTCTCCTACTCAAACCACATGCTGCAAACATGCCAAGTGCATGCCTGTATAGATTTGCCTATGTGACAATATATCAGAAAATATCAATTGGGTTGGAAAATTAACATGTTTTGTCTGACAGAGGGGACACAAAACGTGGCAGGACAGCCAACATCTTAAAACAAAAAGCAATCAGTGCTTCAGCCCATTGGTATTCAGTCTCGCTCGTCTGTCATTGTTCATTTTCCGACCACAATTCACGTAATGAGCTGCTTTTCCAACCCAGGTGTTTCTCCACAAGGTCATTGAAAAACCCAATACAATAATTTGAGACAGAGGCATGGCTTGAAACAAAGGCATGTCAGAAGATCAGAAAAAGGCCTGTGGGATATTAAAAGTTGTGTTAAAATACCTTTTAAGGTTATGATTAATTAATTAAAAGAAACTGATTCAAGAAATGTTTTGCATATTTCTAATAAACTGCCAACACGGGACTCGTAAAAAAAATTCTGTCCAAGATCTGAACAAATGTCCAAGTAACTTTTCATAAGTGCGATAATTTCTTCTTTACTCGAAGGCATTCAGGGTTCACAGTGGTGACGTCACTCGGCATGTCTGGTCAGTGTACGTTTCCCCTACAGCCTTTCATCACCTTCTAATCTCACAGAAAGAGAATATGTGAGGAGGAATAAAGAGGGCCAAAGAGGTTCAGGAATAAAGGGATGGTTGGAACAGAGCAGCACTTGGAGCATACCTCGTCTGCATTTGTTAAGGGCTGCGGTGCTGAAGAGTTCCTCCCACAGAACACTCCCCCTGATCATTAATCATCCGTCCATTCTGGCCCTGTCAAGCCTCTCTTCCAAGCTTAAACATGCACCAATGCCCACAACCACCATTGTACACACAAGCTCACCCCAACACACACACACACACATTAATTCAAACATATATACATTCATGCATACCACTCTTTTAAACCTTCTTTATCCTTTGTCCTCTTCACCAAACACCGATTATTTTTGACATGCTTGTCCTTTCAACCATCTTTAAAAAAGTCTGACGCTGCAGAAACCACTGTGAACACTATTCAAACCCCCCTGAGACAGCTGATATATCCTCCAATTAGGCTACATTTGAAAGTCCACACAATGCTATTTAGATGTGAAGTCTGGTATTAGATATATACGTCATAAAAAAACATATAAGGAGAAGTCAAATAAGAAGAAATAAACAAAGGATTGCTTCCTCTGATACATTTTTGACACCAATTACTGTCCTTACCTACGGAAAATATTAGCAATTCAGATTTCTCCATGTTTGGACAATATACAACTATTTCTGACTGGATTCAATAGAGGGCAGTGCAGCAGTAAAATAATAAGAATATATAAGAGTGTCCAGATGAAGACAGTACTAAATAGCCCTGCTTGTGATTTCTCAAAAATAATCAGTTTGCTTCACACAAGGATGTGAAATCCAACTGTCTGACTGCTAATGCTAATGGGCAGGGCAGGTGTCTGACACAATGAATGTAGGAATACAGATTATACTGAAATGAAGGTCTGTGTGTGTGTGTGTGTGTGTGTGTGTGTGTGTGTGTGTGTGTGTGTGTGTGTGTGTGTGTGTGTGTGTGTGTGTGTGTGTGTGTGTGTGTGTGTGTGTGTGTGTGTGTGTGTGTGTGTGTGTGTGTGTGTGTGTGTGTGTGTGCTTTAACAAACCAGCTCACAATTTAGCAGACAGCCCACGCCCCTGGGCAGGCTGTTACCATGGTAACCTCACAGCCAGTAATTTTTTGGCCCACACTTTCCCTTTGAACAGCCGGCCAATGACAGACCAGCCGACTGGGAAATCTGGCTTAGTGCAAGCGCATGCATGAGTCGTGTGTCTGCATGTGTGTCCGCGTGTTGGTGTGTATGTGTGTGCATGCATTATGAGCATGATACAGATCAAGAGAGCTATATAATCTCTTAGCTCCACAAAGACTCGTCATAACCGAGTGTTGCGTTGGCAGTTTGCCGCTCCGCAACGAGCATGGCACATCGGCTCGGGTCAATTTTGTATCAGAAAGATAGAGCTATGTGCCAAGGCACTGAGTATATCTTTCAGTTATAGGAGTGGTCAGAGAGGAGCAGGGGAAAGAGATAGAGACGACAAGGAGGCATTGGTATTCCAGGAAACTCCACTGTGCCAACCCATCACTGGCTGGCAAGGTGGTAGAAAAACAACGCCCTCGGAAACATATCGCCGCTCAGCAGGCAGTAACATGTGCTTGCACTACAATCTACACTGTAATCAGAACCTAACAGGGGACCAACTGGGCTCATCGCACACTGCCAACTGACAGAGAGCAAAAGGAGAAAGGATAAGACAGACAGAGATAAAGAGTTACTTGATGAGGGGTGAAATCAGTCAAGTTATTTGAGCAAGGAGCATGTTATTGCCGGTGTTTGATTGCAGTACTGATATGATCAATCTAACTTCACTCAGCTAGCAAGCTGTAATCACTAAGGCCTCTTACATTATCAATGTAGAAATATTAATGTGACGGTTTGAGGATATTCACAAACTTTATTGTCAAATGAAATCCTGTTTGTCAACTATCACAGAAAATGGCTTTTCATTCAGCTAGGGATTATAATCAGACAGTTGTTGTCTCCGGTGTTGAGCTGTCTGTGGATTATGTTTTGCAAAGAAGGGTTGATCAAAATGATGTGTAAAATCTGTATTTACAGGCCCTGTCAATTACCTTGTGATTCTGTCACACGGTGAATACAGTATATGTTCCAAGATAAATAGCTTTCTCTTCCTTACCACTCCAGGTTATGAGACCATTAGCTTCCTCTGTCTCAGCACTTGTCTCTTTCAAAAAGGATCTAGCTCATTAACTTCATGGCTGGATCAATTAATCTATAGCAGTTAGCCAAAGATGCCCACTCTTGCTCTTTTTGCTCTTTTGCTATTGCTCTGCTCAACAATGTCTATTACATTTATGGCCTTCAACCTTTTTGTTCACTGCTCATAGTTCCGTCATTAGCAGAGCCGAACCTGATGAGAAGGTGTAGACTGTAAACAATAAATCATTATGCTGGGACATATTAAGGACCGGGAGAAAAGGCATGCTCATCCATAAATGCATCGTGCCTTCTGTATACAACTACAGATAAAATACATTTGAAAAAAACCCATACAGAAACACCACATATCAGCCAATCCAGTCATTTGGACCCTTTACCTGTGTACCTCTGATTAATGCCTTATGAATTATGTATAATGCATTCAGGCTGGGTCCAGATTAGATATGTTTGTTTTTGTCATTTCATCACAAAGTGTGTTATTGAAAATGAAAGTGGATGTAAATGAAGATTCAGGCGGCAGCTTCAGGGTACAGCTATGTTCCGTGTAGTGATACATTACTGTATGATTTGCTTTGCCATTTATTATCAAAGAGCACCGACAGCTTTTTGATAAGCTTTGTTTGTTGAAATGTTTCCATATTAATGATACAAACAAAGAGCCGTGTGTATGTGTACAATTACTCTAAGTAGATACACCAAACCAAATGACCGTGCTGTTAATAAATACAAATGTGTTATTTCTCATTTTAATATGTGTATGTATGTGGGGCCAAAAAAGTATTTAGTCAGCCACCAATTGTGCAAGTTCTCCCACTTAAAAAGGTGAGAGAGGCCTGTAATTTTCATCCTAGGTATACCTCAACTATGAGAGACAAAATGAGAAAAAAAAAAATCCAGAAAATCACATTGTCTAGTTTTTAAAGAATGTATTTGCAAATTATGGTGGAAAATAAGTATTTGGTCAATAACAAAAGTTCATCTCAATACTTTGTTGTATACCCTTTGTTGGCAATGAAAGAGGACAAACGTTTTCTTTAAGTCTTCACAAGGTTTTCACACACTGTTGCTGGTATTTTGGCCCATTCCTCCATGCAGATCTCCTCTAGAGCAGTGATGTTTTGGGGCTGTCGCTGGGCAACACGGACTTTCAACTCCCTCCAAAGATTTTCTATGGGGTTGAGATCTGGAGACTGGCTAGGCCACTCCAGGACCTTGAAATGCTTCTTACGAAGCCACTCCTTCGTTGCCCGGGCGGTGTGTTTGGGATCATTGATGGAAGGAGGTTGTCACTCAAAATCTCACGATACATGGCCCCATTCATTCTTTCCTTTACACGGATCAGTCGTCCTGGTCCCTTTGCAGAAAAACAGCCCCAAAGCATGATGTTTCCACCCCCATGTTTCACAGTAGGTATGGTGTTCCTTGGATGCAACTCAGCATTCTTTCTCCTCCAAACACGTCTACGGTAGTTGAGTTTTTACCAAAAAGTTCTATTTTGGTTTCATCTGACCATATGACATTCTCCCAATCCTCTTCTGGATCATCTAAATGCTCTCTAGCAAACTTCAGACGGGCCTGGACATGTACTGGCTTAAGCAGGGGGACACGTCTGGCACTGCAGGATTTGAGTCCCTGGCGGCGTAGTGTGTTCCTGATGGTAGCCTTTATTACTTTGGTCCCAGCTCTCTGCAGGTCATTGACTAGGTCCCCCCGTGTGGTTCTGGGATTTCTGCTCACCGTTCTTGTGATCATTTTGACCCCACGGGGTGAGATCTTGCGTGGAGCCCCAGATCGAGGGAGATTATCAGTGGTCTTGTATGTCTTCCATTTTCTAATAATTGCTCCCACAGTTGATTTCTTCACACCAAGTCCTTTGACAGCTCTTTGGTCTTGGCCATAGTGGAGTTTGGAGTGTGACTGTTTGAGGTTGTGGACAGGTGTCTTTTATACTGATAAGGAGTTCAAACAGGTGCCATTAATACAGTTAACAAGTGGAGGACAGAGGAGGCTCTTAAAGAAGAAGTTACAGGTCTGTGAGAGCCAGACATCTTGTTTGTTTGTAGATGACCAAATACTTATTTTCCAGCATAATTTGCAAATAAATTCTTTAAAAATCAGACAATGTGATTTCCTGGATTCTTTCCCCCCATTCTGTCTCTCATAGTTGAAGTGTACAGGATGAAAATGACAGGCCTCTCTCATATTTTTAAGTGGGAGAACTTGCACAATTGGTGGCTGACTAAATACTTTTTTGCCCCACTGTATATCTCTATAGGCCGAGCCATGTGGATTGATTTTGACAGCTCCAATCTTTCCTTTTAACTATAAGAGGTTAAAAAAAGGAAAATAAAAATGCACATGTATTTGTTTTTCTTTGTCCTATTTTGCCCTCGAAATAACTCTGTAGAGAGACAGCAGCTCTGTTCAAAGAAACAATCACCCTTGTGATACCCATAAATCTGTCGGCAAAATGTCCCCAAAGCATGAAAAAGCTAAGTATGAAGCCTGGGTTGTTATTACTGAGTCTGTGATAAAAGTTTAGGTGCACCAGTTTCAGTATAGATAACAATTGGAAAATACCATTAAGTGTTGGAATGGTTGCGTTTTCTAAATCAATAGTCATAAGCACAATTATCTCTTTTCTTTTATGGAAACATTAGCAAAATAAATGCCTTGAAGACATTGTGTTATTTTAGAGAGAAAGTTTAACAGTATTATTCATTCCATCGCCCTGCTTTAATGCAACATTATCTAATCCCACTATGAATTTAGTTTTATTTTATTTTATTACTGTAAAACCGATTTTTATTTATTTGATCCAAATGTGCACATTTACATTTAGATTAAAACAAGAGATTGAACATTAAATTGGAGGCTGGTTAACCCCCGTCCAAGTCTAGAAGAAATTTCAAAAACACTAACCCTTACCAGCCTATTTAATGTTTAAAATGCTTTGAGAATTGTTCCAGCAAGGCTTAGCAATAGCTTTCAAATATCCATGAATCCTAAAATACCCGGCCCCTTGGCTCAGGGTTGAGGCCCCGCTAATGAGTGTAGAGGCCTTTGAACGTGGATGAGTAATTATGCACATTTGAACAACTGGAATAACAAAGGTCCCTTTACTGTTTACCATTTCCTAATTTGATTCCTAATTGAGCGTATATAATACAATGTTCACACCAAAATATTCTGGCAAAGACGAGCACCCATGGCAGAATTACTCAGATTAACATGGTCTACTCTTCCCTCAGGCGATCTAAAAGAGTGTAACCACTGGAGGCCCTTCCATCCCAAACACCTTCACCACCTGGAAGTGTGGTGAAATGTCTCCGACCTATAACACTCGTAAACGATTGCACCCTGTCATTCAGATGCTGACATTTTCACAGACAGACATAGAAGAATAAGGCCAGAGGTCAGAAGTAGAGTGGATTGGATGGTGGATGGCTAGAAAGAGGAAAGAGGAAAAAAAACATGAGAGTTCACCGCCTATCGGGCTGTAGACTGCATATCTGATAGAAGAACAAGAGGTGGATAGGTGAGGTTGGAGAACATAAAAGGCGATGGGCGGCGTGAGCATTAAAGAGATGGAGAGGTCATGGTGAGCAGCACCGCACATCAACTATCACAACAACAGATACATCAATACAATTAAAGCATTCACAAGCCTCGATGTGCCTCCAGCTGTACTGGCATATCCGCTGTTCATCGCCCCTTCTGCTATTATGCCTAATGGGAAATAATGATAAAAAGGCCTGCATCAAAAGAGAAGACACAAATTATGTGTGAAGCGTGGGAGAGGGAAAGTGACCAGGATCAGGGAAATAGAGAGT